>NC_069500.1:680576491-681176491 GCF_027579735.1 Bombina bombina | reverse complement strand
TTTTATTTTGATAGGGCTATTAGAATAGGTGTAATTAGTTTAAATATCTGATAATTTCTTTTTTATTTTGTGTAATTTAGTGGGTTTTTTTGTAATTTAGGTAATTGTATTTAATTTAGGTAATTGATTTAATTGTAGTGTAAGGTTAGGTGTTAGTGTAAGACAGGTAAGGTGTTATTATACAGGTAAATTTGTATTTATTTTAGCTAGGTAGTTAGTAAATAGTTAATAACTATTTACTAACTATTCTACCTAGTTAAAATAAATACAAACTTGCCTGTAAAATAAAAATAAACCCTAAGCTAGATACAATGTAACTATTAGTTATGTTGTAGCTAGCTTAGGGTTTATTTTACAGGTAAGTATTTAGTTTTAAATAGGAATTATTTACGTAATGATAGTAAGTTTTATTTAGATTTATTTTAATTATTTTTAAGTTAGGGGGTGTTAGGGTTAGGGTTAGACTTAGGTTTAGGGGTTAATAACTTTTATATAGTGGCAGCGACATTGGGGGCGGCAGATTAGGGGTTAATAAATGTAGGTAGGTGGCGGCGATGTTAGGTGCGGCAGATTAGGGGTTAATATTCAACTAGTGTTTGCGATGTGGGAGTACAGCGGTTTAGGGGTTAATATGTTTATTATAGTGACAGCGATGTTGGGAGCGGCAGATTAGGGGTTAATAAATATAATGTAGGTGTTGGCGACGTCGGGGGCGGCAGATTAGGGGTTAATAAGTGTAAGATTAGGGTTTTTTAGACTCAGGGTTCGTGTTAGGGTGTTAGGTGTAAACATAAATTTTGTTTCCCCATAGGAATCAATGGGGCTGCGTTACTGAACTTTACGCTGCTTTTTTGCAGGTGTTAGACTTTTTTTCAGCCGGCTTCCCCCATTGATGTGTATGGGGAAATCGTGCACGAGCACGTAAAACCAGCTCACCGCAGCTTTCAGCAGCGCTGGTATTGGAGTGCGGTATGGAGCTCAATTTTGCTCTACGCTCACTTCTTGCCTGCTAACGCCGGGTTTTTGTTAACCTGTAATACCAGCTCTGTAGTGAAGTTATCGGTGCAATAACTTGCAAGTTATTACCAAGCAGCTCTTATCGCAAAACTCGTAATCTAGCCGAATGGCAGATAATACATTTCTCTATGCAACAAACAGTTAACAGAGTTTAACAGTATTACTAATTCTGGAATATTGATTCTGATAAGTTGGTACAATTGAAATTTATTGAATAAAACATAAAAAAATAATTTTATGGTAACACTGAGATATTAAATTTTATTGCAATTAATTTGTTGCAATCAAGATACAGAAATAACATGTAATATGATGTATTCTTAGTGATAATGGTGATATTGTAAAAAAAATTCTTAAAAATAATATATAAGACATGCTTTTATATAGAAAGAAGTTCTATATACTGTGTATATATAGAAAAAAAGAAAGACACTATTATTGGGGATAATCCTTTGTCTTTAGAAAAGCTTGCACCCTGAAAAACAGACTAGCTCCGAGTGAGTTCAGAAACAATAAGAGTATGACTGATATAGACTTGAATAGAAAAAGATATTTGGATTAGACATGTGCGTTTCGGCCGAATTTAGTTTTTGGACAAATTTTGGCCAATTCAGAGATTCGAATGCATCCGAATTTCCGAATTGGAAAATCCCAAAAAATTCAGAAAATTAATAAATCAGTTTCTGAATTTTCAGATCCATTATTCATATTCAGAATTTTGTATTGTTCTAATCTAAACCGCAGTTCCCCGACATCGCTGACACTAACTAAATCACTAAATAATGCTATTAACCCCTAAACAGCCATTCACAAACATCGCCAACACAAACTAAACCTATTAACCACTAAATCGCTGTTCCCAAACATTGACAACACTAACTAAACTAATTAATCCCTAAACTACACCCCCCCACATCGCTGACACTAACTAAATCACTAAATAAAGCTATTAACTCCTAAACCACCGTTCCCCGACATCGCTGATTCTAACTAAACTTATTAACCCCTAAACTGCCGTCCCCCCACATTGCCAACACTACCTAAACCTATTAACCCCTAAACCACACACCCCCACATCGCCAACACTAACTAAATCACTAAATAAAGCTATAAACCCCTAAACTACCGTTCCCTGACATCGCCTACACTACCTAAACCTATTAACCCCTAAACCACACCCCCCACACATCGCCAACACTACCTAAACCTATTAACCCCTAAACCGCAGTTCCTCAAAATCATCGGAGCTAAATAAACCTATTAACCCCTAAACCGCCGTTCCCAAACTTTGCCAACACTAACTAAACCTATTAACCCCTAAACCGCAGTTCCCAAACATCGTCAACATTAACTAAACCAATTAACCCCTAAACCGCCGTTCCCAAACATCTCCAACACTAACAAAACCTATAAACTCCTAAACCTCCGACCCCCCCACATCGCAACAACCTAAATTAAACTATAATATTAACCCCTAAACCTAACACCCCTAACTTTAACATAATTAAAATAGACCTAAATTAAAAATTATAACTACAATGACAAAAAATAATAAAAACTAAAATAAAAATAAAAACTACCATTACAAAAAATAACAAACAAAATTATCCAAAACAATAAAAATTATTCCTATTCTAATCCCCCGTTTGAAAGAAAAAAAAAAACACCCCAAAATAAAAAAGCTAATCTATAATAAACTACCAAGGGCCCTTAAAAGGGCCTTTTCTAGGGCATTGCTCTAAAGTTAACAGCTCTTTTGCAAAAAAGAAAAACAAACACCCCCTAACATTACAAACCCCCACCCCCAAACCCACAAAATAAAAATAAACCTAATCTACCCTTTGCCCCGAAAAGGGAATTTGTATGAGCATTGCCCTTAAAAAGGGCATTCAGTTCTTTTTCTTCCCATTAAAAAAAGCCTATTCTAAAAAATAAAAAACCCACCTCAAAAATAAAAAAATCCTATTAAAGAAAATAACAAACAAAATTATCCAAAATAATAAAAATTATTCCTATTCTAATACCCCGTTTAAAAGAAGAAGAAAAAACACCCCAAAATAAAAAAACACTGTATCTATAATAAACTATCAATAGCCCTTAAAAGGGCCTTTTGTATGGCATTGCCCTAAACTTAAACAGCTCTTTTTCTAAAAAATTACAACAAAACACCCCTAACATTACAAACATCCAACCCTCCCAACCGACAAAATAAAAAAAAACTAACTAAAAAAAACCCCTAATCCACCCATTGTCCTGAAAAAGGACATTTGAATAGGCATTGCCCTTAAAAAGGCATTCGGCTCTTTTACTGCCCTTAAAAAGGTCATTCAGCTCTTTTTCTGCCCACCCCATAACTAAAAAAAACCCCACCCCCCAAAAAATAACAACTAACACTAACCCCATAATCGGTACTCACAGTTGCTGAAGTCCGGCGAACGATCTTCATCCCAGCGGCATTGTCACGCTCCTCGCTTCTGAGGCTCTGTTGCTGCGTTGCTTAGCAACATCCTTTGCCTCTGAAGCTGTCTCACTCTGCTGACACGGTCCCTGAAGCTGTCCCATTCTGCTGACATCACTCTGGGTTCAAATTCCGGCGTGTCCTTCACCTGATGCCTGTTTGTTTTTTCCTTGCTGTGGCTTTGTGAGTACTCATTTTGATACTTTGTTGACTGATATTCTGTTAATGAACTTTGCTTGCCTGACCATGTCTCTGTTTAACCCCTTCAAACCTGAGGATACTTTGCTGCCTGATTTACTGTTAAAAAACTTTGCTTGCCTGACCACGTCTCTGTTTAACCCCTTCAAACCTGAGGATACTTTGCTGCCTGATTTACTGTTAACAAACTTTGCTTGCCTGACTACGTCTCTGTTTAACCCCTTCAAACCTGAGGATACTTTGCTGCCTGATTTACTGTTAACAAACTTTGCTTGCCTGACCACGTCTCTGTTTAACCCCTTCAAACCTGAAGATACTTTGCTGCCTGATTTACTGTTAACGAACTTTGCTTGCTTGACCACGTCTCTGTTTAACCCTTTCAAACCTGAGTATACGTTACTGCCTGATATACTGTTAACGAACTTTGCTTACTTGACCACGTCTCAGATAATCCCTCTCTAATCTGAATCTACCTTGTTGCTGGATCTTACGTTGCCAAATCCTTGCCTGTCTGACTACGTTTAATCCTGACCCTTTATTACTTCGATTATGTGAGTAACATCTCACCTTGTATTATTCTTTTCCAAAGAGGCTGTTGTGGGGTCAGGTCCTGGTTTATACTCAGTGTGCTAGTGTATTGTTGTTAGGAATTGTTAGCCTTACCGACGCCATCTTGTTCTTAGTTGCCATTTTGTCTTAGGCATCCATCTTGTCTGAGGAACATTTTATTATAGCAGTTATTATGTAGTGGGAAAAGATATAAATGTTATGTATTTCTGTAGAGCTAAGTTGGCCTTGCAAATGTTCCTGGCGATGCGCCTGGAAGCTGTTATCTCTATAAGATACTCACACGGCCTTGCTTTGGGGCCTAGATGTACCTTTTATTATGGTTATAAGAAACACTGCTTCTCACAACTTTCTTTTACCTAATTATAATAATGGGCTTACTTCTTTCCTGACAAACGCTGTGTAAAATGACACGTCATGAAGTTTCATCATGTTAACCCTATATGCTGTCATGACTGCCTATAAGAAGTGCTGTTCATCTTTCAATAAACAGAATCGTTTTTAGACTCATTGCTGCGTGGTCTGATTTCTGTTCTCTGGGATATCCTATCAAATAACCCCTTCATTTCCAGCTGATACGTTGTGTTCCAGGCCAAGCCCTGACTGACACTCTCCCCCTATAAAAATAGCACCTAACAATTTTGGTGTCAGCTCGTGGGATTCGCACTGGGTAAGTAGATGAGTGTTTTTTTACTCTACTTTCCCTCTGTGAATCTGAACCTAAATTTATTTATAATAGGTGTTGGTGATATATATATATATATATAAGAGTTAAGGGGTTCCTGCAGTAAAAGTGCAGGGTTTTTTTGCGGAGCTTATAGGCCTGCCGGCACTTATAGGCCTGCCGGCAGTTATATTAACCCCTCTAGACAGGTTAAAGTCCTGTGCTAGTTTAGACAGGTGTGCAGTCCTGTCTGGTGAAGCGCGCAAGATAAAAAAGGTAGCATGCATTTGACGAGCGGTTTAAGTCCTCCGTGCAAGTTGGCATCGCTGTGTTATGATGAGTTAGAGTCTCATCTGTGTTGAAGTTTTCCCTATTTATTCCTATAAGTAGAGTTTTGTTATTTATCACTGGATTTGAATTGGTATTTGGTGCTGCTTTTTGCTTGCGTGCTTGTATTGCTATATAATTGTGCTGTGCTGTGCTGTGCTTAGAAGATATTAAGTGACTGTGCATTTTATCATTGCTGCTGTTATTTTGCTGCTATTATTGTGTTGTTGAAAAATGGGGTCTGCTCATAGCAAAATATTGATAATAATGCATTGAGAAGAGGAGAATGTTATTGCATTTTTTTATGTCTACAAAGGGGTTAACAGTTTCATTTCAAGGCACGGAGCTGTGCATGCTGAAGTTTTCTCCTGCATTCAGAAATGTTATGAGTAGAGAAAGGGGGGGGGGCAGTGCTGTGTAATGAGTGTTGGTCTGTCGGTTCTCACTGTGTCTTGTATGACGTGTAAAAGATTTACTCTAAACCAAAAGAGGATGTATTTTTCTGTTTGAAATTTGTTTGTCTCAATCTGTTGGGAAAATGGCCATTTCATGCAGATTCAGACACTTTCAGATACATTTTAAATTTGGTAGAAAGTTAATCTTATTGTATTCCTAAATGTCTTTACTATGTTATGAAATATATGTTTTCCTGAAAGAGAGAGGAACGTTAATGTGTTTTCTGTGTCCCTAAAAGTTTGATGCATGTTGAAATTGCTTTAGAATAAATCTTGGGAGTGAATTTATGGTATGCAAGTTGATATGAGCTTGTGTGTGTATCGCTGTAAAAATGACCTTGGTGCATTTTTCTTTCGGAATAGTAATTATTCATGCTAGTTTCTTAGCTAAGAAATCGGACGTTGAAATGAGGTATTTTGAAGTGTTATTATTGTAACTTTATTTTAAAGTCATATCTATGTTCTTAATTATTCGTGTTATTAATAGCATTTTTAGTTTTAAGTGATATTTGTTTTATGCAAATAAAGACTGTCTACCTGTTGCGGCATACAAATATATTGTTTTTGCAAGTGAACTAATTAAACGATTTGTAAATGTGCGGATGATTGTGTGACTTTCGGTCACGTTCTGGTAAATGAAAAAAAAAGATTAACAGGTTGATTTAAGTATGTTGTGGGAGTAAGATTCATGCAAGGAGTTAAAACAG
The DNA here is from genome assembly GCF_027579735.1 of Bombina bombina. Taxonomy (NCBI): domain Eukaryota; kingdom Metazoa; phylum Chordata; class Amphibia; order Anura; family Bombinatoridae; genus Bombina; species Bombina bombina. Next base: position 681,170,098 of record NC_069500.1, on the reverse strand, counting down.
GAGAATAGAAAAGACCATACACCGTGTGCTATTAAAAATTATCTAAAAATATTTGGGTCTGTTTCTGTTGCAAGTAAATTAATTCAGTAGAAGTTTTAATATAAATTGGTATTATTTATGCTGTGATGGCTCTCATTTAAATATGCAGGTTATGATACAGTGAAGGAGTAAAGTTTTCATGGTAAATAAGACAAGTATCTTAATCATGGCTAGGGTATACATATGTAATATACATGTTATAAATGGTTAGTCCTTAAAGGGACAGTACACTGTAAAATAGTTTTTATATTAATGTATTTTCAATGACTTGTGATACAAGCTGAATAGTATAAAATGTAGGAGAAATTGCATTTGCAAGTTTATTTGTATATATGAAGTAGCTGGTTTTGTGCTTTCAAAACACAGTTTATTGCAATGGGTTGAATTTCGGATAATAAGCATATCTCATTGTGTTCCTTATCTTATATTTGTCTGTAAAACCGGAGCTCAGGGCTTAGACAGAGCAATGGAAAATAGTAATTTTATTACTTAACCCCTTAACGACACGAGTCGTACAGGGTACGTCGCACACAACCAGGTCTTTAAAGACCAGCGACGTACCCTGTACGACCTAGGTGTTTAAAGCGGCTGGAAGCGATCCTGATCGCTTCCAGCCGCTTTCAAGGTATTGCCGTGATGCCTCGATATTGAGGCATCATGGCAATACCTTTTCTGGCACACCGATGCAGAGAGGGCCACTCTGTAACCCTCTCTGCATCGGCCAGCGATGGTGCCGAACGTTGGTGGGTGGGAGCAGCTACAGGGAGGAGGGTGGGTGGCCCATCGCTGGGAATCTTGTTCGGATTAGTCCCGGTGCATGCGGGCACGTGCACGGGGGGCGGGGCTGCGTGCATGCACATGTGTGCGTGCGCGCCCACGATCGTAACACATAAACGGTCCGGTTGTGGTGGGAGCGGGAGGTGATCCGTGGTGGGAGCGGGTGATGGGGGTTTAATTTTTATTTATAAAAGTGATCTGGAAGAGTGGGGTGGGGGGTATTGAGGGGGGGCCAGCTACACTACAGAAAAAAAAATATTAAAAAAAATGCACTAGGCGGAGCCTGACCACGCAGGAAGATGGTCGCACATTAGGAGGGCTCCTGCATCCTAATCTGACAAAAAGCCTTTAATGTAGTATTTATACCTTAATTACTAATCCTAAACAGCCTGGTATTCATATTGGACTATAATTGCTATATGGCTGCGAGATCGGCTTAATAGTGGGAGCTGCTGTTATACACTACTCAGTGCCGGGCTCCCACGTGGAGGACTCATCTGACCTTACAGGCCTCACTTACCGCTGAGCTACGATTCTCCTGACACCAAAGGACCAGCTACTACGGACATCCTATCCGGCCATCGGATTACCGTTGTTCCGGTGTGTTAGATAAGTGTCGGGAGAATACCGGACCTCACGGAGAGCTTCTACTCTGCAGAACGCCTTAAGGCCTGAACGGCGTTTGCTCGATTCCCCTTCAGGGGACCTGCCGCAGTAAAAACAAGGAGGGCTACACATCACACTGACTGCTTCCATCTGACCTAACCACGGACCTCAGTTTTATCGGAGGCATAGGAAGGGGTAAGCAAGAGGAGTCGGTATTATATTGACTTACAGTGGATCGCATTGCTATTAACACAGAAGTGCTTAAGCTGCAGGACCTGTCAGTGTTATTATCTTTCCTATTATTAGCTTGGGGCAATAAGTTTTCCACATTCTTTAGGGCACAGATCTGCTTTAACAGTATAATTGCATGTAAAAAAAAAAAAAAAAAAGACCTATAAATCCTGAAGAAGTATAATTTGTGAGGCAACAAGCAAGACAGGCTACAGCCTTATAAGCATATCGCCCTCACTGGGCATCAGAGACTTTCTGCCTAAAGAGACATTCTGATTGTAGATACTCAAGCCCCTGCAAAACCATACTGAAAATCTGAATTTAGTTGTATGGTGTGGACACTCATTAGGTAAAAAGCAAAGAAACAGTTTATACATTTGCAACCCCAACCAAAGCCCCACTGGGAAAGTTTATCTCAGGGCATGCCTAATAAAAGAGCAAGTAGAACAGAAAAAATAAATGCTCCTAAATCTATGAGCCATTACCTTAAGCCCATAGATTCAACTAAAGGTACAGCTGCAGGAGATATGGCGTGCTCCCAAGACAATTCAGCTAGCCCTATCCCAATGGATAAAATGTCGCAACCCCAGTTTATTACTAAGGAGGACATTTCACATCTATCATCTAAGACGGATATTCAAGGAGTCATGAATGAGATGAGGAGCTTATTTAACGACCTGAGAAAAGATTTTTCTGCATTGGAGTCAAGAGTTTCAGCAATAGAAAAAACTTCCAAAGATAATACATCCTCTTTACAGCAACAGTCAACTGATATCCAAAATCATGCGGATAATTTGCAATATCTCAACGACAAGTTAGAGGATATTGACAACAGGGGACGTAGAAACAACTTGCGCTTTAGGGGCGTCACCGAGGCGGTAGCCCCACAACACATCGAAGGCTATCTTCAAGCGCTTTTTAGAATCATTAAGGACTCTCCTTCATCACCGGATATCCCAATTGAACGGGCGCATAGAGCCCTTAGGCCTAAACCACCCAACAAAGCCCCCCCAAGGGATATAATCGTCAGATTTCTCAGTTTCAAGGACAAAGAGGAAATTCTTCAGGGAGCCAGGAGAAAGCACCCACTCACCCATGTAGGAGAAGAAATCCAGGTCTTCACAGACCTATCACCCATAACTCTTCAAAAGCGTAGAGACTTAAATCACATCACCTCTGTGCTGAGGAGCAACAAGGTTATCTACAGATGGGGTTTCCCAGTGTCTATAATTGCCTCAAATAACAACAAAACGGCCATTTTCAGGCCTGGCATGGACGAAAAGACTTTTTTTGAAAATTTATCAATACAAGTTCCTGCTTTGGGCAGGACTCTTGCAAGGGACATCTCACCATCCACTAGCCATGCTAGACAACATCCTGCAGAGGAGAGAAATGGGTAAAGTATGAGCTGATTCTTGATATTGATGTACTTGCTTCCACTAAAACTCTCAGGACTATTGTAATTGTTGCTCTCAATACTGGACTGCCACTTTTGAATGCATAATTTATTTTACTGTTACCCGTTGTTTCGACAGTTAATTGCTACACATTACTATTTCAATTACTCTATTGATCTATGTCATAATATTTTTAGGCTTACCAGTAAATGCTACCTCTAGCTCAATCTTAAGTTTACAACCACCTCAAATAATAAAAATACCACCCACTTTAGTCTGGATTGGCACATACTAGTCATAGATCTATTATTTAAGTTTAGTTTTCTGAATCAAGAGATAATTAAAACTCCAGACCGATACATATTTTATCATGTTGTATTTTATGCAAGGCAAGGGCTGGATATATATAGAGGATAGACTATATAACCTGTTATAACAGATGTATATTATGATTTTGTATGGTATACCAGCATATAGTAGTGATCTCCACCTACGTTAAGATTATTAGGGTAACACTGTCCCATTAAATAAAAAGTTATGTTAAATGGCAACTTACACCAGGTTGAAAACTGAAATGTACTACGAATATATATAAGTTTTTGTTTATAACTTACGTCAGTATAGGGGCTTTTCCCCTTGTTAAGTGTTTATTGTTTGTTAGATAATTATATAGACGAGTGCTATTGGGGTCTCTTGAGTACCCTAGTTTCACTTTTGTACACTGTTTTGAGGCTACATATCTAACAAGGTACTTACTCTTGTCTAATCTGCATACTACTTTCTGTTTCTCCGTAACTTTCCCTCCCTCTCTGTAAATCTCCAATCCCTTATCTATCTCCTTTTTTTTTTTTTCACTATGCAGCATAAATCCAGCATATTTGGGGACCACTCCATTAATCTTACCACGATTAATGCGAAGGGCCTTAATGACCCGGGTAAACGCTCTATTGCTTTTAAAGAATTGCATAAACTACATAGTCATATAATTCTCCTACAGGAGACTCATTTTAGGAGAGGTAGAGAACCTAAATGGCATAATATCCAGTTCCCTACCGCGTACTTCGCATCGGGACAAAACAAAAAAGGAGGGGTGGGTGTAGTCTTCCACAGATCGTTACCATTCATTTTGACACACATAGAAAAGGACCCAGAAGGGCGCTATATCATTCTGGTTGGCACTTTGTTTGGACACTATATCACACTAGCCTCGGTCTACTCACCTAGCCAAAAACAAGACTCCTTCTTTTATAGAGTCCGAGACTTGTTACTAGAACATACTAGAGGTATCACTTATCTAGCGGGAGATTTCAACATTGTTGCAGACCCTCTGGTTGATACCTCTAAAGGGGTTTCCTGTACATCCTCCACCATAATAACTCAGGTCAACAGTACCTTAATAAATTTAGCTTTACATGACGTCTGGCGCACACTGCATCCCACAGCCAGGGATTATTCTTTCTACTCCATACCACATAATAGCTACTCCAGGATTGACCATATATATACTGACTCTTGTGGCCTATCAATTACACATCGCAGCAACATTGGTCACATATCATGGTCTGATCACGCTCCGGTCTCCTGTGCAATCTTATGGCCAGACATCCCTATCACCCAAAACATTTGGAGACTGGATGAAACTCTATTAGATGATCCAATATTTCTATCCGACCTGCAGAAAATTATTCGGGAATACTTTACAACATTTCCATCTTCCTCTAAAGCTATCATCTGGGAAGCCCATAAAACTGTAATTAGGGGGGCCTTGATCAAACAAAAGGCATTTACCAACAGACAGTATAGGGCTAAATACATAGACCTACAGCATAAATTACACTCTCTGGAAACCAAACATAAAGAAACCCCGACATGCACAGAAATAACAAACCAACTAAGGCAGGCGAGACTAGATTTTCAAAAGCACCTAGCTGAGTCCCACCAAAAAAAAGCTTTATACCTAAAACAGTATTATTATGAGGGGGGCAACAAGCCGGGCAGAATCTTGGCGAGAACCCTTAGGAGAAGACAGCTTCGCTCATACATACATACTATCAGATCCAAAGATGGCCATACACTTCGCAGCAGCGTTCAAATTGCGAAGGAATTTCACGATTATTACCATTCTTTATATAACATACAAGACCCTACCTTAGCGTCCTCTCAAAGCGCAGGGGCTTCTACTCCAGATGATCTAATTAACTCTTATCTGGGAGATATTAATCTCCCCTCCTTAACTAGAGAGGAATCCAATGCACTGGACGCCCCAATATCCGAAGAAGAGCTATTTGAGGCCATCATGGGAAGCCCAGGAGGCAAAAGCCCAGGACCTGATGGGTTCTCATCAGTGTATTATAAAAAGTTTAAAGACATCCTAGCAGGCCCTCTCTTAGACCTATTTAATGATATTCGTGATGACCCCAATTTATCCCGCGTTCTTCTGGAAGCTCATATAACGGTACTACCTAAGCCAGGAAAAGCGGCAGACTCCCCGAGCCATTTCAGACCCATATCTTTAATTAACTCCGATATGAAAATATTAGCAAAGATCCTTGCAAATAGACTCAACAAGTACCTTCCATCTTTAATTTGCAATGATCAGGTGGGTTTTGTCCCAGGCCGAGAGGCCAGGGACAATACCATCAAAGTCACTCAACTAATTAACCATGCCAAAGTCTCGGGGTGCCCACTAGTCCTCTTCGCTACTGACGCGGAGAAGGCCTTTGATAGGGTCAATTGGTCTTTTCTGCGTTGCGTCTTAGGGAAAATGGGGTTCGGGACACCCTTTGTAAATACGGTTTTGGCACTCTACTCGAATCCGAATGCAAAAATAAGAATCAATGGTACTCTATCGGAATCTTTCAATATTAGTAATGGGACCCGGCAGGGTTGCCCCCTGTCGCCATTACTGTTCGCACTAACTATTGAAGTACTGGCGCATAAAGTGAGACTAAATGAAAAAATCAAAGGCATGGTAGTAGGAGACAGAGAGCATAAGCAGGCATTATATGCCGATGATATTCTCTATACGTTAACTGATGCTTTAGAGTCTGTACCAGAGCTTTTAAAAGAAATTAGGGCATACGGAGAGGTTTCAAATTTTTCTCTTAACCTTAGTAAATCAGAACTGCTGAATATCAATACTAATCCTGAAGTGGTACTTCATTTACAACACAATTATAATATATCTGTAGCAAGTACTAAACTAAAATACTTGGGTATATATCTAACTCCTGATCACTCGGATCTGTTTAAACATAACTATATTCCTCTGAAGAATGATATTATGGCCGACCTCTCATCTTGGAGAGCAGGGACAGTTTCTTGGCTGGGCAGAGTAGGTGTTATTAAAATGAATGTTCTCCCTCGCATACTGTATCTGTTGCAGACTCTGCCCATTGCACTCCCTAAAAGCTATCTTACCCAATTGCAAAATTTGATTGAACAATTTGTTTGGGCCAACACCAAACCCAGATTACCCAAACGTACCATGTATCTTCCAAGAGATAGGGGGGGGGGCTAGGACTACCAGATATAGCTTCTTATAAACAAGCAGTAGGTTTGCAAAGAATTGTAGAATGGGCACAGAACCTAACCTCTAAGGCATGGCTCAATCTAGATAGACAGATCTTTAAATTAAATAATATGGGAACTCTCGCCTGGATTCCGCCCTCACAACGCCCTCCCGCAGTCACTAAATATCACTTGATAGAGGAGACACTTAATATATGGGACAAGACCATGAACACATCCACGCATATCTCTACTAAACATTCCCCGTTATCCCCCATTTTTGAAAACCCTGAGCTTCCATATCACAATAGAGGAATATATAAACTTGCCCCATATAAAATTAAGGAGGGATCCATTTTTGGAATAATAGTAAATGGGAAAATCATACCGCAAGCAGATCTAGTAAGAACATATCCCACAATTTTCTCCTCGTGGTTACACTATCGCCAGATGCACCACTTTATATTAAGTCATAAATATAAACAGGAACTAGGGAGAACACTTACGAATTTTAAAAAAATATGCGTAATGGACACTGCTCCCAGGCACTTGATATCCATAATGTATAGGTCATTAGTTCTCCGGGGCTCTGAGGCACTACCAACATACACAAAGCAATGGACAGCTGAGTTGGGCTTAGATTTTGACTCTGACCCCTGGTTGAGGGCCTTTAGATTAATTAAGAAATCATCAGTATCGTCAACAATTCAGGAACTACACATTAAATACCTGAGCAGATGGTACCTTACTCCTGTAAGGCTCCATAAGATATTTCCTACAATTAGCCCATTATGCTGGAGGGGGTGCGGGGAAAACGGATCAATTTTACACATCTGGTGGCATTGCCCCTGCATATTGTCTTTTTGGAAGGGAGTTATGAAAAAGATGGGGGAAATCCTAAATTTAGACATCCCATACACACCTGACATTTTGCTATTTCTGTCTTTACCTAAAACACAAAGTGCTGCACATCTCTCTCTTCTACTGATAATGATTACCAGTGCAAAAAAATTAATCCCGAAAAAATGGAAATCTCAAAATCCTCCTACCCTGGGGGACTGGTACACCCAGGTGGAGGAAATCTTGAACCTGGAAAGGTACCACTACCTGAAAACCCATAACCTCGGTACATATGAAATGATACTAGCTTTATGGCGGGGCACAATTTAAATCAAATAGGATTATACCTACTCGGGTTGGTCGTTGATGGCTGTTTCTTTTTTTTTTTTTTTTTTTTATTCCTTCCCTCTTTTCTTCCCTCTATTACCCTTCTCATCCCCAATTCCTTTTCTTCTTAAATACTTTCTATACCTTTGATTACATTGTCATTAGACTGGTACTATGATGATGTAACTTTACGTTTTGAAAAAATTATATAAAACTATGATTGCTCACTCCAAAGGTCAGTCCGGCGGACTGGGCGAAATATACTGCGAAGTGAAAATGTTTTGTATCTTTGCTGCTGTTATAAACTTTTCGTTCATGTACCTATTGTATTACTGCATTGATATGTCTTGTTTGTAACTATTCACTTCAATAAAGCCTTTAAAAAAAAAAAAAAAAAAAAAAAATGCACTAAAGTTTGAAAAGTGGGTACTGGCAGACAGCTGCCAGTACCCAAAATGGCACCAAATAGTGAGAGGGGGGAGATTAGAGAGCTGTGTGTGTGTGTGTGTGGGGGGGCTCAGGGAGGTTGGGTGCTATGGGAGGCTCCTACACAGCAGCAAATGTAAATATGCTGGGACATTTTTTTACAAAATTTAAAGAGAGCTTTTATTTTAGTACTGGCAGACTTTCTGCCAGTACTTAAGATGGCGGGGACAATTTTGGGGTGAGGGAGGGAAGAGTACTGTTTGGGAGGGATCAGGGGGTGGGATGTGTCAGGTAGGAGGCTGATCTCTACACTAAAGCTAAAATTAACCCTGCAAGCTCCCTACAAGCTACCTAATTAACCCCTTCACTGCTAGACATAATACACATGTGATGCGCAGCGGCATTTTGCCGCCTTGTAATTACCAAAAAGAAACTCCAAAGACATATATGTCTGCTATTTCTGAACAAAGGGGATCCCAGAGAAGCATTTACAACCATGTGTGACATAATTGCACAAGCAATAAAGAGAACCTCTGCATAAGGACTTTGTGGTGCGTCTGCTACTTTTGTTTTACATAATTGCACAAGCTGTTAGTAAATAATTTCAGTGAGAAACCTAAAATTGTGAAAAATTTTACGATTTTTTTTAATTTGATGGCATTTGGCGGTGAAATGGTGGCATGAAATATACTAAGATGGGCCTTGATCAATACTTGAGGTTGTCTACTACACTACACTAAAGCTAAAATTAACCCTAGAAGTTCCCTACATGCTCCCTAATTAACCCCTTCACTGCTGGGCATAATACACGTGTGGTGCGCAGTGGTATTTAGCAGCCTTCTAATTACCAAAAAGCAACGCCAAAGCCATATATGTCTGTTATTTCTGAACAAAGGGGATCCCAGAGAAGCATTTACAACCATATATGCCATAATTGCACAAGTTGTTTGTAAATAATTTCAGTGACAAACCTAAAGTTTGTGAAAAAATTTGTGAAAAAATGAACAATTTTTTTTATTTGATCGCATTTGGCAGTGAAATGGTGGCTTGAAATATACCAAAATGGGCCTAGATCAATACTTTGGGAAGTCTTCTAAAAAAATATATATACACGTCAAGGGATATTCAAGAATTCCTGAAAGATATCAGTGTTCCAATATAACTAGCGCTAATTTTGAAAAAAAGTGGTTTGAAAATAGCCAAGTGCTACTTGTACTTATTGCCCTATAACTTGCAAAAAAAGCAAAGATTGTGTAAACATTGGGTATTTCTAAACTCAGGACAAAATTTAGAAACTATTTACCATGGGTGTTTAATTGGTGGTTGTAGATGTGTAACAGATTTTGGGGGTCAAAGTTAGAAAAAGTGTGGGTTTTTTCCATTTTTTCCTCATATTTTATAAAAATTTTTTATAGTAAATTATAAGATATGATGAAAATAATGGTATCTTTTAAAAGTCCATTTAATGGCGAGAAAAACGGTATATAATATGTGTGGGTACAATAAATGAGTAAGAAGAAAATTACAGCTAAACACAAACACCGCAGAAATTTAAAAATAGCCCTGGTCCTTAAGGGAAAGAAATTGAAAAATGGCCTTGGTCCTTAAGGGGTTAAAGGACCAGTTCACTCATGGGAAAGGAGTTCATGAGCAGCAATAACACTGTATTAACAAGTAAAGAAGATTAAAACATGAATGTAGTAGTTTGTAAATATATTTTTTTAAATTTTTTTGTCCTTCTTTGTAGTTCAGCTCAATGTCCCTAGAACACCCTGATAAAAGGGCAGTGCTATTTGCATCAGACCTGGATGATTTTCTATATTTGTTTTACAATAGTTTGGTTACATCTCCACCGTGTGCAGAGATCTTTCCTTGTATATATTATATAAAATCTGCTGTTTAGATAGCAGACATTTACGCAGTGTAAATCACTCCTCTTTATAAGGCAAACTGAACTGATGACAGCTAGCTGCAATCTTTGTGTTGTTATCTGTGAGATTAGTGAGAAAAAAAAAGAAAGAAAAAAGGGCGAATATTTGAGATAGGAAATGAAATATTTACAGAGAAAGAAAATGAGGTTTATTGTAACCTGTTTTTTTATATACTGGCTGTGTTTGCTTAGGCTATTCAATGGATGTCAGTATACATTTTTTCAGTATACATTTTTATTATACATAAGGACGGTGGTTCATTGAGAACAAGTTAGAGGGGAACTTTTGGACAAACTGTTATTTTTTTAATCTATTAGTATACATTCTTATTATTCTTGTGTAGAAAGCTCATTTTGTTGTATACAATTGTTATATTTAGTTAGAATGCTGCAAAATGGTGAATATTAACTTATAAAATTTTAAAAAAAAATAAGTTAAATCAAATAATTGTGTATTTATTAAAATCTTGGTTATGTAACAGTATAGACTGGATTCTAGAGCCTTTCACAAATTATTTGTGCCCCACATGATTTATTTAACAGTGGATTTGCACTGTGCATGCAAGCAGGGGCTATATCGAACAGTGGCTGTGCCATTATTATCTGACCTTTTCCAGAATATAGTTCCTAGGTGTTTGTGTATTCCTTTGTAAATTTATGGTTAGGGATTTTATTTGTAAATATGCAACTGGAGTTTATTGATCTTCTGAAGTGATTGCATTATTAGTGTGATCTCATAGTATTGTGCATGGTAGAATTTGCCAATTTAGGTCATATAAGGTTGTTATAGGAGTTTACTTATTTGTAGTGTTTTGCAAGTGCTGTGTTTCAGTAATGTGTAAGTATCTGTGTTGAATTTCAGGTTAATTGTGGTTGTTAAAAGTTTGTGCCGGCTGTTAATGTTTTGTTTTGTGTAATGGACAGTTGGTTTTGTGTGTTTTATCAGAGAATGTTATGTTTTTATTTTTAGTGAATGCGTGTGGTAGGGTGCTGTATGAATGGAATATTGAATATCGAGGTGTATTTGATTTTGCCTAATGTTAAGAATAGTATACTACAGAGTGCATGAATTGTCTTTTAGCTTGCTGTTCTATTGTGTTTGCGTGATACATGGGGTGTTTCACGCAAACAAAGGGGGAAGTATTGATGAGTATTTGCTGAGTATCCTTAAGTGATTTGGGTGATTGTTTTAAGTAAGAAAATTAACCTAAAATGTTTTGATTTTTCTATTTTGTTCTTAACACAATATTTGTATTTGCAGGATGATATCATAAAGCTGTATCCAGAGAGTAAAAATACATAACATCTATATCTTTTCCCACTACATAATAACTGCTATAATAAAATGTTCCTCAGACAAGATGGATGCCTAAGACAAAATGGCAACTAAGAACAAGATGGCGTTGGTAAGGCTAACAATTCCTAACATACCACCCTTTTATTCTAACAGAATAACATAAAAATAGAAAAGCACAGAAAATTAGTAAACTAATTACTAATTTTCTGTGCTTTTCTATTTGTATGTTATTCTATTAGAATAAAAGGGTGGTATGTTAGGAATTGTTAGACTTACCGACGACATCTTGTTCTTAGTTGCCATTTTGTCTTAGGCATCCATCTTGTATGAGGAACATTTTATTATAGCAGTTATTATGTAGTGGGGAAAATATATAGATGTTATGTATTTCTGTAGAGCTAGGTTGGCCTTGCAAATGTTCCTGGCAATGCGCCTAGAAGCTGTTATCTCTATAAGATGCTCACACGTACCTTTTATTATGGTTATAAGAAACATTGCTTCTCACAACTTTCTTTTACCTAATTATAATAATGGGCTTACTTCTTTCCTGTCAAACACTGTGTAAAATGACGCGGTCATGAAGTGTCATCATGTTAACCCTATATGCTGTCATGACTGCCTATAAAAAGTGTTGTTCATCTTTCAATAAACAGAATAGTTTTTAGACTCATTGCTGCATGGTCTGATTTCTGTACTCTGGGATATCCTATCAAATAACCCCTTCATTTCCCTGACTGACACTATCCCCCTATGAAAATAACACCTAACATTTGTTAATTATCATTCTAGCGTTCGGGTCTGATTCAGGACTTCACCTAACCTGACATAACAAACGGGCCATAATATGGATCCTGCTGAGTTATCCAGGGCCGTGACCCTACAAGGACAGTTTCTTAGAACTCATGCTACACACCTGCAATCCCTAGAATCTAAGTTGGACCAGATCACTACACTTATTCACAGTCTAGCCTCTCCTGTTCAATCTCCTGCAACTCCAGTTGTTGCTGCGGCCAGTTCTGGACCCATATTTAACCCACCTCAGTCTACTAGTAACTGAACTCCTAGGATTCCCCTTCCGGATAAATACGATGGCAACCCTGAAGAATGCTGTGGATTCCTAAATCAATGTCGTCTTAATTTCAGAAATAACCCTCATGTGTTTTTAACTCATCCTCTAAGATAACGTTTCTGATTTCTCTCATGAAGGGCAAAGCTTTGGCTTGGGTATCACCTCTTCTGGAAAAAAGATGACCCTTTGCTTTATGATGTGGACTCCTTTGAATCTGTTTTCTCTTCAGTGTTTGACAAGCCCGGCAGGTCTGCAGCAGCCGAGGCAGGACTGTTGGATCTTAAACAAGGTTCTCTCTCTGTAGCCCAATACACTATTGAATTCCGAAACTCTTGCGGCTGAGACTACTTGGAACCATGGTGCCCTGAGAGCTGCCTTCCGCAAAGGTCTAGGTGAACGTCTAAAGGATGAGCTTGTTTTTTGGGATCTACCCGAATCCCTTGACGATCTCATTAATTTATGTATTAAGTTGGACACACCTTATTCTGAGCGTCTTCAGGAAAGAGACCATAACAGGAGACCCTTTTCCAAACCTACTTTTTGCCTGCCTTCTCGACCTCCTAATCCTTCTAATCCTTCTGCTACTCACTCAGAGTCTATAGAACCTATGGAAGAAGGTGCAATCAAATTAACTGATGCTGAACACCTCAGGAGGCGTACTCTTGGACTTTGTCTTTACTGTGGAACTAAGGGACATCTGTTAAAGAATTGTCCTACACGTCCAGTAAAAGCCCGGGCTTAACTTCTGACAGAGGGACAGAGTTAAGCCAGAACTCTTTTTCTTCCCTCAATCCAAAATTTTTGTTCCTCTTACTTTGAAATTCGGAAGTGCTAAGTTTTAAGTTCAAGCCTTAATTGATTCTGGGGCTGCAGGGACATTCATTGATTCTAGTTTTGCTGATTCTCTCCCGATACCACTTCTTGAAAAAGATCAAGTTATCAAAGTTACTACTGTCAGTGGTCAACCTCTAGGTTCTGGATTTATTCAACAAGCCACCTTTCCTCTATGTTTTGATGTAATGTCCTCTCCTCAATTTCCTTTGATTTTGGGACTACCCTGGTTACAGCTTCATGATCCCGTTTTCACTTGGTCTAAAGGGGAACGTATAGCCTGGGAAGATACGAACTTGCTTCAAACATTGTCTGCAGAGTCCCCATATGGCTCCAAGTTTAGTAGTAGCAGTTTTGGATATTCCCGAATCTTTTCCTATGAAATATCATTCTTTCTGTGATGTGTTTTCTAAGAAAGATGCTGAAAAGTTACCACCTCATCGGACTTTTGATTGTCCTATTGATTTATTACCTGGAGCTCCTCTACCTAAAGGGCAAACTTATCCCCTGTCACGTCAAGAATACGTTTTTTTGGAAGAATATATCAAAGATAACTTGGCTAGAGACTTTATTCATCCATCGTCTTCGCCTTTAGGAGCAGGTTTTTTCTTTGTCGAGAAGAAAGATGGAGGCCTCCGACCCTGTATTGATTATCGGGCACTGAACCAAATTACTATCAAGAATTCTTATCCTCTTCCGCTCATTCCAGAGCTTTTTGATCGTCTCCAAGGCGCACCCATCTTCTCCAAATTGGATCTCCGGGGGGCGTACAATTTGGTCAGAATACATAAAGGGGACGAATGGAAGACAGCTTTCAACACTAGATTTGGTCACTATGAATATCTAGTTATGCCTTTTGGGCTATACAATGCCCCTGCTGTATTCCAACACTTCATAAATGAAATTTTCAATGATTTCCTAAACCAGTTCGTCATCATATATATGGACGATATTCTGATTTACTCTGAGTCCTTACAAGAACATCTCCTACATGTGAAGCTAGTACTCCAGAGACTTTGTGAGAATCATCTCTTTGCCAAACTCGAGAAATGTTTTTTCCACCAGACCTCAATTCCTTTTCTGGGGTATATTATTTTGAAGTCCGGATTCAAAATGGATCCTGATAAACTTTCTGCCATTAAGGACTGGCCTAGACCTACCACCCTTAAGTCCTTACAAAGGTTTCTTGACTTTGCCAATTATTATGGAAAATTTATAAAAGACTTTGCTAATATTACTTCTCCTCTCACTTCCCTTACTAAAAAGGGCCAAAACTGCAGAGATTGGTCAAGCACTGCTATACAGGCTTTTGAAGATTTGAAAACTGCATTTTCCTCGGCACCCATCCTCTGTCACCCTGTTTCCGAACTCCAATTTATTCTTGAAGTGGATGCCTCTGCTATAGCGGCAGGAGCCGTATTGTCCAAACGAAATCCCACTACCAGTAAGATTCATCCAGTAGGATTTTTCTCTAAAAAATGTAGTCCAGCGGAACAAAATTATGATGTAGGCAACAAGGAGTTACTTGCAATAAAGTTAGCTCTGGAAGAATGGAGGCATTAGCTAGAGGGTACTGCTCAACCATTTCTTATCCTAACAGATCTTTTCAATGTTTAATTTTGTACTGTCTTATGTACCTGGTACGTAGAATTATAAGGCTGATGCTTTATCCAGACAGTATAAATCTTCTGATTCTGTGCCATTTACTGCTGAACCCATACTTCAACCTGTCAGTATTCTTGCTCATTTATCCTCATTTCCTATACAGGCTCTACGCTCAGCTCAGACCAAGGTACCCTTTACTTATAAACTACCTCCTGGAATCTTATATGTACCTCCAGAATTCCACCTTAAACTGCTTTGTTGGGCCCATGACAGTGTCTTAGCTGGTCATCCTGGGGTAACCCACACATTAAGGAAACTCAAACAACATGTGTGGTGGTCATCCATGTCCAAAGATGTCAAGGACTATATTGCAGCTTGTCATTCTTATGCCTCAAATAAACAAGCCTCCCATCTACCTTTTGGTTTATTACAACCTCTCCTGTGCCATATTCCCCTTGGTCTCACATTTCCATGGACTTTATTACAGACCTGCCTGATTCTGCTGGAAACAATACTATTTGGGTAATTGTGAACATGTTTTCAAAAACAGCCCATTTTATTCCGTTACCCAGATTGCCTTCCGCTCGGAAGCTCTCTGAGCTATTCATCCTACATGTCACTCGTTTACATGGATTTCCTTTGGACATTGTTTCTGACCATGGTGTTCAGTTTGTCTCACAATTTTGGAGATCCCTATGTAAACAATTCGGAATCAACATTTCCCTTTCTACTGCTCACCACCCTCAGTCTAACGGACAAACAGAACGTGTTAATCAATCTCTTGAATCTTTCCTCAGGCACTATGTCAACCATCAACATTCTAATTGGTCTCAACTTCTTCCTTTAGCTGAACTGGCTCCTTTAAAGGCTGCTTATGGATTTGAACCAATAACTTTTCCTATTTCCACCATTACTTCTACAGTTCCTGGAGCTGATCGAGCCGTTAAAGATCTCTCCAAGCATTGGCATAAAATTTGACAGATCCTTCTCCTCTCTGCAAAGAAGTATAAGAAGTTTGCTGATCGCAAACGCTGTATAGCTCCTATTAATCGTACACTAGATAAGGTGTGGTTGTCTACTAAATTCATTCATCTTAAACTACCCTGTACTAAATTGGGACCCAAATACATCAGACCTTTCAGAATTGTCTCCAAAGTTTGTTCTTATGCATACCGTGTGGCCTTGCCCAAGACTTTGAAGATTCACCCTGTGTTCGTTGTGTCTCTTCTGAAACCTGTAGTGAAGAATCATTTCTCCACCATAGTCAAACCTCCTCCACCTTTGCTTATCGATGGCGCTTCAGAATTTGAGGTCAGTCAAATTTTGGATTCCAAATTACGGGGTAGTCGCTTGTTTTACTTGGTTCATTGGAAGGGGTATCCCATTACTGAACGTTCCTGGGAACCTGCTTCTCAAATACATGCCCCTATGTTGGTGAAACAGTTCCACAAGAGGAATCCTTCTAAGCCTGGTTGGGTTCCCCGGAGGGGTCCTTGAGAGGGGGTCAATGTCACACTCCTCGCTTCTGAGGTTCTGTTGCTGCGTTGCTTAGCAACATCCTTTGCCTCTGAAGCTGTCTCACTCTGCTGACACGCTCCCTGAAGCAGTCCTATTCTGCTGACATCCCTCTGGGTTCAAATTCCGGCGTGTCCTTCACCTGATGCCCGTTTGTTTTTTCCTTGCTGTGGCTTTGTGAGTACTCATTTTGATACTTTGTTGCCTAATATTCTGTTAACGAACTTTGCTTGCCTGACCACGTCTCTGTTTGACCGCCTTCAAACCTGAGGATACTTTGCTGCCTGATTTACTGTTAACAGACTTTGCTTGCCTGACCACGTCTCTGTTTAACCCCTTCAAACCTGAGGATACTTTGCTGCTTGATTTACTGTTAACAAACTTTGCTTGCCTGACCACGTCTTTGTTTAACCCTTTCAAACCTGAGGATACTTTGCTGCCTAATTTACTGTTAACGAACGTTGCTTGCTTTACCACGTCTCTGTTTAACCCTTTCAAACCTGAGTATACGTTACTGCCTAATATACTGTTAACGAACTTTGCTTACTTGACCACGTCTCAGATAATCCCTCTCTAATCTGAATCTACCTTGTTGCTGGATTTTACGTTGCCAAATTCTTGCCTGCCTGACTACGTTTAATCCTGACCCCTTATCTTCAATCAAGCATCTTTGTGGTATTACTTGGATTACGTGAGTAACATCTCACCTTGTATTATTCTTTTCCAGAGAGGCTGTTGTGGGGTCAGGTCCTGGTTTATACTCAGTGTGCTAGTGTGTTGTTAATTATCATTCTAGCATTTGGGTCTGATTCAGGACTTCACCTAACCTGACAAGCATCTTCATCCAGCATCTTCATCCATCGCGGGATCAGAATCTTCTTCATCCCTGCAGAGGCGGAGCGGTCGATGCGCAGAGGCGTAGCGGTCGATGCGCGGAGGCGGAGGTCCAGGTGAAGGTCCATCAGTCCGATGTGGAAGTCCTCTTCATGCGATCATCTGCCGCACACTATTGGTAGTTTATTATAGATTATTTATTTATTTTATTTTGGGGTGGGTTTTTTTTTAATGGAGTATTAGAATAGGAATACTTTTTATTTTTGATAATGTCGTTTGTAATTTTTTGTAATTTTTTTTTTTCTTTAGATAAGGCATTTTTTATTTTTAATGGGCTGAAAAAGAGCTGAATGCCCTTGAAGGCGTTAATATGTTTAGTTAGTGTCGACGATGTCGGGGAACTGTGGTTTAGGGGTTAATAGCTTTATTTATGGCTAGATTTAGAGTTCTGCGGCCAAAGGGGTGCTTTAGCTACTCGTGTATTTTTTCCCCCGCACCTTTTAAATAACGCTGGTATTTAGAGTTCACAGAAGGGCTGCATTAGGCTCCAAAAAGGGAGCGTAGAGCATAATTTACCGCCACTGCAACTCTCAATACCAGCGGTGCTTACGGACGCGGCCAGCTTCAAAAACATGCTCGTGCACGATTCCCCCATAGGAAACAATAGGGCCGTTTGAGCTGGAAAAAAACCTAACACCTGCAAAAAAGCAGCGTTCAGCTCCTAACGCAGCCCCATTGTTTCCTATGGGGAAACACTTCCTAAGTCTGCACCTAACACCCTAATATGTACCCCGAGTCTAAACACCCCTAACCTTACACTTATTAACCCCTAATCTGCCAACCCCGCTATCGCTGACCCCTGCATATTATTTTTAACCCCTAATCTGCCGCTCCGTACACCGTCGTAAACTACGTTATCCCTATGAACCCCTAATCTGCTGCCCCTAACCCCCGCCGACCCCTATATTATAGTTATTAACCCCTAATCTGCCCCCCCAACGTCTCCACTACCTACCTACAATTATTAACCCCTAATCTGCCGACCGGACCTCACCGCTACTATAATAAATGTATTAACCCCTAAAGCTAAGTCTAACCCTAACCCTAACACCCCCCTAAGTTAAATATAATTTTTATCTAACGAAATAAAATAAATCTTATTAAATAAATTATTCCTATTTAAAGCTAAATACTTACCTGTAAAATAAACCCTAATATAGCAACAATATAAATAATAATTATATTGTAGCTATTTTAGGATTAATATTTATTTTACAGGCAACTTTGTATTTATTTTAACCATGTACAATAGCTATTAAATAGTTAATAACTATTTAATAGCTACCTAGTTAAAATAATTACAAAATTACCAGTAAAATAAATCCTAACCTAAGTTACAATTAAACCTAACACTACACTATCATTAAATAAATTAAATACAAATACCTACAAATAAATACACTAACTAAAGTACAAAAAATAAAAAAGAACTAAGTTACAAAAAATAAAAAAATAATTTACAAACATTATAAAAATATTACAACAATTTTAAGCTAATTACACCTACTCTAAGCCCCCTAATAAAATAACAAAGCCCCGCAAAATAAAAAAATGCCCTACCCTATTCTAAAATAAAAATTGTAAAGCTCTTTTACCTTACCAGCCCTTAAAAGGGCCTTTTGCGGGGCATGCCCCAAAGAATTCTGCTCTTTTGCCTGCAAAAAAAACCATACAATACCCCCCCAACATTACAACCCACCACCCACATACCCCTACTCTAACCCAAACCCCCCTTAAATAAACCTAACACTACCCCCCTGAAGATCTTCCTACCTTGAGTCGTCTTCACTCAGCCGAGCCGAATTCTTCATCCAAGCGGGGGCTGAAGAGGTCCATCATCTGGCTGAAGTCTTCATCCAAGCGGGGGCTGAAGAGGTCCATCATCCGGCTGAAGTCTTCATCCAAGCGGGGGCTGAAGAGGTCCATCATCCGGCTGAAGTCTTCTATCAAGCGGCATCTTCAATCTTCTTTCTTCTGGCTCCATCTTTATCCCGCCGACGCGGAACATCCTTCCTCCATGATGAACTCCCGACGAATGACGGTTCCTTTAACTGACATCATCCAAGATGGCGTCCCTCGAATTCCGATTGGCTGATAGGATTCTATCAGCCAATCGGAATTAAGGTAGGAAAAAGATCGGAACAGCTAATAGAATGCGAGCTCAATCTGATTGGCTGATCCAATCAGCCAATCGGATTGAACTTAAATCTGATTGGGGGGGTATTGTATGTTTTTTTTTACAGGCAAAAGAGCAGAATTATTTGGGGCATGCCCCGCAAAAGGCCCCTTTAAGGGCTGGTAAGGTAAAAGAGCTTTATAAGTATAATAAAACACAAGAACAAAAAGATACCTCACAACAGCACTCTTAGTCCAATATTAAGTTTTACTGGTAAATATATAGTTTACAGTGTCATATAAACTACCTACTGTGCACAGTGGTCACACAATACATATATGTTAGTAGATATCTAAAATATAATCTATCTAGCTAACAAAAAACAGAAAAATAATTAAAGGAAACAACACAAAATCATAATAATTAAGATACAAGATGTACAGCTCTTATTTTGGAACAGTTAATATAAGATAATACTTATCCTCCGCTGAGTTGTGAATAACTTAGTCAGTGTATAGTCACTGTTTCCAGATAAAAGTGGACTCCTCAGATTTCCAGATGCAATGATATAATTGTAATCCCAGGGCAACAAGAACAAAATAGGAGGTGATCCTGGAAGGAGCTGATATACCAGGCGCTCAAAGCCGAAGACCGGGTGATCCCAGTGCACGCTAGCCGTGGCGCAAATAAGACTTCACTGTCTCAACAGCGTATCCCTCTACACCTCCGTATGTGCCTCCAAGTGCTTCCTGTTTGGGCCGGAAACTGAGGATAAGATAGCTCCAAATAGTGCTGCGTTATGCGTTGCTCCCAAAGACAAGCTCAGTATCAAACTGAGCTGTTGCAATTGCCGACGTACGTTTCACCAGATATGCGGCTTCTTCCGGGCATGTGTATGATAAGTTCAGTTTCCTACTTCATATTTAAAGCGGAACCATGTGCATATGCCCCCGGAAATTAGGCCAGTGAATATAAGTTCCTATGCAAAACAAATGTGCTTCTAATGCTTATCCATCATTTAAATAAACCATACATTTTTCTGTTCAATGCTCTCTTGTTTATTAAGTTGGATTCCATATCACTTAATATGTTTGCTAAGATATTACGACCCCAAATAAGATCTATATGTAATTCATCCTAGCCACTTTCACAAGACACGGATCACTTAAAGTGACAGTATTCTGATATTTACATTATATACATTAAGAAGTTTCTGTCCCCCACTCTTATTTTCTTCTATTTACACAGATATCTTCCTGTCCTCCGCACATTATTAATATGATTTGTTATTCCCAAATATGTCATGTATTATATAAGGACTTAACAAACAATTATCTTTACAAAAAATGGCCCAGATTATTTTCCTTATTTAGACCATTCGGGGCTAGGGTACCTAAATTAAAAATCCATCTACTTTCTCGTCTTAGTAGGATATTGTCGACATCACCTCCTCGTGTACCCAGACTAACTTTGTCAATTCCTATTAACCTAAAGGTACTTGGTGATGAGTTATGAAACTCAGTAAAGTGTCTTGCTACACTAGATGTATTGACATCATGTTCAATGTCTCTAAGATGTTCCAAAGTACGATCACGTAGGGCCCTAGTCATCTTACCGACATAGTAAAGGGGGCAACTACACTTAGCTAAATAAACTAGGCCTTCAATCCTACATGTGATCTTAGAGCGTATCTTATAGACAATTCCTTTACTATCTGAGAAAAATCGTGCTCTTTCTATGTGATTACATGCTTTACACTGTTTGCACGGGTAACAGCCTGGTTCACGGCCAACTCCATCCAACCAGCTGCCACTCATTTGTGGTCGAATGAAGTGGCTGTGGACCAGGCTGTCTCGTAGATTAGGTGCCCTTCTTGCTGTAAACAGAGGTTGAGGGGTAAGAGCTTCACACAATTTTGTGTCAGAAAGAAGGATATGCCAATATCTCTGCATTATCTTACAGATAGCCTCCCAGCTCTCATTAAAAGTTGAAATAAATCTGATCTTCCCCTGTTGGGGATCCTTACCCCTAGCTTTGGTCCTTGATGTACTAAAGATACTATCTACTTGTGAACGATTCTTTTGACGTTGATATGCCTGACTAATAAGTTTTTTAGGGTATCCTCTTTGCCCAAACCATTTAGTCAGTTCTCTAGATTCTGCTAAGAAATCTGCATCTGTTGTACAGTTCCTACGAACACGATAAAATTGTGAAATAGTAATTCCTTTTATCTGATATTTTGGGTGAAAGCTGTCTGCCCTTAAAATACTATTTGTAGAAGTAGCTTTACGAAACACCTTTGTAATTAAAGTACCATAACTGTGACATCCAAAAAATTGATCGTTCCTGGATCATTAATTAGTGTAAATTTAAGATTAAATATTTCATTGTTGAGGGATTCAACAAATGATTGTAACTGTGATTCCGTCCCCCTCCACAGGAGGAACATGTCATCTATGTAGCAAAGCCACATAGAGACGTGGTCACTCACTGTGGAGGAGTCAAGCACATAAAGATTTTCCCAAAATCCTAAGTAGAGGCACGCATATGAGGGCGCAAATTTGGCCCCCATAGCCGTGCCTCTTAGCTGCAGGAAATATCTATCATCAAAGACAAATAGATTATTTGTTAAGGCAAATTCCAATAGTTTGCAAAGGTAGAATCTTGTAGCCTGCAATCCTTTAGCATGGGGAATGCTAGAGTACAATGACTCAACATCTATTGTCGCCAGTATCATGTTTTCCTCAACATTGATACCACTGATCTTTCTTAAAAAATCAGGTGTATCCTGTACATAGGTGGGGAGATATTGAACAAAAGGTTTTAAAAAATTATCAATATATTGTCCTATACCTTCCAAAGGCCCATCAATACCGGCAATAATTGGTCTGCCTGGTGGATATTTATATCCTTCTTTGTGGACCTTTGGAATGGTATAGAATGTGGGTATCTTAGGATTTTTTGGTAATAAAAATTCATATTCCTCTTTAGAGATAATATTATTCATTAAACCACATTGTAAGATGGTACTTAATCTGGATAGAATATTATTAATAGGATTCTCCTTGAGGCGTTTGTACTGTGTCTGATCATTAAGTTATCTATAACATTCATCTCTATATTTTACTGTGTCTTGTAGTACCAGGTTACTGCCCTTGTCAGATTGCTTGATGGTAAGGTTTTTATTTGAACCCAATTCGTAGAGGGCCTTTCTTTCTCCCTGTGTTAAATTATCCACAATAAGATAATCATTGTTAAGTTGCATTATTTTGCCCTCAACCAATTTGACAAAGGTGGAAACTGCTGGTACTTTATTTAAGTTCGGCATAAATGTGGATTTAGACTTAAATCCACTATTAATAGTATTTTGGTTCCCACCCGTGTCTGATGTTAACGTATCTTGTTCTAGAGATTCTAGTATCTCTACAATATTTTCAGTATTGTAAACATTTTCATTGTCTTTGTCGCCAGCAAAGAGCCTATGGCATACCAATTTTCTGGCAAACAGTTTAAGGTCTTTTACTGCCTCAAATTTGTCAAGGGTCTTTGCCGGCGAGAAAGACAACCCTTTTGTTAATAAAGAGATTTGATCTCTAGATAATTCTGTAGAGGATAAATTAATTATTCTCCTCTCATCTATTTCTTGGTTCTCAACCTGTAATAGGAGCTCCTTGTGTTTGTCACTTTTTTCTTGTTGCTTCCTTTTCCTTCTGCTGCGTCTAGTTTTGGGGCCTCTTTTGTTGTATGCCCTAAAGGGACTTTACCTTGTTTATTATCATTTTTTATCGTACCACCCTCAGAATCACTCTGATCATTTTTATTCCTATTATAAGTATATACTTGTTTCAATTTATAATCCCTGTCATCTCTCACATATTTTTTCTTTTTTTTAATTTTCATCTCTGACTGAGTACGTAGAATTTCGTTTTTAATTTTATCATTTAACTCTTTAAATTCACTATTTTCCTCCCATTTATTTAAGGTAGTTGTTGTTACCGTTAATTGCTGGTTAATTTTTTCTAGTTTGAGATTGTCTTCTTTTAAAATTAAAGTCATTAACTTATTAGAACATTCAGTAAGAATGTCCTCCCATTGTTCCCTAAAGTCTGGTATCTCAGTCTCTTGTAAGTTTGTACCTGGTAATTTCAGAAAACCTGAGACCACGTGGTATCATATTAGCTGTTTGATAGTTAGTGAGACTAGATATTTCCCATTTCACTCTAAGCTGTTTAAATAACATCTGCTTCTGTTCTTTAAATGCTTTGTAAATATTTTTATCTCCCTGTACAGATTCATCATCTGACTCCTCTAGATTAAATGTATCCTTTACATCAGAATCCCAGTCACTGTCACTATAAGTGAACGCCATGCTTGCCAACTAATTAAGAGCTTCAACAACTATATTTGTGAGTAGTACACAGTAGTATATCTCTTTAATAAGAGAGGCAAAACCGAGCCAAAGCTAGGAAAGGATTACATATAAATGCCATCCAGAAAATAATAGACTCAAATTTTCGCTGTGCTCAGGTTTAATAATATCTTAGGACAAAAGATATAAAGTGATATCGGTGCTGAGGTATATAATAGTAAGTATAATAAAACACAAGAACAAAAAGATACCTCACAACAGCACTCTTAGTCCAATATTAAGTTTTACTGGTAAATATATAGTTTACAGTGTAATATAAACTACCTACTGTGCACAGTGGTCACACAATACATATATGTTAGTAGATATCTAAAATATAATCTATCTAGCTAACAAAAAACAGAAAAATAATTAAAGGAAACAACACAAAATCATAATAATTAAGATACAAGATGTAAGAGCTTTATAATTTTTATTTTAGAATAGGGTAGGGCATTTTTTTTATTTTGGGGGCTTTGTTATTTTATTAGGGGGCTTAGAGTAGGTGTAATTAGCTTAAAATTGTTGTAATATTTTTATAATGTTTGTAAATAATTATTTTATTTTTTGTAACTTAGTTCTTTTTTTATTTTTTGTACTTTAGTTAGTGTATTTATTGGTAGGTATTTGTATTTAATTTATTTAATGATAGTGTAGTGTTAGGTTTAATTGTAACTTAGGTTAGGATTTATTTTACTGGTAATTTTGTATTTCTTTTAGCTAGGTAGTTATTAAATAGTTAATAACTATTTAATAGCTATTGTACCTAGTTAAAATAAATACAAAGTTGCCTGTAAAATAAATATTAATCCTAAAATAGCTACAATATAATTATTATTTATATTGTAGCTATATTAGGGTTTATTTTACAGGTAAGTATTTAGCTTTAAATAGGACTAATTTATTTAATAAGATTTATTTTATTTTGTTAGATAAAAATTATATTTAACTTAGGGGGGTGTTAGGGTTAGACTTAGCTTTATGTGTTAATACGTTTATTATAGTAGCGGTGAGGTCCGGTCGGCAGATTAGGGGTTAATAATTGTAGGTAGGTAGCGGCGACATTGGGGGGCAGATTAGGGGTTAATAAATATTATGTAGGTGTTGGCGATGTTAGGGGCAGCAGATTAGGGGTACATAGGGATAATGTAGGTTGCGGCTGTGTGCGGTCGGCAGATTAGGGGTTAAAAAATTTTATTAGAGTGGCGGCGATGTGGGGGGACCTCGGTTTAGGTGTACATAGGTAGTTTATGGGTGTTAGTGTACTTTAGAGCACAGTAGTTAAGAGCTTTATGAACCGGCGTTAGCCCAAAAAGCTCTTAACTCCTGGCTTTTTTCTGCGGCTGGAGTCTTGTCGTTAGAGTTCTAACGCTCACTTCAGCCAAGACTCTAAATACCGGCGTTAGAAAGATCCCATTGAAAAGATAGGATACGCAATTGGCGTAGGGGGATCTTCGGTATGGAAAAGTTGCGGCTGGAAAGGGAGCGTTAGACCCTTTCCTGACTGACTCTAAATACCAGCGGGTGGTAAAAACCAGCGTTAGGACCCCCTAACGCTGGTTTTGACGGCTAACGCAGAACTCTAAATCTAGGTGTTAGTGATTTAGATAGTGTCGGCGATGTGGGAGGTGCGGTTTAGGGATTAATAGGTTTAGGTAGTGTTGGTGATGTGGGGGGACGGTGGTTTAGGGGTTAATAGCTTTATTTAGTGATTTAGATAGTGTCGGCGATGTGGGGGGTGTGGTTTAGGGGTTAATAAGTTTAGGTAGTGTTGGCGATGTGGGAGGACGGCGGTTTAGGAGTTTATAGGTTTAGTTAGTGTCGGCAATGTCGGGGAACGGCGGTTTAGGAGTTAATAGCTTTATTTAGTGATTTAGTTAGTGTTGGCAATGTGTGGGGGGTGCAGTTTAGGAGTTAATAGGTTTAGGTAGTGTTGGTGATGTGGGGGGACGGCGGTTTAGGGGTTAATAGCTTTATTTAGTGTCGGTGATGTGGGTAGTGGCGGCGGTTTTAGATAATTTTGTTTTGGCAATCACCGGCAAATTAGTTATGTTAAATTAAATCGTTTTTTCGGATCCATTCTTTATTCATATGCATTATTCTATTCTAAACTTCAAAATAGAATAATGCATATGAATAAAGAATGGATTCGAAAAAACGAATGGATTCGAAAAAAACGATTACCTTAATTTTTTTTTTTTAAACTTAACTAAATTCATTTGCCGAAACAAAATTAGTTATTTAACTAATCAAAACGAAACTAAATGAATTTTTTAGTGGCGCACATGTCTAATTTGGATTCTTTCCGTGCATTTCTTGCAAATCTTGCAAACACAGTAGTAAAAATAAAGGAATAGTTTCTACTAATGGTATACAATTTGAGATAAGAGAAGTGATCAGATGTACAGATAAGAACGTAATATATGTCTTACAATGCTTATGCAATCTATACTATTTAGGTCAAACAAGCAGAGTCTTAAAAGATAGAATCAGAGAGAGCATTTGTATAGAACATGGCAGATCAGATATAGTACTATACAAACACCTTTTGGAGATACACAATCAGAACACAAAATAATTATCTTACTGGGGGATAAAGAAAATTACACCTGATAATAGAAACACTAATATGAAAAAACACTTTTACTAAAAGAAGCTGAACTGATTATAATTTAGACACGTTACACCAAAAGGGTTCAAATGCTGAAAAAGATTTATTTAAACCATTTAATATAAACATTTATTTATTTAACAGATTTTTTTTAAATGTAGGGGTTCTTAATCACTGGGGATTTTTCACTATCACTATAGGACATTTTGTCTATATAGTATCATATAACTTTTTTCTTTTTTCTTTATATAATAACACTAATTTGTTCTATATAGTATTATAGAACTTTATATATATATATGTTATTTCTATATAAAAGCATGTCATATATCTTTATATATACAGTATCCCACAAAAGTGAGTACACCCATCACATTTTTGTAAATATTGTATTATATCTTTTCATGTGACAACACTGAAGAAATTACACTTTTCTACAATGTAAAGTAGTGAGTATACAGCCTATATAAACCTGGCAAGGTTTATAAGGTAAGGAAATTAGATCTATTTGAGAAAATAAGTTGATGGTTTCCAGGGGAATGCTGGTGTTGAAAGCAAACTCTCATGATCTAAATAGCCTTTTTTGTTTTCAGAACCTTTTTTATGTACTCCCGGTAGCTCTGTTGAATTTTAAAATGCAATGTCTTATGTTCAAAATCAGGCAAACAGTGAACGTAAAAGATCTCAGTTACATCATTTGGATTTTAAACATGCCTCATTGCATGTTGCGGAGTTCAAAAGCTGGGACATATCAATATTTCTTAATCATATTCACAATTCTAATTCAAAATGTTACAACCATTCAATACAGCAAAATTCCATAATCAATATATGCACAATAAAACGATAATCCATTAACACTTAGAGGCCCATTTATCAAGCTCTGAATGGAGCTAGAGGCCCCGTGTTTCTGGCGAGTCTTTAGAAAAAAACAGAAACGCAAGTTATGGAGCAGCGGTCTAAAGACCGCTGCTCCATATCCTGTCCGCCTGCTCTGAGGAGACGGACAGAGATCGCCACAATTCAACCCGATCGAGTACGATCGGGTTGATTGACACCCCCCTGCTGGCGGCCCATTGGCCACGAGTCTGCAGGGGGTCGCGTTGCACTAGCAGCTCACAAGAGCTGCTGGTGCAATGCTGAATACGGAGAGCGTATTGCTCTCCGCATTCAGCGATGTCTGTCAGACCTGATCCGCACTGTCGGATCAGGTCCGACAGACCTATGATAAATAGGACTCTTAATTTTGTTTTCTGACACATTTTTAACATTATCTTTTGTATCGATGTACCCCAAATCACAGAGAGAGAGATAGAGAGCACGTTCATGATAGGTGGTATTTAACCCCAGTTCATGTATTGTGAACCCCCATTTGAATAACCCACAAGCCACCACTGCGCACGCATACATAAACAAACACACACACATATATATACACACACAAACACACATCTATACATACACACATACACACCCATACACAATTTTTATTCTTTTTTTTTCCCAGAAGAGAGGAACACATTTATCTGACCTTTTCACTTGCTGGTGACACAGCATAACCTGCTACTCTGTGTTATCTGATCATGCAGTGGAGTAGGCAATAAAACCAGAAGCAAAAAAAACGTAAAATAATAAACTTACCTACTAGTAGGCTGTCTCCTCCATGCTGTTTAAATAAAAAAAAAGCAACTCGACTCTTGGAAGTAATAACTACTGAATGGGAAGAACACCCCTATATGCATGCGCACTATAAATTTTCTCTACCCTTCCTGGAAACTGGGAAGGCTTCAATAGACATAGACAATTTGTGCATGCGCTCTCCCATTAGTTTGGTGCCTGTCGCTTGGCTGTTTAGTGGAGTATTGGATCTCTCATTGCTGGATAGGAGTCAGAGTTAGTAGATGAATCTGAAATTTCATGATTTGCAATGTTACCCACTACAGACAACTATGGGAGGGGTTTTAAAAGAAGGCACTTTAAAAGACTGAAACAAATAAATAAAGTCCTTCTATGTTTATGTTGTTGTGATTAAATTAACACTTATATTGCATTTTAATGCTAGCCATTTTTCCACGTAAAACATTATTAAACACTACACCTGGATGTTCGTTAGTGTAGATGGCTGTAACTATATGGAAAGGCAATTTAAGCAGACACAATACCAATAGCAGAACCCCTAGAAACCCATATCTATATGCATAAACCATAAACAGTACTAAACTAGATTATCAACAGTGCCCGCAGGCAGAGGCGTAACTAGAAGCCTCAGGGTCCTGGTGCAAGAATCCATGAAGCCCCCCCCCCCCCAACTTGCAATACATACATATAAAAACTGTGTGTGTATATATATATAAATAAGTAAAATGTGTCTCCTCAGCGGACTGAGTTAACACAAGTGATACTCTGTAGTAGGCGCTAGTCAAAAAATGAATAGGAAATAGTGGCAGCTATATAGGACAAATACTGGGAGGGATGTGAAGCCCTAGACAGTAAGAGTAAATGTATATTCAAGGATTGATACAGCGCCTATATGTCCAATATACTGTTGGGGTATGTAAGGAAAAATAAATAAAATTAAATAAAATAAATAAAAGTCCAGCTAAAAATTACATATAAAATATATGAACTCTGAAACAATGTTCATATGAGTCCTAAAAATGTATATGGTTCGTAGTGAATCTCCAGATGTAGTTGATATACAGTTATAGATGGTATATAATACCCTTACCAGATATTACCTCAATCGAATGAGGTAAGTATGCCGCACTGGGGGTATATATAGATGAGATCTCTGCATATACAAGGAGACTTGCCTTATAACACACCCAGCTGTAATTTGTTGCACTGATGGTATTTTTATCTTTTGAAAAATAAAATACTTGAAACTTTTTTAACAAATCTGGTGTTCGTGTGGCATTTCACTTGCCAGTAACCATAAGGCTGTCTAGCCTTCCTCCCCTCTGGACATATTTTCCTTTTTGCTGGAAGTAACCTAGATAAGGGTTGCTGTTGTGAGATCCACCACAACTATAGGATATCCTGACGGGGATCCCCTGGTACAGCCAGCTGGTTTGCTGTTAAATACCAGCCTGCCCCTACAGGCACAAGAGAGTGCCTTCACGTTTGTGAGTATCCTGTATCTCATCTTGCTTGGATTTTGTCAGTTTTGATTGATCTACACGTGGCGCCTCTGTTTCTGTTTTCCTTGCAGTTAACCATTCTTTGAAGATACACCATCGTTTGGGTGAAGACCGAGAGCTGCCTCATCTATCTATTTCTGGACTTATTTGGACTTCATTTGAACTTTTCCATTTGACCATTTGATACGTCTGTATATACATATTTTAACCAATTTTTTTATATATTTTTTATTATTATTATTTTTTAATTTTTTATTATTATTGCTTTTAATAATTTTTAGATTTATAATTTTATTTACATATATGGTATAACCAGGGGCACATTGATTGTATTACCATTCCAGTGGTATACTCTGCCCATCATCATTATTCTACCCCTAGTTATTAGCGCCTCCTATAGGGGATTTGTGGTATTACATCAGTATCACAAATATCCCTGATAATATATTTTGCAATTTTAAGAGTGCTGCATCCCTCTGCAAGATATCTCACTATTTTTGACTTTTCTGAGCCTGTCAAGTCCTTCTTTTGACCCATTTTGCCAAAGGAAAGGAAGTTGCCTAATAATTATGCACACCTGATATAGGGTGTTGATGTCATTAGACCACACCCCTTCTCATTACAGAGATGCACATCACCTAATATGCTTAATTGGTAGTAGGCTTTCGAGCCTATACAGCTTGGAGTAAGACAACATGCATAAAGAGGATGATGTGGTCAAAATACTCATTTGCCTAATAATTCTGCACTCCCTGTATATACACATACATGCGCTCACACAAGCACACTGTCACATATACATATACACAGACACACACACATATATATATATATATATATATGTGTATGTGTGTGTGTGTATATATATACATGTAAACCCACACACACATATACATACACACACGCACACGCACTAACTCATACATACACACTCAAGCACACACATACATACACACAGACGCACACCCACAGACACACTATTACTTTCACTTACAATCTAGAAGCTAGACACTTTTGATCAGCCAACCTAAAGAGTCCACTAATAGCAGACACAATCTCACAATTGATGTTGAAGAGGGTTACAAATTTAAGAACTTATTTATTTAGATGAGGCTCCAGCAGTATTATAAAAGGTTACACTTTATGGTTTGGTGGCAGTTAAAATTGCCAGAATAGCTCTATGGTTAAAACACTGGGTAGACCTGGTGAGTCAGTAGGCTGTGATTTAGGGCAATATATACCTTGAATAAATTGAATGGTCATATGTAGTAATTGAAGTGTTAATAATCTGGGACTCACACCCAGATTAATAACACTTCACTTACTACATATGACCATTTAAGGTATATATTACCCTAAATTACAGCCCACTGACTCACTAGGTCTAGTACCCACGCAAACATTTTAGACACACTTTAAGCCCCCATCTACCTATTAACCCCATATAACCTGTGCCAAGCAGGCCACTCACCCTCTACCTTGTACTGTGGGAGCTGACAGTGGGTGAGTGCTCTCTGAGTAGTTCGGACATAGTACATCTCTGTGAGAGGACACCCGGTCCCGGAGGTAGAAACAGACCAGGGGGGCATGGTGGCACCCGGGCAGCATGCAGAGAGAGTGAGACTGTCACAGAGAGACAGACTGTCATCAAGAGAGTGGAAGGGATTCGGAAGATTTTCTCCCAGCCAGAGCCAACTCGACACGGCCCCCCCGTGTACACCCCAACCCCCTTAACCTGAGCTCACCATACGTCTTCTCTTCACAGTCCACTTCTCTGGTCTCCGACTCTGTCTCATTGAGTCACTACAGCGCGCTAGCCTGCAAACTCCCAGGTCAGGACCCAGACCAGTTCCAGTGCCACTCCACTGACTCCTGCTACTGACTAGGCTGAGCCTGCACGTGCAGTCACGATGAGATACACCGTGATTCCGTGCAGCCAGTCAGTCAGGTCCGGAGGAGGCAGACTCTTAACCAGTGCGCGCCAAAATGTGAAGTTCCAGGGCAGCCGGCGACAGGTCAATCAAACGTCAAATACAGTTTGTTTCTGACATGTGCAATTGTGCTGCAATGCCTGGCTGCCCTGGAAATTGGAATTAGTTTTATTTAAATTAAAATGGATAAGGTCAGGATTTGGAAAAAAAATAAATAAAAAAATAATAATAGTAAAAAAAAAAATACAAACTAAAGTCTTGGGCCCCCCTGTGTAAGGGACCTGCTGGGCCCGGTCGAAATGGCGACTCTTGCATCAACGGTAGTTCCGCCCCTGCCCGCAGGTGTGATTATAACAGTGAAGGGGAAGTAATGATACAGTTATATCACGCAAAAAACAGGGACTTATTTTTAGGAAGAGTCAATTCCATTCTCTGTAGCCGAAACCACAGACTCGATCAGCAAATTTTTGCGTTAACACTTAGCTGACAGCTGCTCACATACATGTCAAATGCAGCCATTCGGCAAACCTGAATGAGTGTCTGAGCCTGTCAGTCTGTGTGTAGTGCTGCTTGCTGGCGGCTTCGCCACTGCGCTCCCTCACAAGTAAATCACAACTTTGTTGCTCTCCACACACTTCTGCAACTGCCCCAGCCCAGCCTCTGCCGGCCCACCGGGATTTTTCCCGGTATCCCGGTGGCCCAATCCGGCCCTGGCGACTTGCTACTAGCAAGATTAGAGACACTGCAAGGGTTTTCTGGCATTAATACCATAGTTTGTTCATATGTGTTTACCAATACAAGGTGTCTAGACCTGAGGTTCGAATCTACAAACATCCAGCCCATTGGCGGATACATCGAACCTATGATTGGTTGAAACGGTCACGTGATTAAACTCAGGTCCTTCCAATTACAGCCACAGTGAATAAAGGATTATAGACAGTGAAGGGATGAGCAGAGAGGGTGTGTGTGGCGCAGAACCAATCCTGGCAGAGACAAACAAACACCGCCTTCATCAACGGTGTGTGTACAACATATGCACAGATTGCAGGGTGCCAGCCTGAAGAGAGCCGAGCAAGCTCAAAATCACAAATAGTAGAAACAGAAGACAGCACTCCAGAGATCCTTAAAAGCGAAAATCCTTTATTCTTCTTTAAAAACAGATAGATTCACAAACAGCATTACAATGGTAGGAAGAGGCGGGGTCCTGTGTGTGAATCTATCTGTTTTTAAAGAAGAATAAAGGATTTTCGCTTTTAAGGATCTCTGGAGTGCTGCCTTCTGTTTCTACTAATAAAGGTTATAATAGTATCCAGGACATTGACACAATATATACTAAGACTGCCTTAAGGTTTGTTTCTTCCAACAAGGAGAGACTTGCTATACTTTTTAAAAATACCACAGATAAGATTATCCTCTGATATTATACACCGATTTTATTGTATATTTTATACTGACATATTGTACAACTAATACGTTTGAAACGGATGCTTCCAATTTTATTATATGTTCCATTGTGTTATTAAACATTTTTATTTAATATGGGAAATGAATAGCTTCTTTTAGCGCCATCCTCAATTGGTAACATTCAGCTAGATTACGAGTTTTGCGTTATGAGTGAAAAAGCATCGTTATGGCCCATAACGATGCTTTTTCCCTAACGCTGCTATTACAAGTCTATAGGTGGTATAGGTGGTATAGGTGTACTGCACACCTTTTTGGCCGTCACGCAACGTCAGTACCACACTTTTAAAAAAGGTATTACGAGTTTTGCGGGGAGGCCAAAAAGTGAGCGGAACAGCCTAAAATGACAAGATCTGTAACGCCATCTAAAGTCAGTAGTTAAGAGTTTTACGTTACAAAGCTGTAGCATAAAACTCATAACTAAAGTGCTGCAAAGTACACTAACACCCATAAACTACCTATTAACCCCTAAACCGAGGACCTCCTGCATTGCAAATAATAAAATAAAATTATTAACCCCTAATCTGCTGCTCCGGACATCGCCGCCACTTAAAAAATGTATAAACCTCTATTCCGCCGCTCCCCAACATTGTCGCCACTATAATAAAATTATTAACCCCTAATCCGCTGCACTCCCGCATCAAAAACACTATTTAAATATAATTAACCCCTAATCTGTCATCCGCCCACTCTGCCGCTATAATAAACCTATTTACCCCTAAACCTAACCCTAACGTAACCCTAACCCTAACGTAACCCTAACCCTAACACCCCCTAACTTAAATATAATTTTAAAAAATCTAAATAAAACCTACTATTATTACCTAAATAATTCCTATTTAAAACTAAATACAAACTTACCTGTAAAATAGACATGTGCAATTCGGTTCGGATCAATTCGGAAATTCGGAAAATTCTGAAAATTCGAAGATTCGGATCGATCCGAATTTCCGAATTAAATTACTGCCGAATTTACCGAATAAATCCGAATTAGTTCGGATTTATTTGGTAAATTTGGATGGCCATGGATTACACTAGTATTGTACAGTATATAAGGTTATATCACTCTGCAATGGGTTACACCTAATATACAGTACATAATACTAGTCTAATACACAGCACACATACCGAAATTCCGAATTTCCAAACCGAACCGAA
This sequence comes from Bombina bombina, assembly GCF_027579735.1. NCBI lineage: Eukaryota > Metazoa > Chordata > Amphibia > Anura > Bombinatoridae > Bombina > Bombina bombina. Next base: position 681,135,979 of record NC_069500.1, on the reverse strand, counting down.
TCGAACCGAATCCAGACGAATTTTTTCGAATCTGAATGAATCCGAAACAAATTAATTCAAAGTTTTCTGAATTCGAATTAATCCAAAACGAAATTCGAAAAAACTCTGAATCGATCCGAACCAATCCGAACCGAATTTTTCGATCATGCACATATCTACTGTAAAATAAACCCTAAGCTAGCTACAATATAACTAATAGTTACATTGTAGTTAGCTTAGGTGTTATTTTTATATCACAGGTAAGTTTGTATTTATTTGTTCGTTCCTGGTAGAGCGCTTCTCTCTTTGTATGCAAATTAATATGATCCTGGGGAAGTTTCCCTATGGGTGATGGGGGAAGCCAGATGTGGACTCCTTGCCCAGTCTGCTTAGAGGAATGTGGCTGCACCTCACTGACGAGGCCCATAGGAGGCCGAAACGATCGTCTGGGGTTGTCATGTTCCTTGTTCAGAGGAGAATTGCCTGGTATTTCGGGGCTGGACTGACCTTACTTGGCGGGATCAGACTGATATACTTCAGGAAAGTCTTCCTCTGTGAAAAGCACACTGGTTTAAAAGAAGCTGCTTCCGGGTGGTAAATCGCCATAGAACTAGCTGATGAACTGTTGTTCGTTCCTGGTAGAGCGCTTCTCTCTTTGTATGCAAATTTATTTTAACTAGGTAGATTAGTTAGTAAATAGTTATTAACTATTTACTAGCTACCTAGTTAAAATAAATACAAATTTACCTGTAAAATAAAACCTAACACCTAGTTAGGATTTGTTATTAATAGTATTTTATTTAGAATTATTAAAATTTTTAATTATGTTAAAGTTAGGCGGTGTTAGGGTTAGGGTTACGTTAGGGTTAGACTTAGGGTTAGGTTTAGGGGTTAATATATTTATTTAGTGTTAGTGATGTGGGAGGCCAAAGGTTTAGGGCTTAATAACTTTAGTATAGTGGCCGTGGCGACATTGGGGGCGGAAAATTAGGGGTTAATAAGTGTAGGTAGGTGTCGGCGACATTGGGGGAGGCAGATTAGGGGTTAATAAGTGTAGGTAGGTGTCGGCAATGTCGGGGGTGGCAGATTAGGGGTTAACAAGTGTAATGTAGGTGTCAGCGATGTCAGGGGCGGCAGATTAGGGGTGTTTAGACTCAGGGTTTATGTTAGGGTGTTAGGTTTAAACATATATTTTTTTCCCCATAGACATCAATGGGGCTGCGTTACGGAGCTTTACGCTCCGTGATTGCAGGTGTTAGGCTTTTTTTAGCCAGCTCTCCCATTGATGTCTATGGGGAAATCGTGCACGAGCACGTCAAAACACCGCTTGTATTTGGGTGAAGTATGGAGCTCAACGCAAACCATATCGCCCGCACAAGCCAGTTTTTTTGTAAACCTGTAATAGCAGCGCTATGAAAGGTGAGTGGTGAAAATAACGTAAAAGTTATTAGCGAGCCAGGCATAACGCAAAACTTGTAATCTGGCTGATTGTTCTTTATTGTATATATTAGTTGTGAGATCTTGCAGATTAGCGGATAGAGCATTATTCGCACAGAAGGAACTAGGTATTTGTGTATAAAAGTGGAAGTGCTAGCCTTATTAACCCTCCGCTACTGGGAATTTCAGGAAAAAACTTGGCCAAAATACTGAAGAAATTTTAGCATTTTTGCTATCACTCTATTTAAACAGAATCAGAGCCTTGTTTTTTTTTTTTTATTTACCTATCAAAACCATATTTCATTATTTTTAGTAGACAACACAAGGTATTGATCTGGGCTCATTTTGCTATATTTCATGCCACTGTTCTGCCGCCAAATGGTATCATAGTAAAAAAAATTATAATTTTTTCACAACCTTTGGGTTTCTAACTGAAATTATTTACATACAACTTAGTTGTTTTTTTTAATTTTTTGAGGTGTTTTTTTTTTAGATTAGGGTTTTGGTTTTGAAAAAGAGCTAAATGCCCTTTTAAGGGCAATGCAAAAGAGCTAAATACCCTTTTAAGGGCAATGCCCATACAAATGCCCCTTTAGAGGCAATGGCTAGCTTAGGTTTTTTTTAAAGTAAGGTTTTTTATTTTGGGCGGTTGGTTGGGTTGTGGGTTTTACTGCTAGGGGGACTTTGTATTTTTTTACAGGTTAAAGAGCTGATTTCTTTAGGGCAATGCCGTACAAAAGGATTGGGTGTAATTGTTTTTATTTTTGATAATTTCGTTTATTTTTTTGTAATCTTAGGGGTTTTTATTTTTCGGGATTTTAGTGTTAATTATTTTTGGTAAACTTTTTTAATTTTTCATAGGATTTTTTTTTTTTAATTAGTGTTAGGTTTTTTTTAATTTGTAATTTAGATATTTTATATGGTAGTATTTTTTTAATTTTATTAGATTGTTAGGTTAATTTATAGTTTAATGTTAAGTTTATTTTTATTTCACAGGTAAGTTTTTATTTATTTAAATAGAGTTATATTGTAATTTTAATTTAAAGTTAGGGGGGTGTTAGGTTTAGGGGTTAATAATTAAATTTTGTGTTTTGCGATGTGGAGGGCCGGCAGTTTAGGGGTTAATATGTTTATTTAGTGGCGGAGATGTGGGAGGCCGGAGGTTTAGGGGACAATATCTTTATTTAGTGGCTGTGATGTCGGGGAGCGGCAGAATAGGGGTTAATAACTTTATTATAGTGGCGGCGATGTCGGGGTGCGGGGGAATAGGAGTTAATATATTTAAATAGTGTTTGCGATGTGGGTGGGGGGCAGATTAGACGTTAATAACTTAATTTAATAGTCGCAATGTGGGTGAGCGGCAGATTAGGGGTTAATAGGTTTATTATAGTGTTTGCGATGCAGGGGTGGCAGTTTAGGTTTTAATAGGTAGTTTATGGGTGTTAGTGTACTTTGTAACACTTTAGTTATGAGTTTTGTGAAACATTTTTGTTACACAAAAGCCATAACTACTGCTCACAGATGGCGGTATGGATCATGTCGGTATAGGCTGTAACGCAAGCATTTTAGCCTCACCCCACAACCTGCAATTTCGGCGCTATGAAAATCCCACGCAAAAACATAATTTTTTTCAGTGCAGGATTGATGTTGCGTTGCAGGCTAAAATGCTTGCGGTACAGCAATACTGACACGACTCCCAATAGTGCGTTCCTGCTTTTACCCTGAAATTGCCATTTTTTTCAGCGTTAAAAGCCGCAATGCAAAACTCATAATCTAGGTGTTAGTTTCTTGCTATAGAACAGTAAAAGCGAACCTTGGCACTTCAGATGTTTCAGAACTACATTTCCCATGATGCTTAGGCCCTTTTAAATCCAGTCGAGCTTAATGGAAAATGTAGTTCTGAAACATCTGGCGTGCCAAATTGCGCCATCACTGCTATAAAACATATTGCAACTCTATAAATCAGATTGCTTTAAGTTCGACAAGGGTAAACTTTGTTAGTTTTATTACCAGCACCCTTTTTAAAATGTTATGATAGTATCAACACATTTTACCTCTTTGTAGGCTTTTCCAAAATGATATAGGTGTAAAAATGTTGAAAAAATATCCTTTGATTAACTTCATTTTAAAGCTTCATTTTAAACACAAACCTATTTTATATATTACCCTTACACTTTTAATGACATATTTAAAAACATTTCTTGAAAATTTGGTTTATAGGTTTCTAAATTGTGTTTGTTTGATTTGCTTTATATTGTTTTTTGTTTGATTATTCTCCATATTATATTATAGTTTTATTTTTTAAATATTTTTTTTGTTTAGGAAGTAGAAGTTTAGACAGTGTTAAGGAGTTAAGGAAGCTAAGGTAGTTGAGAGATTTTGAGGGGTTCAGGGGGAGGTAATAACTGAAGCAGAAGGAAGTCATGAGACTTTGACAGGATGTGATGGCTTCGTGTAGGGTTACTAGCAGTGACCCATCCTAGGAGAGAGGTCTGAGTATGGAGAATGTGATGCAGGAGATGGTTAGGATATAAGACCTTACACCTCTTATGAGGCACAGTGCAACAGTAGACTGCTCTAAGGAGGTTAGTCCGCACAATGCGTCGGTGAGCAAAATATAAAATTGCCTGTGCATTGCAAGAATGATTTTAACATGTTTTATTACTATATTAGTATATGTTTCATAGTATCCCTCTCTCTCTCTCTCTCTCTCTCTCTCTCTCTCTCTCAAAAGAATAAAAAAGGAAACTGTCTTAGCCCAAAAATTCTATTGGGATATATCAGTGTTTCAATAAAAGAGATAACTGTCTCATAAATATCTCATATAAATGACTTGCTCAAATAAAAGAATAAATATAAATAAATCTAAATCTAAATACATCCAAACAGGTGAAGTAATAACAGTATCATGGACACAAAAGTGTTGCTTAGTACTGGTTAATGTCCTCCCAAGTTTGTTATTAAAACAAGACAACACAAAAGGACACAAAGCTGAATCATGCGTATAAAATTGTCACTGTAGATCTGATGCAAAGTTCCTACAATTTAAGAGAGATCTATCTATAAGTTACGTTTTATGTTTTATGTCTTCCTCTATATTGTAGGATTCTTAATTCCATTACCATTGGTAAACACCAAGAATTACTTTTAAAATAATTTTAAAATAATTTTAATTACTTTTTGATGTTTGTATAATGCTTAAAAAATATGTGATTGTATGATTGTGCAACTCGAACATTCTTATAATTGATTCTTCACTGTGTTTACTGCATTAAATTGTTTATCTTTGGGATAACATTAGAGTGATGAACAATATCAAATTTACCTATTGCTTCTTTATGCCTAGGAGTTAGGATGCATGTGATAATATCACTAATACCCTGTTCTCCTCAGCTTAAAAACTCTGGTTTTAATTTGTATTTACATTTTATTTGCATGTTTGTACATATGTCTATTTATTTATTTGTATCTGCTGTTCCATGCTAGCAGTTTTTAGGGTAATTAATTATTTGTATTGGCCGAAACATACGTCTGGTATGGTATTTCAGGGCTGGACTGTACTGGGAAGTCAGGATCAGACTGATATGCTTCAGGAAAGTTCTTCTCTGTGAAAGGCACATGTTGAGCAAAAAGAGGCTGTTTCATGGGTGGTAACTAGCCATAGAACAAGCTATTATGCTATTGTTCGTTCTCAGTTTGGGCACTTCTCTCTTTTTATTAATGGCTGTGACCAGGGCCGCCACTAGAAATTTTGGGGCCCCTGACTTAACCATTGATCAGGCCCCCCCCCTCCTTTGACATGTGCAATTTTTGATCAAGTGACTGAAACGTATATGCACTTTATTCTTAAGTGTCTATTTAAACTTGGAAATGTTGTAAAGGTAGTAACACACACAGACAAACTCATACACTGAGACACACACACACTCACACATAAGGTTTCACATATAGACACTCTAGCAGACACGCAAAAAAAACAAAATCAGACACAAAAACTCAGCATTTGTTTACATTGACCTGACAAGTAATGAGGTAAACTACAGTAAAAAAAAAATGAGATTTAGAAAACAAAATATGTTATTCTGATTATCTTTTTGTAAAGGAAGATGCCAACTAAATGATGACAACAGCATGCAGTGGCTGAAAGGAAGGGCCCTGAACTGCCTAAACAATAATTTAAAGGTTAAATGGTGGATTAGCGACTTCCGGAAAGGTCTCGTTAGTCTCAAAGTCTGTAGAAAGATGTGAATAATCAGTAGTAAGGTCAAAATGTCCTAAAAAGGAACAGACAATGGACACACACACACAAACTCAAACTTGCACATACACCCAAGGAAACACCGACAGAGACAGCCTCAGGAAACACACAAAGACATACACACAGAGACACCCACAGAAAACACACAAAGACATACACACACAGAGAGACAACCACATAAAACACAGAAAGACATACATACACCCTCACTGAGACATCCACAGAAAACACACAAAGACATACACACACCCTCACAGAGGCATCCAGAGAAAATACAAAAAGACAAACATACACACACCCTCACAGAGACACCCATAGAAAAAGCTCAAAGACATATGCACACACCCTCAGACATCCACAGAAAACGCACAAAGACATACACACCCACCCTCACAGAGACCCACAGAAAAAAAACATACACACTCATAGAGACACAAATCAAAGCACAAAGACATAAACATAGACACCCACAGAAACACTCACAGGAGGAAACATTTATGCACCTTGCATCCCCTAAATCAACATTGTGTGACATGCATGATAAAAAAAATTGCAGTAATTAAGAGATCACTTTTTAAAGAATCATATTTGTAAATGTGCAAACAAAAATAATTTTGTGAATTCAAAATTGTACATTAATGATCTGGGTAGATGGCTAGATAAAGAAAAGTACTTTTAAAAGGTTGACATATGTTTGTTTGTTTGTTTTTTCCCCATTTTCCCCAACCAAGAGCACCACTTCAAATGTTCCCATCTGTCAGCTGTACTTATGGATTTTGAGAATTCTGTACTCTATATGGTCTTGGTGGAACCATAATCTGTGGTACTCATACCATTAGATCTGGTTAAATGCAGGATTTAGGCTCGTTGGTATGTATTTCAAAATTAAGTCAGCTGTAGTGTAAACTCAACAGTTTTAAGTTAACCTGTCTCATTTAAAAAACTGAGCAATCTTAGTCTAAGAGTATAACATTTTATGCAGATGTAAAAATCTTAGATAAAATGCCTCCTTGCATCTGGAAAGTCCTTGCATAAAGGGGCAGTAAACTTGAATGTAATATATATATATATATATATATATATATATATATAAATGCATATCTGCCAAAAGGGCACCTACCATTTGTGTATTGGGGAGGAAACCTTTCTGCATGGTTCTAAATATAGAATTTCTACAGCATTGTCAAATAATCATAAATACACTGCTGTTAAAAAAATGTGTTTTTATGGACCCCTGGCCCCACCATACAACTACTACCACACTGAAGTTACAATCAGAAATTGCACAATGAAATAAAAAAAACATTTGCTCAGTAAATCCTACCTCCTCTGCAAATGAAAGTGATCTGCCGTCTGACTCAGGCACACACTGTACAAACAAAGTGCCAAGTCTGTCTCACACTGTGCATAGGGGTTTAGTGCACACTCAGAAATCCTCTCAAATGCTAATACTTTACTACCTGTAATAACATTTCCCATGCTCAATTAGCACTCTGCTGTAGTACCCACTGGTGGCTACCAAAAAAAAGTTCTTGCCTCATGGGGCCCCCCTGGCCCATTGGGCCCCTGACAGGAGTCACCCCTGTCACCCCCTGAGGCAAGAACTGTGACTGTGTTGAGTTATTTTGAAGGGACAGCAAATTTACACTGTTATACAGGCTGTACACTCACTACTTTACATTCTAGCAAAGTGTCACTTATTCGGTGTTGTCACATAAAAAGATATAATAAAATATTTACAAAACTGTGAGGGGTGTACTCACTTTTGTGAGATACTGTATATGTATATACCTATATAATCATCTATATATATAGGTATAGATATATATTGTACCAAAATAACATCAGATATATGTAGAAATATATATTTATGAATAAAAAGAACATATTATGCTATGTGAAGAACATTGGAATGTGAAATATTAATATTTTCATTTTGGGTTAGTGCACTTGAGAATATTTTGATCGGGTTTGTGCGCTAGTAAGGTGTTTTCCACTTTTTTTGCTCCATTGACTTCTATAGGGTAATACTTTAATGCAATCACAATATTCTAACTTCGGCTTTTGCGCCTTGGGCACGCAAACCAAAACGCTTTACTTTCAACTTGTAATACAAGCGCTACTCCATGCGTGCAAAAACCTTACTTCTAGTGGAGCGGGAGGGTTTAAAACCTCTCCCCTTGTAATCTGGCCCAAAATGTGGTCTGATTTTCATCTAAATCACACTTACAGACAAACACAATCTGACTAAACACACAGTTGTACCTTTCAAATTTTTATTGAAAACATTTTGTAATCATTCACAGAATAATTTTCACAAAATTTTAGGAATAGTGAAACGGTTTCTACTCATATTTTTGCTACTACATAAAGAAATCACCATTTTGCCATTAACACAAGGGAGCAGTAGCTCAACCCCCTTACCACCAGTAACACACAGAGCCATGAATAAATGTGCATTGTACAATGATTACAAGGCCTTCAAGGTCTAAGAAATTAGCATATGAACCTCCTAAGTTTAGCTAGTTCTCCTGTGCAATGACAGTTGCCATCTTGGAAAAATCGCTGCCATATTTTAAATTGAGTATCGTCCTTTTAAAGGGACAGTCTAGTCCAAAATGAATGTTCATGATTCATATAGGGCATGTAATTTTACTTTTATCGCCAATTTTGCTTTGTGCTCTTGGTATTCTTAGTTGAAAGCTAAACCTAGGAGGTTCATATGCTAATTTCTTAGACATTGAAGGCCAGCTCTTATCTGAATGCATTTTGACAGGTTTTCACCACTACAGAGTTTTAGTTCATGCGTGTCATATAGATAACACTTTGCTCAGTTGAAGTGAAGTTACCTAGGAGTCAGCACTGATTGTCTAAAATGCAAGTTTGTCAAAAAAAATGAAATAAGGGGGCAGTTTGCAGAGGCTTAGATACAAGGTAATCACAGAGGTCAAAAGTATATTAATATATCTGTGTTTGTTATGCAAAACTATGGATTGGGTAATAAAGGAATTATCTATCTTTAAAAACTTGAAGAATTCTGGTGTAGACTGTCCCTTTAATACCCTAAGGCACATCTATTGCCCAGGCTCAGCAAGGCTTTATAGCCTTGAAGCCAACCTTTCCCCATTGGTGCCACTTATAGCACGGTATATTCTATGTCTTTTATTTTAGAAATAACAAAGGTTGCTGTAAGGGTTCTTCAAAGGCTTGTCCTGTCATGCTTCTGTTATTGTAAGTTAGTTTCTTCTTGAAGATTGTGTTATTAAAAATAAATGCAGATCTTATCAGTCTCTAATACAAACTGACTTGTGAATGTTATTGTTTGGGCTATTTGCACTTCAAATATATAGCCAGAGGATGTTGATACACAGAGCTAAAATTAATTATTCTGTGGCAATACTTACTTTCCCTGGGCTTCTTTTCTTTACTGACAGTCTCTCAGTACTTGTTTGTATATGATTTAATTACACCAGTCATATTTTGTCAGTAAGCTATAGAGGTCAGGAGAGCACCATGAATGCTTTACTCTGGACACCTTTGCATTATTAGACACTTATAAAAAAAATATTCTAAGGGCAATTTTTCAAAGAACAAAATATATCTGTTATCGAATCATAACCTCAGGAAAAAGAAACAAGGACTAAAATTACACTTCTCTCATTTTGTTTTAAGAGTTTAAATGAAAATAGACACAATTCATCATGATTCCCTCAAACTAAATTCTTTGAGAGTGGGAGAGGTTTGTAATGATAAATGTGAAGAGGTCAAATGTAATAACAAGTTTGTCAGCTATTTAAACAGAGGAATAGTTTTAGAAGAATTATGGCTGTTATAGACCTACATTTTATTTTATCTATGCTTTTTATCGTTGGGATCTTTGTTAAATCTGAACGGATTTTCTCTGGGGAAAGTAAGGTCACCCGTCATCCATTTGACATTATACTTCTGTTGCTCTAAAATTAAGGTTACCCATGATTAATCACTCTAGCAGATAAGATATGTATCATACTTAACACAAAGAAGCTACATTTTGCTGATTTGTTGTAATTCAAATAAATCACCAATTTATCAAAATGTGTTCATGTTCATTGACAAGAAAATTGCCATCTCCGAAGAATTTGTATTAAAGGGACACTGAACCCAAATTTTTCCTTTCGTGATTCAGATAGAGCATGCAATTTTAAGCAACTTTCTAATTTACTCCTATTATCAATTTTTTTTCGTTCCCTTGCTATCTTTATTTTAAAAAGAAGGCATCTAAGCTTATTTATTAGTTAAGAACTCTGGACAGCACTTTTTTATTGGTGGATGAATGTATCCACCAATCAGCAACCAGGTTGTTCACTAAAAATGGGCCGGCATCTGAACTTACATTCTTGCATTTCAAATAAAGATACCAAGAGAATGAAGAAAATTTGCTAATAGGAGTAAATTAGAAAGTTGCTTAAAATGTCATGCTCTATCTGAATCACAAAAGAAAAAATTTAGGTTTAGTGTCCCTTTAAACTTTACATTGACTGTAAATATTTCTAACTCACTGGAGTTAGAAACTGGGGGTGGAAACTGCAGTTCCACTAACAGGTAAACTTAATAACTATACTTCCTCACAATGCTCTCTATGGCCTAGATTTGGAGTTTGGCGGTAGCCGTGAAAACCAGCGTTAGAGGCTCCTAACACTGGTTTTAGGCTACCACCGGTATTTGGAGTCATTAAAAAAAGGGTCTAACGCTCACTTTTCAGCCCTGACTTTTAAATACCGCAGATCCCCTTACGTCATTTGCATATCCTATCTTTTCAATGGGATCTTTCTAACTCCTGTATTTAGAGTCGTGTCTGAAGTGAGCGTTAGAAATCTAACGACAAAACTCCAGCCGCAGAAAAAAAGTCAGTAGTTAAGAGCTTTCTGGGCTAACGCCGGTTCATAAAGCTCTTAACTACTGTGCTCTAAAGTACACTAACACTAAGTACATTATAGCTATGTACCCCTAATCTGCTGCCCCTAACACCGTCGACTCCTATATTATATTTATTAACCCCTAATCTGCCGCACTCAACGTCGCCTCCACCTGCCTACACTTATTAACCCCTAATCTGACGACCGGACCGCACTGCTATTATAATAAAGTTATTAACCCCTAATCCGCCTCACTAATCCTATAATAAATAGTATTAACCCCTAATCTGCCCTCCCTAACATCGCCGACACCTAACTTCAAACATTAACCCCTAATCTGCCGACCGGAGCTCACCGCTATTCTAATAAATGTATTAACCCCTAAAGCTAAGTCTAACCCTAACACTAACACCCCCCTAAGTTAAATATAATTTTTATCTAACGAAATAAATTAACTCTTATTAAATAAATTATTCCTATTTAAAGCTAAATACTTACCTGTAAAATAAATCCTAATATAGCTACAATATAAATTATAATTATATTATAGCTATTTTAGGATTTATATTTATTTTACAGGTAACTTTGTATTTATTTTAACCAGATACAATAGCTATTAAATAGTTAAGAACTATTTAATAGCTACCTAGTTAAAAAAATTACAAATTTACCTGTAAAATAAATCCTAACCTAAGTTACAATTAAACCTAACACTACAATATCAATAAATAAATTAAATAAAATACCTACAATTACCTACAATTTAACCTAACACTACACTATCAATAAATTAATTAAATACAATACCTACAAATAACTACAATGAAATAAACTAACTAAAGTACAAAAAATAAAAAAGAACTAAGTTACAAAAAAAATAAAATATTTACAAACATAAGAAAAATATTACAACAATTTTAAACTAATTACACCTACTCTAAGCCCCCTAATAAAATAACAAAGCCCCCCAAAATAAAAAAATGCCCTACCCTATTCTAAATTACTAAAGTTAAAAGCTCTTTTACCTTACCAGCCCTGAACAGGGCCCTTTGCGGGGCATGCCCCAAGAAGTTCAGCTCTTTTGCCTGTAAAAAAAAACATACAATACCCCCCCCAACATTACAACCCACCACCCACATACCCCTAATATAACCCAAACCCCCCTTAAATAAACCTAACACTAAGCCCCTGAAGATCTTCCTACCTTATCTTCACCATACCAGGTTCACCGATCGATCCAGAAGAGCTCCTCCGATGTCCTGATCCAAGCCCAAGCGGGGGGCTGAAGAGGTCCATGATCCGGCTGAAGTCATCATCCAAGCGGGAGCTGAAGAGGTCCATGATCCGGATGAAGTCTTCATCCAAGCGGGAGCTGAAGAGGTCCATGATCCGGATGAAGTCTTCTATCAACGGCATCTTCAATCTTCTTTCTTCGGGAGCCATCATCTTCCATCCGACGCGGAACATCCTCTTCTCCCGACGCCTACTAGCCGAATGACGGTTCCTTTAAATGACGTCATCCAAGATGGCGTCCCTCGAATTCCGATTGGCTGATAGGATTCTATCAGCCAATCGGAATTAAGGTAGGAATATTCTGATTGGCTGATGGAATCAGCCAATCAGAATCAAGTTCAATCCGATTGGCTGATCCAATCAGCCAATCGGATTGAGCTTGCATTCTATTGGCTGATCGGAACAGCCAATAGAATGCGAGCTCAATCTAATAGGCTGATTGGATCAGCCAATCGGATTGAACTTGATTCTGATTGGCTGATTCCATCAGCCAATCAGAATATTCCTACCTTAACTCTTCTGCCCCGCTTGGATGAAGACTTCTACCGGATGGAGGACCTCTTCTTGCTCCGCTTGGATGAAGAATTTGGCTCGGCTGGGTGAAGACGACTCAAGGTAGGGAGATCTTCAGGGGCTTAGTGTTAGGTTTATTTAAGGGGGGTTTGGGTTAGATTAGGGGTATGTGGGTGGTGGGTTGTAATGTTGGGGGGGTGGGTATTGTATGTTTTTTTTTACAGGCAAAAGAGCTGAACTTCTTGGGGCATGCCCCGCAAAGGGCCCTGTTCAGGGCTGGTAAGGTAAAAGAGCTTTGAACTTTAGTAATTTAGAATAGGGTAGGGCATTTTTTTATTTTGAGGGGCTTTGTTATTTTAATAGGGGGCTTAGAATAGGTGTAATTAGTTTAAAATTGTTGTAATATATTTCTAATGTTTGTAAATATTTTTTTATTTTTTGTAACTTAGTTCTTTTTTATTTTTTGTACTTTAGTTAGTTTATTTCATTGTATTTATTTGTAGGAATTGTATTTAATTTATTTATTGATAGTGTAGTGTTAGTTTTAATTGTAGATAATTATAGGTATTTTATTTAATTAATTTATTGATAGTGTAGTGTTAGGTTTAATTGTAACTTAGAAGCTGTGAAATACATGTTTTAAGAAGGGTTTGGAGAAAGCCGCCCGTTGTGACCTAAGCTGTGTGCAAATGCTCAGATGAAAAGTGGGACATACGAGTCAGCTGTGGTCTTCCTTGCTCTTGGATTAAAGAATTGTTCACATCATAGATTGTGAAAGGCCCTTTTAAAACATACCGTTTGTAAGTTGGAATTGTACAGTGTCTTGTTTATGTGCCAATAAAACTACTACCTTGAATCTCGGTTCTTCTGCGCTGTTCTTATTTCACAGCTTCTTTGTATTACGTCATTATCCGGTGTGGGGAGAGAGACACAGGACGAGAGCGGCTGCATTAGGATCGAGTTGCAAAGAACATTACCTGTTGGTGGAAACACCTGTATCCCTCTTTGTTTCATAGAGGATAAGTCTGTATTTAAGACCAGTGGTAATATTGTTATTTGTTATATTTGTTTTATGTGAAGCGCTGCTTTCTATTTTCTTTTTCTTAATTGTAACTAAGGTTAGGATTTATTTTACAGGTAAATTTGTAATTATTTTAACTATTTTAGCTATTAAATAGTTCTTAACTATTTAATAGCTATTGTACCTGGTTAAAATAAATACAAAGTTACCTGTAAAATAAATATTAATCCTAAAATAGCTATAATATAATTATAATTTATATTGTATCTATATTAGGATTTATTTTACAGGTAAATATTTAGCTTTAAATAGGAATAATTTATTTAATAAGAGTTAATTAATTTCGTTAGATTTAAATTATATTTAACTTAGGGGGGTGTTAGTGTTAGGGTTAGACTTAGCTTTAGGGGTTAATACATTTATTAGAATAGCGGTGAGCTCCAGTCGGCAGATTAGGGGTTAATGTTTGAAGTTAGGTGTCGGCGATGTTAGGGAGGGCAGATTAGGGGTTAATACTATTTATTATAGGGTTAGTGAGGCGGATTAGGGGTTAATAACTTTATTATAATAGCGGTGCGGTCCGCTCGGCAGATTAGGGGTTAATAAGTGTAGGCAGGTGGAGGCGACGTTGTGGGGGGCAGATTAGGGGTTAATAAATATAATATAGGGGTCTGCGGTGTTAGGGGCAGCAGATTAGGGGTACATAGGGATAATGTAAGTAGCGACGGTTTACGGAGCGGCAGATTAGGGGTTAATAATAATATGCAGGGGTCAGCGATAGCGGGGGCGGCAGAATAGGGGTTAATAAATATAATATAGGGGTCGGTGGAGTTAGGGGCAGCAGATTAGGGGTACATAGGGATAATGTAGGTTGCGGCGGTGTACGGAGCGGCAGATTAGGAGTTAATAATAATATGCAGGGGTCAGCGATATCGGGGGTGGCAGATTAGGGGTTAATAAGTATAAGGTTAGGGGTGTTTAGACTCGGGGTACATGTTAGAGTGTTAGGTGCAGACGTAGGAAGTGTTTCCCCATAGACAACAATGGGGCTGCGTTAGGAGCTGAACGCGGCTTTTTTGCAGGTGTTAGGTTTTTTTTCAGCTCAAACAGCCCCATTGTTTTCTATGGGGGAATCGTGCACGAGCACGTTTTTGAGGCTGGCCGTGTCCGTAAGCAACTCTGATATCGAGAGTTGAAGTTGCGTTAAATATGCTCTACGCTGCTTTTTTGGAGCCTAACGCAGCCATTCTGTGGACTCTCAATACCAGAGTTATTTTAAAGGTGCGGCCAGAAAAAAGCCAGCGTTTGCTACGCGGGTCGTTACCGACAAAACTCTAAATCTAGCCGTATGTTTTTCTGCTCTCTCTGTCTGCCCTTCTCCTAAAACTCACTACATGTCCCTATAACAACAATCCCCACACTATCCATATCTCACCCTCCCTTCTCTCATCCCCTATGTTGTCCTCTCATGAACTACACTGTTTCCTTAGAAACACTTCCCCCTCTAACCCTCCTGTGTCTAGTCATACGCGCTCCTACAAGTCTCAATCTCACATTCTGTCACTCTCACTGCTATTACTGCTTGCTGTTGGTGATGTCTCTCCTAACCCTGGCCCTGCAGCAATCACCACACTTTTACACTATCGCTCTGTCTCCCACTGCAAAAACTTTAGGTCACGCAATGCCAACAATCTCATCTCCATTAACCCACAGCGCTTATCCCCTCTCTTTTCTTGTGCCCTCTGGAATGCTCGCTCCGTCTGTAACAAACTTACAACTGTTCATGACCTGTTTGTTTTCAACGCTTTCAACCTTTTAGCAATTACTGAAACCTGGCTATCTTCCTCTGACACTGCTTCCATTGCTGCTCTCACACACGGTGGTTTCCACTATAGCCACACACCTAGGCCAGGTGAGAGGCATGCTGGCAGTGTTGGCATCGTACTCTCCCCCTCCTGCTCCTATCAGTACCTATCTCCATTTTTATCTCTCTCCTTTTCTTCCTTTGAAGTCCACTGCATTCGCGTGTCCCCCCCCCCCCTCTCTCAGAGTGGCAGTTATCTATCACCTTCCTGTACCAATTTCCCAATTCCTTGACAACTTTTCTGCCTGGCTTCCTTACTTTCTCTTTACAAATACATCTACTCTAATTCTGGGGCACTTCAACATCCCCATTGACAACCCATCTGCCCCTACTGCCTCTAAACTTCTCCCACTCACTAACTCCTTTGGCCTCTCACAATCAAACCCTATTCCCTACCCACTGCAATGGACACTCTATTGATCTGATATTCTCCTATCTCTGCTCTCTCTCTGATGTTACCTCTCACCCATTTCCCATCTCAGACCACCATCTGCTCACCTTTAATCTTAATATACAGGGAGTGCAGAATTATTAGGCAAGTTGTATTTTTGAGGATTAATTTTATTATTGAACAACAACCATGTTCTCAATGAACCCAAAAAACTCATTAATATCAAAGCTGAATAGTTTTGGAAGTAGTTTTTAGTTTGTTTTTAGTTATAGCTATTTTAAGGGGATATCTGTGTGTGCAGGTGACTATTACTGTGCATAATTATTAGGCAACTTAACAAAAAACAAATATATACCCATTTCAATTATTTATTTTTACCAGTGAAACCAATATAACATCTCAACATTCACAAATATACATTTCTGACATTCAAAAACAAAACAAAAACAAATCAGTGACCAATATAGCCACCTTTCTTTGCAAGGACACTCAAAAGCCTGCCATCCATGGATTCTGTCAGTGTTTTGATCTGTTCACCATCAACATTGCGTGCAGCAGCAACCACAGCCTCCCAGACACTGTTCAGAGAGGTGTACTGTTTTCCCTCCTTGTAAATCTCACATTTGATGATGGACCACAGGTTCTCAATGGGGTTCAGATCAGGTGAACAAGGAGGCCATGTCATTAGATTTTCTTCTTTTATACCCTTTCTTGCCAGCCACGCTGTGGAGTACTTGGACGCGTGTGATGGAGCATTGACCTGCATGAAAATCATGTTTTTCTTGAAGGATGCAGACTTCTTCCTGTACCACTGCTTGAAGAAGGTGTCTTCCAGAAACTGGCAGTAGGACTGGGAGTTGAGCTTGACTCCATCCTCAACCCGAAAAGGCCCCACAAGCTCATCTTTGATGATATAAGCCCAAACCAGTACTCCACCTCCACCTTGCTGGCGTCTGAGTCGGACTGGAGCTCTCTGCCCTTTACCAATCCAGTCACGGGCCCATCCATCTGGCCCATCAAGACTCACTCTCATTTCATCAGTCCATAAAACCTTAGAAAAATCAGTCTTGAGATATTTCTTGGCCCAGTCTTGACGTTTCAGCTTGTGTGTCTTGTTCAGTGGTGGTCATCTTTCAGCCTTTCTTACCTTGGCCATGTCTCTGAGTATTGCACACCTTGTGCTTTTGGGCACTCCAGTGATGTTGCAGCTCTGAAATATGGCCAAACTGGTGGCAAGTGGCATCTTGGCAGCTGTAAGCTTGACTTTTCTCAGTTCATGGGCAGTTATTTTGCGCCTTGGTTTTTCCACACGCTTCTTGCGACCCTGTTGACTATTTTGAATGAAACGCTTGATTGTTCGATGATCATGCTTCAGAAGCTTTGCAATTTTAAGAGTGCTGCATCCCTCTGCAAGATATCTCACTATTTTTGACTTTTCTGAGCCTGTCAAGTCCTTCTTTTTACTCATTTTGCCTAAGGAAAGGAAGTTGCCTAATAATTATGCACACCTGATATAGGGTGTTGATGTCATTAGACCACACCCCTTCTCATTACAGAGATGCACATCACCTAATATGCTTAATTGGTAGTAGGCTTTCGAGCCTATACAGCTTGGAGTAAGACAACATGCATAAAGAGGATGATGTGGTCAAAATACTCATTTGCCTAATAATTCTGCACTCCCTGTACAGGCTAAACCTACTTCCCCCCCTCGCCCCCACACCTGTAGAAATTTGCACAATGTAGACCCTCCCCAACTCTCCAACTTTATTTGAATATGCTTCCCCACACTTCCACGATATCCTGCCCTTACCTTGCTATAACCCACTATAACAATACCCTCTCCTCTGCACTTGACACTCTCGCTCCGCCCCAACTTCGCAAAGCCCCACATTGTCAGCTCCAGCCCTGGCACTCCCAGCAAACATAC
The DNA here is from genome assembly GCF_027579735.1 of Bombina bombina. NCBI lineage: Eukaryota > Metazoa > Chordata > Amphibia > Anura > Bombinatoridae > Bombina > Bombina bombina. The sequence goes on along the minus strand of NC_069500.1, from coordinate 681,118,398 downwards.
CACCTGCAAAAATGCTCCCGCACTGCTGAACGTGCCTGGAGGAAATCCCGCTCTGAACCTGATTTCATGCACTATAAGTTCATTCTTCACTCTTATACCTCTGCCCTTCACCTAGCTAAGCAAACCTACTTCTCTTCTCTTATATCCTCTCACTTCTCAAACTCTAAAAGACTTTTCTCCATTTTTCAAATCTCTCCTCTACCCACCTGCACCACCCCCTCATCTGCATTCAGTGCTCAAGACCTGACTGACTACTTTTTCAAATAAAACACTTAACATCCGAAGAAACATCCCAACACAAGCCTGCAATCTCGCAACTTCACTCCCAGTCACTCCCTCTGCCACTCTCTGCACCCTCCTCCCAACCACTGAGAGTGAAGTGGCTTCCCTATTGTCTTCCTCACACCTCACTACCTGCCCACTTAACCCTATTCCTTCACATCTAATACCTTCTCTCTCTCCCACACTCACTCCGGCTCTTAATCATATATTCAACCTATCCCTTTCTACCGGCTCATTCCCTGCCTCCTTCAAACATGCAAAGGTCACCCCCATCCTCAAAAAACCCTCCCTTGACCCTAACTCTCCTGAAAACTACCACCCCATATCACTGTTTCCACTGGCTTAAAAAATCCTTGAAAAACTACCTTTTGATCGGTTAACCCACTTCCTGTCCTCCAACTCATTAGTCGACCCCCTGCAATCTGGCTTCTGTCCCCATCACTCAACTGAGACTGCCCTCACCATGGTTATTTCTGCTAAAAACAAAGTCTACTACTCTATACCCATCTTACTTGACCTCTCTCCTGCCTTTGACACTGTTGACCATCCCCTTCTCCTATGGGCTCTTAGCTCTCTTGGGCTCCATAATACTGCCCTCTCCTGGATTCACTCTTATCTCTCTAACAGATCCTTCTCTGTCTCTTTTGATGGTGACTCCTCCTCTCCATTGCCTCTGTTTGTTGGAGTACCTCAAGGCTCTGTCCTGGGTCCTCTACTCTTCTCTATTTACACTTCTTCACTGGGTAAACTCATCAACAGCTATAGCTTCAACTATAACCTCTATGCTGATAATACCCAGATCTACCTTTCCACCCCTGCACTCTCTCCTTCTGTCAATTCACACATCAGCGACTGCTTATCTGGCATTTCCTCCTGAATGGCCTCTCACCACCTAAAAATAAACATGTCCAAGACCGAACTACCTCTAATCCCCCCTCTAACTCTACTCCAGTTTCTAATTTTTCCATCACTGTTGGCGGCACCTCTATCTACCCATCACCCCAAGTCCGCTGCCTCAGAGTCACACTTGACTCAAATCTGTCCTTCATTCCCCACATCCAATTGCTTTCTTCATCCTGCCGCAACCACCTATGGAATATCTCCAAAATTCGTCCGTTTCTGAGTGCTGAAACTACTAAACAGCTAATCCACTCCCTGGTAATTTCCAGATTTGACTACTGTAATAACTTGCTATCTGGCCTCTCTCCCGTCTCTCTCCCCTTCAATCCATCCTAAATGCATCTGCAAGGCTAATCCACCTCTCTCGATGCTCAGTTTCTGCTGCACCTCTCTGTGAGTCCCTTCACTGGCTCCCCATTCACAGCATAATTAAATTCAAAATTCTCACCCTGACCTACAAAGCCCTCACCAATGCTGCCCCACCCTACCTGTCCTCACTCATCAACAAATATACCCCAGCCTGTCACCTAAGATCCAACAATGAACTGCTGCTTGCGTCCTCCACCATCACCTCCTCTCATGCTAGACTACAGGACTTCTCTCGTGCGGCACCAACCCCCTGGAATACACTTCCTCGAGCTGTCAGACTTTCCCCTAACCTCTCCTCCTTTAAATGTTCCCTAAAGACCTTTTTGTTCAGGGACGCTTATCACCAGACTCATTAACAAATTAACTTCCCTTACCTAACAGTTGCCCTCATCTATCTCCTCACTAATATAATTCTTACCTTTGCAGTCCCCACCTCCTGTTTCCCATCCTCCTACCATGTAGATTGTAAGTTCCCACGGGAATAGGGCCCTCAATTCCCCCTGTATTTGTCTGTAAAATGTTGTCTCTTATTGTATTGTTTCTCCGTTGTACTTTTATCCTTGTACCCATGGGCAGCGCTGCGGAATCTGTTGGCGCTTTATAAATAAATAAATATAATAATAATAATAATAAAATTAATATAGGCATGAAATTGAACATGCATTGAATGTTCTTATACCGTTTAATATATAGGTTTTTATTTTCAACCATTTTCCCAAGATAAAATGTAAACTAAGACTTTTGACAATAATGATTAACGCCGCTAAAAAGTTAATACCTTTAAATTGGAAAAAAGCAGATCTCCCCACGGTAGCGGTATGGAGGTGCACAGTATCACATAGTTTGATGCTAGAAAAATACCATTACGGACAGACACACCGTCAAGATGACCATATGCTTTTTATGGGAAGAATATTTAAACGCAGTGCCCACACGTCCCACATGATTCCTAAGTTCTTACCCCCTAACGGTCCCTTTGGAGTTTTGATCTCATTGCAGACATCTTACCTATTGTAACTCATTTTATTGTATAGATCTTCAGTGACTTAGGAAATGCTAGCTATCAGGGTATCCATCCTAGATTAGAGCCGGTATACTGGTACCTCTGCAGTCTATTTCAACATTTATAAATGTCTAACTTAATATATTAGTAAAATCGTATGTTTTTTTTTTTCCCCTTTTATTAATACGAAGTTGTCTTAAAAATATGTATGCATCAGCTGATACCATGTTCTGGGTATACTTATCTAAATCAAACTGTATGCATAATTGATTTTTTCAATAAAGCTGTTTGAAAAAAAAAAAAAAAAAAATTAATATAGGCAGTTGTTGAGCAACCAGTCCTAATTTATTTTCATTTATAAACGTTATTGTTATCACTTGTCTAATTTACAGCGACCAAGATTACAAGTTGTGCGCTAAACCGGGTGTGTAAATAACGCAAACAAATGAGTGGTATCGCTCTCTCTATAGCGCTGCTATTACAAGTTACTGAAAAACCTTCTTGTGCTGTGCCTTATGGTGCGTTAAGCTCCATAGCGCACAAAACCCAAGGCCTGACTTGACGTGCTTGTGCACAGTTTCTTCTATAGGCATCAATAGAGAGAAATTGTTAGAAAAAAACTAACACCTGCAATCCCCATTGATGTCTTTAGGGAAAATAAAGTTACGTTAAAACCCAACACTCTAACATAAATCCTAGTCTAAATACCCCTAACCTGCCACCCCCCTGACATCGCTAACACTAAAAAAAGTTATTAATCACTAAACCCGCCGACCCCCCACAGCTCAACTACTATAATAAGCCTATTAACCCCTAACCTGCCTCCCGCCAATATCACAGAAACTAAAAAAGTTATTAACCCCTAAACCACCAACCCCCCAAATCGCAACTACTATAATAATCCTATTAACCCCTACACCACCGACCCCCACATTGCAACTTCTATACTAAACCTAATAACCCCTAAACCAGCAGTTTAGGGGTTAATAGCTTTATTTAGGGTTAGCTATGTGGGTGGGCGGCGGTTTAGGGGTTAATACGTTTATTATACTATTTGCAATGCAGAGGGGTGGCGGTTTAGGGGTTATTAGTGTAGTTTATGGGTGTTAGTGTACTTTGTAACATTTTTGTTATAAGTTTTTTTAAACATTTTTGTTTTGCAAAATCCATAACTACTAGTTTCAGATAGCGGAATGGATCACGGTGGTATAGACTACAATGCTAGCATTATAGCCAGACCACAAGTGGAATGGATCGCAGTGGTATAGTCTATAACGCTAGCAATATAGCCAGACCGCACAACCTGTAATACAGGCGCAGTGAAAATCCTGCACTCAAAAGTCATTTTTTTGAGTGCGGAATGGAGAGTTGCGTAAAGGCTAAAACGCTAGCGGTATAGCTGTACCGCCATGACTTGTAATACGGGAGACCTACATATTCCGCACACAATGGCCAATTTTTCAGCGGTGTAGCCGTACCGCAAACAGTGTTTGTCTATTTTGAATGTCCTGCACAATATCCTACTTTTATTAAAGGAATATTAAACAGCGCTTCTTTAGTAAAAACAAATATGTTAAATAAAAGTAAACATAAAAAAAAACATATTGCGTAAAACAACAAACAACTTACTTGAAAAAAGAGCACTTAGAAATTCTCAGTGTATCCATTGCCCTCAGGGTGGTAAAAAAAGTTGATATGTTGGCAACTTAGATTACATTCTGCCTTTTTTGAGCATGGGTAAATCAGACTCTCTGCTTATCTAGTCTATTCACTTAATAATATACCAGGTCATGTTACTCTAGAAGTTTTAGGATATGATGCTAGATAAACCTGTAGAGACCACAGCCTCCTATTATGGCTGTGACAGAAAGTAAAGGGCATTGCACAAATTAGGTTTAAAAAATAAATAAAAGGTTAAACCCATTTAAAATGATGAATAATACATATTACAATGATTTTATTATGTATAAGACAATACTTTTTTATTACAACAATGAAACAGACTGTTCCAAATCCCTTTAAATACCATTAAAACCAAACTTGTGAAATATAAGCAAAACCCAAAGAAGATCACACATTTTAAAGGGACATTGTAGTCTTTGGCATCTATTTATCAATCCGTCAACCGCAAATACGCTGGAATTCCGCAGCGTATTTGTGGCGAGCCTGATTCGCCTTAGTTATCAAACCCTACAAACCGGCAAAAGTAGAATTTGGTGACGTAACATACGATCCGCCGGACTCAGTCCGACACAGATCGATGCATACGTCACTACAGATGTTCCGAACGCAAGTTAGGCACAATCTGACTACTTTTGTAAGTTATCAAATATCTACCAGGTACGCTTGCCACTATTCCGGCCTAGCGTACCTGGTTTTCAATCCGCTGCCCTGGAGGAGGCGGATACCATAGGAATCAATGGGAGTGGGAAAGCAGCGAAAGCTTATGTTCGCTGCTGCCCGATATCCCATTGATTCCTATGGGAATGTTTACACCTAACACCCTAACATGTACCCCAAGTCTAAACACCCCTAATCTGCCCCCCCTACACCGCCGCCACCTACATTATACTTATTAACCCCTAATCTGCTGTCCCGACACCGCTGCCACCTACATTATACTTATTAACCCCTAATTTGCCCCCCCACACCGCCGCCACCTAAATAAAAGTTATTAACCCCTAAACTGCCACTCCCAGAGCCCACCGCAACTAAATAAACTTATTAACCCCTAAACCACCACTCCCGGAGCCCACCGCCACCTACATTATACTTATTAACCCCTAATCTTCCGCCCCTACACCGCCGCCACCTACATTATAATTATTAACCCCTAATCTGCCGCCCCCAACGTCGCCGACACTATATTAAATGTATTAACCACTAAACCTAAGTCTAACCCTAACCCTAGCACCCCCTAACTTAAATATAATTTAAATAAATCTAAATAAATATTACTATCATTAAATAAATTATTCCTATTTAAAACTAAATACCTATAAAATAAACTCTAACGGCTAGATTTAGAGTTTGGTGTTAGCTGTCAAAACCAGCGTTAGGGGCTCCTAACGCTGGTTTTGGGCTACCGCTGGTATTTAGAGTCAGTCAAGATAGGGTCTAACGCTCACTTTGCAGCCGCAACTTTTCCATACCGCAGATCCCCTTACGTCAATTGCGTATCCTATCTTTTCAATGGGATCTTTCTAACGCTGGTATTTAGAGTCGTGGCTTAAGTGAGCGTTAGAAATCTAACGACAAAACTCCAGCCGCAGCAAAAAGCCAGGAGTTAAGAGCTTTCTGGGCTAACGCCGGTTCATAAAACTCTTAACTACTGTGCTCTAAACTTACACTAAAACCCATAAACTACCTATGTACCCCTAAACCGAGGTCCCCCCACATCGCCGCCACTCTATTAAAATTTTTTAACCCCTAATCTGCCGACCACACACCGCCGCCACCTACGTTATCCCTAAGTACCCCTAATCTGCTGCCCCTAACACCGCCGACCCCTATATTATATTTATTAACCCCTAATCTGCCACCCCAAACGTCGCCGCCACCTACCTACACTTATTAACCCCTAATCTGCCGACCAGACCTCACCGCTACTATAATAAAGTTATTAACCCCTAATCCGCCTCACTCCCGCCTCAAAAACCATTTAATAAATAGTATTAACCCCTAATCTGCCCTCCCTAACATCACTGACACCTAACTTCAAGTATTAACCCCTAATCTGCCGACCGGACCTCACCTCTACTATAATAAAGTTATTAACCCCTAATCCGCCTCACTCCCGCCTCAAAAACCCTATAATAAATAGTATTAACCCCTAATCTGCCCTCCCTAACATCACCGACACCTAACTTCAAGTATTAACCCCTAATCTGCCAACCGGACCTCGCCAACACTTTAATAAATGTATTAACCCCTAAAGCTAAGTCTAACCCTAACACTAACACCCCCCTAAGTTAAATATAATTTAAATCTATCGAAATAAATTAACTCTTATTAAATAAATTATTCCTATTTAAAGCTAAATACTGTAAAATAAACCCTAATATAGCTACAATATAAATTATAATTATATTGTAGCTATTTTAGGATTAATATTTATTTTACAGGCAACTTTGTATTTATTTTAACCAGGTACAATAGCTATTAAATAGTTAATAACTATTTAATAGCTACCTAGTTAAAATAATTACAAAATTACCTGTAAAATAAATCCTAACCTAAGTTACAATTAAACCTAACACTACACTATCAATAAATTAATTAAATAAAATACCTACAATTATCTACAATTAAACCTAACACTATACTATCAATAAATTAATTAAATACAAATACCTACAAATAAATACAATTAAATAAACTAACTAAAGTACAAAAAATAAAAAAAGAACTAAGTTACAAAAAATAAAAAAATATTTACAAACATTATAAAAATATTACAACAATTTTAAGCTAACCTACTCTAAGCCCCCTAATAAAATTTGTTATTATATTAGGGGGCTTAGAGTAGGTGTAATTAGCTTAAAATTGTAATATTTTTATAATGTTTGTAAATATTTTTTTATTTTTTGTAACTTAGTTCTTTTTTTATTTTTTGTAACTTAGTTCTTTTTTATTTTTTGTACTTTAGTTAGTTTATGTAATTGTATTTATTTGTAGGTATTTGTATTTAATTAATTTATTGATAGTGTAGTGTTAGGTTTAATTGTAACTTAGGTTAGGATTTATTTTACAGGTAATTTTGTAATTATTTTAACTAGGTAACTATTAAATAGTTATTAACTATTTAATAGCTATTGTACCTGGTTAAAATAAATACAAAGTTGCCTGTAAAATAAATATTAATCCTAAAATAGCTACAATATAATTATAATTTATATTGTAGCTATATTAGGGTTTATTTTACAGGTAAGTATTTAGCTTTAAATAGGAATAATTTATTTAATAAGAGTTAATTTATTTTGTTAGAATAAAAACACAATTTATGCTTACCTGATAAATTTATTTCTCTTGTGGTGTATCCAGTCCACGGATCATCCATTACTTGTGGGATATTCTCATTCCCAACAGGAAGTTGTAAGAGGACACCCACAGCAGAGCTGTAATATAGCTCCTCCCTTAACTGTCATAGCCAGTCATTCGACCGAAAACAAGCCGAGAAAGGAGGAGCCATAGGGTGTAGTGGTTACTGCAGTTTAAATTAAAAAATTACCTGCCTTAAAATGACAGGGCGGGCCGTGGACTGGATACACCACAAGAGAAATAAATTTATCAGGTAAGCATAAATTGTGTTTTCTCTTGTAAGGTGTATCCAGTCCACGGATCATCCATTACTTGTGGGATACCAATACCAAAGCTAAAGTACACGGATGAAGGGACGAACAAGGCAGGAACTTAAATGGAAGGAACCACTGCCTGTAAAACCTTTCTCCCAAATATAGCCTCCGAAGAAGCAAAAGTATCAATTTTTTAAATATTTTGAAATAGTATGAAGCGAAGACCAAGTCGCCGCCTTGCAAATCTGTTCAACAGAAGCCTCATTTTTAAAGGCCCAAGTGGAAGCCACAGCTCTAGTGGAATGAGCTGTAATCCTTTCAGGAGGCTGCTGTCCAGCAGTCTCATAGGCTAAGCGGATTAAGCTTCTTAGCCAAAAAGAAAAAGAGGTTGCCAAAGCCTTTTGACCTCTCCTCTGTCCAGAGTAGACAACAAACAAAGCAGATGTTTGACGAAAATCTTTAGTAGCTTGTAAGTAAAACTTTAAAACACAGACCACGTCCAGATTGTGTAACACAAGGATGGAACCACAATCTCTTGATTGATATTCTTGTTAGATACCACCTTAGGTAAGAACCCAGGTTTGGTACGCAGGACTACCTTATCCGTATGAAAAATCAGATAAGGAGAATCACATTGTAAGGCAGATAGCTCAGAGACTCTACGAGGGGAGGAAATAGCTACCAAAAAAAAAAAAAAACTTTCCAAGATAAAAGTTTGATATCTATGGAATGAAGAGGTTCAAACGGAACTCCTTGAAGAACCTTAAGAACCAAGTTTAAGCTCCATGGTGGAGCAACAGGTTTAAACACAGGCTTGATTCAAACTAAAGCCTGACAAAATGCCTGAACGTCTGGAACATCTGCCAGACGCTAGTGCAAAAGAATAGACAGAGCAAAAATCTGTCCCTTTAAGAAACTAGCTGACAATCCTTTTTCCAAACCTTCTTGGAGAAAAGATAAAATCCTAGGAATCCTGACCTTACTCCATGAGTAACCTTTGGATTCACACCAATAAAGATATCTACGCCATACCTTATGGTAAATTTTCCTGGTGACAGGCTTTCGTGCCTGTATTAAGGTATCAATAACTGACTCGGAGAAGCCACGCTTTGATAAAATCAAGCATTCAATCTCCAGGCAGTCAGCCTCAGAGAAATTAGATTTGGATGGTTGAAAGGACCCTGAAGTAGAAGGTCCTGTCTCAGAGGCAGAGACCATGGTGGAAAGGATGACATGTCCACTAGATCTGCATACCAGGTCCTGCGTGGCCACGCAGGTGCTATCAGAATCACCGATGCTCTCTCCTGCTTGATGGGACAACAAGATAGAGAATACTATCCCCCCAGATTTGAAAGGAAAACTCAGAGAATCTTCTTTCCACACCATTCCGAAGAACCTATCTATCAAAGAAACTATTTGCCACCTTTAGGAGGGAACCAAAGACACAAAGCCCAATTTGGCTACAACCATTCCCCAAGATGGAATCAAGGGTATAACCAATCGCCAAGATGGAATAACTATGGAAGACCACAATATGGATACAGACATCATCAACATATACAAAACGGAGAACAAGGTGACAGGTTCAACTACGGAAACCGTCATTCCTTTCACCAGGACTCTTATAATCAGAGACATACACCTCAAACACCAAATATGACACCCCACTGGGATGACAGAAAATGGAGAACCCCACGGGTGGAGCATATACAAGGGAACAACAAAGATCCAGTCGATAGTCCGCTGGCCTCATCCTCTAGAAATCATCATTTTTTAGAACCACACCAGAAGACCACCAAAGAGCTGGAGAGAACGACCACGAAGAGGAAGATGTCGGACTCAGACGACCCTCAAATCCCAAACGAAAAAAGAAAAACCATAGAGGGAAGAGAGGAGGGAAGAGAATGAATAGGAAGAACATGAAAGAAGACACCGGAACATTGAACTCTAGCACCACTACCAAAGGTATCTACAACCTTAGCTCTACCTCTCTAACGGAACAAGAAAAATCCATCTTAAACTATGGACTCTCTTTTGCACCCTCTAAAGGGCTCAACAAATTTGACACTTTTGTCAACATCAAAGAATTCATCAGGAAACTGACATTGAAAAGACATTTTTTGAGATCCCCACTGGAATACCAACAAAGAATCCCTACTACCAATACACAGTCTGTGACTGACGAATACCAACATACGGATCTTAAGCCCAGATCTACCTTCTATCCTACAGCAAGCAAAGGAAGTGCTATCGATTCATTTGAAACTATAGTCTGCAACGAACTGAGAAACATCAACAATACCAAACTTCACGGACATAAACAGAACCTTTCAAGGAATCAAATTCAAACCATCAGAAATCTAGAGAAAAACAGAGATCTTGTAATCAAACCTGCGGACAAGGGAGGAGGTATCGTAGTACTTAACAAAGTCGACTACGAAGCGGAATGTATGAGAATTCTGTCTGACCAGAACACATACGAAAAACTCAACACCAACCCAGTGATTCAATTCAAAGAAGAAATTGACGACATCTTGGCAGAAGCACACGAGAACAACATATTGAACGACAAAGAGTTTCGATACATAGGAATCAAACATCCTATTACACCAGTGTTCTATTTTCTACCAAAGATACATAAGTCACTTCAACAACCACCAGGAAGACCTATTATATCTGGGATTGGCTCTCTCTCTAGCAATCTATCCGAGTACCTAGATAAAAACCTACAAAAGTATGTTATAAAATTACCCTCCTACATACGGGACTCTACACAAATACTCAACATCCTGAACAACATTAGCTGGGAAGAAGGCTATTTACTAGTGACCTGTGATGTAGCCTCACTCTACACCAGTATACCACATGAAGGTGGTGTAGAGGCGGTACGATATTTTCTGGACAAGGATCCAACAGTACCAGACAACCAGAAAACATTTATCCTGGAAGGGATTTCTTACATTCTCACTCATAACTATTTTAACCACAATGGAAACTTCTACAAACAACTGTGTGGCACTGCCATGGGGACCAGGTTCGCGCCTAGCTATGCTAACCTCTACATGGGAAAATGGGAGACCATATTTTGGGACTCTTGCCCAGCTGGCGCGGACCTGGTACTATACCATCGCTATATAGATGACATCATCATGGTATGGAAAGGTACAAGAGATGACCTGGAACACACCATCACAGTTATGAACAATAATATACATAACTTAAGATTCACCTATGAAATAAGCAGTTCAGAGATCACTTTTCTAGACCTTAGGATCACAATCCAAAACAACACTATCAAAACATCAACATACTTCAAACCAGTGGATTGCAGTCAATATATACACATCAACAGCTGTCACCACTCTAGGTGGAAAAGAAATATTCCCAAGGGACAGCTACTAAGACTGAGAAAAAACTGCTCAGATCCTGACCTATGGGAAACACAAGCCAAGACCATTAAAGCTCGCTTCATAGAACGAGGATATGAAGAAGATGCGATAGATAAAGAGATTGAAGAAGTAAGGAAGAAAGATCGGAACGAACTCCTGAAATATAAAGACAAACTGAAGACAATAACGGATGACAGAAATACTATCGATGTAGCATTCATCACACAATATTGCGAAAACAGACATTTGATAGAGGGAATAATTAAAAAACATTGGCCTCTACTGAAAAACGATGATACCATAGGGGAAATACTAGCAGATAAACCGAAATTCATCTACAGGAAATCAGACAATCTAAGAAACATTCTATCACCTAGTGTCCCACGCTCCAGATCAACAGGAACACAAGATGTCTTTGGCAAGACAATCAGGGGCTTCTATCCATGCATAAGTTGCAAAGCATGCAAAAGAGGCATCAAATCTAAGAAATTCGTATCCAACAACTCAAAGGTGGAATATATAATCAAAGATATGATAAAATGTTCAAGTAAAGGCGTAATATACGTAATACAATGCAGCTGTGCACTACAGTATGTGGGCCAAACCACAAGACCATTAAAAGATAGGATTAGAGAGCACATTCTACAAGTCGAACACGGCAACACCGAAACCGCCCTGTACAAACACTTCACCATCCATCATAAAAGTAACCTTAAAGATTTCAGCTACTATGGGATTCAACGAATAAGACCTAACTGGAGAGGCGGGGATTATGAAAGAAAACTTCTTGTAGCTGAATCAAGATGGATCTATGAACTTGATTGTCTCTATCCTAAAGGTCTCAATAATAAAGAAGACTTATCGCATCTATTACATCTCAAATGAAGGATCCCACATATCAAACATCTATAACAATTATAGACCTACACATAAACACCAACTTGAAGCGACAATAGCCGGTTGGTTGATTTAGGGCCCCGAAACCTTCCCCTATGCACAATTTTTTAACAATTTTTTAACAATTTTTTAACAATTTTTAACAATTTTTAAGATAAAATAATTTTTCAAAAAATTATATTCTACAAGCTTTCGTTTTTAACATTTCTTAATATTTTTAAGATTTTTTAAAATACACTTCAAAAAGACAACCCTATATCTTTTAAATGTCTTTTTATATTTCCGACAATTTCATAATTTATATTTTTTATATATATCTTGTTAACCTCGTTCATGTCAATTTTAAACACGACTTGACCTCTATGTCTAACTATCTGGATTTAATAACTCTTAAATAACAAGTGATGAAGTTACCACAACTATAGGTTATTCTCATAACTAAGACTATATTCCAATCTCGTTTTACACCTAGGTCAGAATTTATATGCGATTATAAACGAATCTCACATTTGGAGACCACATCACAGTTTCACTCAAAAAATCTTTATTTATTTCATGTTCCTTATTTTATGTCATTCTAACAAAACAGGTGAATGATTCCCATACTAAACTTAAGATCCCACAATGTTTTCATTCACAAATCCCAGACACATGTCTACCGCCTCCTCTAGACAAATTCTGCTTTCCACGTAAGAAACCGACTTCCGGTTTCTGTTAACTTCCGGTATGTATACACTTCCGGTAGAACGACTTTCTCAGGAATCGAGTACCAATTATGGGGCTAGTAAGTCACGAACCGCTGAATTAATGTTTCGGGGTTACCAGCACAATGAGTCCTTAAGGAGGGTATTATTGAATAATAAATCTGGGCCTCCATATCGTAACAAATGTTACTATCGGTATTACACTTCCGGTCAAACTTTGCTCTCAAAACCAATTTCCGGTTTAAGTTAACTTCCGGTAGAATGAAAATACCATACACCCGGCACAAGACAGTTACTATATCTCCAGCAAGTCCCCAATTGCCAATCATTACTTATAAGGGACATTACCAAAATGAGTCTAAAATGAAGGACTTATATATGTGCCATAATATCATAATATATGTTTTTATCCGAAACCGGAGCTACACATATCCGGTCTATCTTACACTTCCGGGTCAAAGGCCAATTTTTGGCGCGAATTTTTGGCGCAAGTTTTTTGGCGCAATTGAGAATTTTGTCACAAACCAAACTAGTATAAAGCAAGCACTCTCACCAACCATATATCAGTCTTGATAAAGGCCCTATTGGTGGGCCGAAACGCGTTGGCATATATGGTGAGTTTTATTTCTACTTGTGCAAACGTATTTTAAACGATACTGCTCTATGTTGTATTTTTCTTTTTCCACAGGGATTGGATCGTCTTATATTTTTTATAAACCTTTTTTATAAACCTTTTTTTATTCATTGTTTCATATATCCAATATTTTCAAGAAATTGGTCAGTTGGATTTCCATTTTTTTCAGCTATTCACAGTTTGATCCATAAACACAGGTGGCATTTTTGATTTTTATTGGACATCACAATATCACTACTAAATTCTTTTGGATTTCATTTCTTTGACATTTTGTTTTTTATGAGTGACTCTTTTGCGGATTATTGACTTAATTTTGGACACTTTTTGACTTCTCACGAGGGGACTCACACACATTTTTATCACATCCTTCATCAGGCTAAAGACAACATTTCACTTTATTTTTTTAAAAGATTATCACATTTTTACTTTACTTTATTTTTCTAAAAGATTATCACATTTTTTCACATTTTTTCTCATATTAAATCAGGAAAACATCCTTCACATATATGTTTTTATCCTAGGTCACACGACCTATCCCCATCTGCTGCTTTTTTTTTTTACACCATTCCTGTATTTTATTGCATTTTTTTTTGTATTTTATTGTATTTTACTTTATTGTATTTTACTGTATCAGTTGTACATCTTTTACTGTATTTTACTGTATCATTGATACATCTTTTTGACTTCACCCAAACCAGTTTTATCACAGACTGTAAAATTGATTTTATCAGATACAGTACACCAGTGAATGTTTCTAATTATTGTTTATTTATTAAGTGATATGGATCCATATACTTTTATGCTTATATAAATCTGTTTGCAACCATAGACACCAAGCTATTGCCTTAATAAATTTGTTAATTTAAATACTACATTAAACTTGTAAATATCCTCTACACTCTTGGGCTCCTTGTGCTGGTATATATAACGACGTACTTTTATCTATACCCTCATTAGACTTAGCCTTTAAATAGGCGCTCCTAAACACTAAACTATTCTGTCTCTCTCCTGCTTGATCTTGGCAATCAGTCGAGGGAGCAGAGGAAACGGTGGAAACACATAAGCCAGGTTGAAAGACCAGGGCGCTGCTAGAGTATCTATCAGTGTCGCCTTGGGATCCCTGGACCTGGATCCGTAACATGGAAGCTTGGCGTTCTGGCGAGACGCCATGAGATCCAGTTCTGGTTTGCCCCAATGGAGAATCAGTTGTGCAAATATCTCCGGATGGAGTTCCCACTCTCCCGGATGAAAAGTCTGACGACTTAGAAAATCCGCCTCCCAGTGCTCTACACCTGGGATATGGATAGCTGATAGGTGGCAAGAGTGAATCTCTGCCCAGTGAATTATTTTTGAAACTTCTAACATCTCTAGGGAACTTCTTGTTCCCCCTCGATGGTTGATGTAAGCTACAGTCGTGATGTTGACCGACTGAAATCTGATGTACCTCAGAGTTGCTAACTGAGGCCAAACCTGAAGAGCCTTGAATATCGCTCTTAGTTCCAGAATATTTATTGGAAGGAGAGACTCCTCCTGAGTCCACGATCCCTGAGCCTTCAGGGAGTTCCAGACTGCACCCCAACCTAGAAGGCTGGCATTTGTTGTTACAATAGTCCAATCTGGCCTGCGAAGGTCATACCTTTGGACAGATGGACCCGAGATAGCCACCAGGGAAGAGGATCCCTGGTCTCTTGGTCCAGATTCAGTTGAGGGGCCAAATCTGTGTAATCCCCGCTCCACTGACTGAGCCTGCATAGTTGCAGCGGTCTGAGATGTAAGCGTGCAAATGGCACTATGTCCATTGCCGCTACCATTAAGCCGATTACTTCCATACACTGAGCCACCAAAGGGCGCGGAATGGAATGAAGAACCCGACAGGAATTTAGAAGCTTTGATAACCTGGACTCCGTCAAGGTAAATTTTAATTTCTACAGAATCTATCAGAGTCCCTAGAAAGGAAACTCTTGTGAGTGGGGATAGAGAACACTTTTCCTCGTTCACTTTCCACCCATGCGACCTCAGAAATGCCAGTACTACGTCCGTATGAGACTTGGCAATTTGGAAGTTTTACGCCTGTATCAGGATGTCGTCTAAATAAGGGGCTACTGCTATGCCCCGCCGCCTTAGGACAGCCAAAAGCGACCCTAGAACCTTTGTAAAGATTCTTGGGGCTGTAGCTAATCCAAAGGGAAAAGCTACAACTGGTAATGCCTGTCTTGAAAGGCAAACCTGAGAAACCGATGATGATCTTTGTGTATCGGAATGTGAAGATAAGCATCCTTTAGATCCACTGTAGTCATATATTGACCCTCCTGGATCAGTGGTAGGATGGTACGAATAGTTTCCATCTTGAACGACGGAACTTTGAGGAATTTGTTTAAGATCTTTAGATCCAAAATCGGTCTTAAGGTTCCCTCTTTTTTGGGAACCACAAACAGATTTGAGTAAAAACCCTGTTCCTGTTCCTCCTTTGGAACTGGATGGATCACTCCCATAACTAGGAGGTCTCGTACACAGTGTAAGAATGCCTCACTCTTTATCTGGTTTGCAGATAATTGTGAAAGGTGAAATCTCCCTTTTGGGGGGGAAGCTTTGAAGTCCAGAAGATATCCCTGGGATATAATTTCCAACGCCCAGGGATCCTAAACATCTCTTGCCCACGCCTGGGCGAAGAGTGAAAGTCTGCCCCCTACTAGATCCGTTACCGGATAGGGGGTTGTTCCTTCATGCTGTCTTAGAGGCAGCAGCAGGCTTTTTGACCTGCTTACCTTTTTTCCAGGTCTGGTTTGGTCTCCAGACCGTCTTGGATTGAGCAAAAGTTCCCTCTTGTTTATTATTAGAGGAAGTTGATGCCGCACCTGCCTTGAAGTTTCGAAAGGCACGAAAATTAGACTGTTTGGCCCTAGATTTGGACCTGTCCTGAGGAAGGGCACAACCTTTTCCTCCCGTGATATCAGCAATAATCTCCTTCAAACCAGGCCCGAAAAGGGTCTGACCCTTGAAGGGAATGTTAAGTAGCTTAGATTTTAAAGTCACGTCAGCTGACCATGATTTAAGCCATAGCGCTCTGCGCGCCTGTATAGCAAAACCAGAATTCTTAGCCGTTAGTTTATTCAAATGAACAATGGCATCAGAAATAAAATAATTGGCTAGCATGTACGCGGACAATGTCCTACTAACCTTAGCGGACTCGGACGCGTCATTAGACGAAGCCCTGGGGAACTTCAAAGAATACGGAGTCTTGTCCAACTTTCTTATTAATCCCCTGAAGTCTGAAATTTTAAACATCACAGAGCCCCCGGACAAATTTGCTGCATCCACAGCGAATTGCTCGTTAAAAGTCGCAACAAATAGCATCACCTATCTGGGGATCGTTATCACACCTAACCCCCCTGAAATTATTGACTTTAACTATAAACAAATCTGCGACGAGGTCCTCAGGGATCTATCCAATTGGAAGAAGAAATTGCTCTCCTGGCTGGGTAGAATAGGAATCGTTAAGATGAACGTGCTCCCACTAGACCTTTACATAATGCAAACGGTCCCATCGGTGGCGGCCTCACATTATCTCCAACGTATACAAGTGGGCATCGAAACATATATTTGGAACGGAATTAGGCCTAGGATCAGAAGGGCCACAATGTATATGTCCAGAGACAAAGGCGGTCTGGGAGTACCGCTAATAAAAGAATACCAAAAAGCGATATTTCTCCAGAGAATTGTGGAGTGGTGTCGCAATTCCCAGGATAAGCAATGGATACGCGTTGATAACGAAATCCTGCAACGTGGTAACACGGGGGCTCTGGCCTGGGTATCTCCCCGGAACCGCCCGCAATCTCTTGCACTGTACCCATTGATTCATGACACTTTGACGATATGGGACAGGGTACTAAGTGAAGGCACATATGTTTCCACTCCCACCTCACCAAACGTCCCTTTGTGGGAAAACCCTGATCTGGGAATGGAGCTACCGAAACGACCTGTAGGGAGAGGCTACACCTTAATGGAAACTGCTTTCTCTAATGCCCTCCAAAATAATAAACTCAAAACACCGATGGAGTTGGCTGAGTGGGATCAGACGACATTCTCATCCTGGTACAGGATGGCGCAAATTACACACTTCTTCACTACCTGTAAGGACAGGGAGGCCTTGACGAGAAATAGAACGCCTTTCGAGGCTCTATGCACAATGCAACAATCACCGACACACTTGATCTCTCTCCTGTACCAGCTCCTATTGAACGGGGGCAGTGAAACCCTCCCGACTTATACCTCCCAATGGCAAACTGATCTAGGACTGGACATATCCGAAAAGGACTGGCTTAAGATCTTCCGAAAGGTCAAGAAGGCCTCCGTGTCCGCGAGGCTCTTAGAAATGCACTACAAACTAATTAGTAGATGGTATCTAACGCCTCAAAGACTACAGAAAATTTACCCTAACACTGATGGGCGGTGCTGGAGGGGCTGCAGAGAAGAAGGATCGTTCCTCCATATATGGTGGACTTGCCCACATATACTACCATTCTGGGAGAGAGTGCTCGGAGAAATGAGCAATATATTGGGAACTATCATACCCCCTAAACCAACTTATCTGATCTTCCACGATCTGCCCAAAGTGGTAGGAGCGGATAAGCACATACTTCTGCTTCTTATGCTAAGCGGCGCAAAGGGACTCATCCCTGCGCACTGGAAGAGTCCTCAGACCCCTACTGTGCAGGAATGGAGGCATAAGGTGGGAGACCTCCTCAGGCTGGAGCGCTATCACTTTCTTAAAACTGGGAGACTTGTCACACATGAGATGATGACTCTGGCTTGGGAGGGCAAACGGCTATAATCAACACATAAACAGCCCCAAAACAACACTTCATAACTCTCCTCCATGTAGCCCACCTTACCTCTTACCCTATCTCCTCCCTCCATCCCTTTTCCCCCCTTTTTTTTTTTTCTCTCTCCCTCCCTCCATCTCTTCTTTCTTTCCTCTTCCCCTCCTCTCCCCCTCTTCTCCCACCTGGATTCTCTTGCTCTGCTCTTAACTCTTTCTTTACCACTCAGTATGAGTGATGACGTCAGACCTTTGAATTTCAGCAGCATGAATCAAGCGTGCTGAAAATAGATTAAAATAACCTTGCTTTCATATCTGATGTCAAATTCATAAGTTTATGTTCTAACTGACTATAGTATTCTAATACCGCGAGCTCTCCAGCTCGAGGATACAAGCTCAAGATTACAGCTCTGTTCCTAAAGCAAAGAAAACAAAAACCTGATAATTTCATTGGACTTTTATGCTCATATCATTTGCTTCCCGAAGACATTGTACTTCCGATATCTTTGGTATGACAGCATGGGCCGCCTAATGTGATGGGCGAGTCCCCTGCTCCCTGTCTTGACTTATTATGTTCAATGCTGGTTGTTATATGTATTTTCTTGTCGAACTCAATAAAGCTTGTTTGAAAATAAAAAATAAAAAAATAATTATCTAGCTTAAGTGCTCTAAGTTTGCCAAGTATGTCATCCAATGGAGTCTCTACCTGTAAAGCCTCTTCCAGAGACTCAAACCAGTACGCCGCAGCAGCAGTGACAGGGGCAATGCATGCAATGGGCTGTAGGATAAAACCTTGTTGAATAAATATTTTCTTAAGGTAACCTTCTAATTTTTTATCCATTGGCTCTAAAAAAGCACAACTGTCCTCGACAGGGATAGTAGTACGCTTTGCTAGAGTAGAAACTGCTCCCTCCACCTTAGGGACTGTCTGCCATAAGTCCCGTGTGGTGGGACTATTGGAAAACATTTTTCTAAAAATAGGAGGGGAAGAGAACGGCACACCTGGTCTATCCCATTCCTTATTAATAATTTCTGTAAACCCTTTAGGTATTGGAAAAACATCAGTACACACCGGCACTGCAAAGCATTTATCCAGTCTACAAAATTTCTCTGGCACTGCAATGGTATCACAGTCATTCAGAGCAGCTAAAACCTCCCTAAGTAACACGCGGAGGTGTTCAAGCTTAAATTTAAATGTAGAAATATTAGAATCAGGTATCTTTCCTGAGTCATTAACATCACCCACTGACTGAAGCTCTCCTTCCTCAGCTTCTGCATATTGTGAGGCAGTATCAGACATGGTTCTTAAAGCGTCAGTATGCTCTGCATTTTGTCTCACCCCAGAGCTATCTCGCTAACCTCTAAGTTCAGGTAGTCTGGCTAATACTGCTGACAGTGTATTATCCAGACTGCCGCCATGTCTTGTAAAGTAAACGCTATGGGCGCCCTAGATGTAATTGGCGCCATTTGAGCGTGAGTCCCTTGGGCGGTAGTCAAAGGGTCTGACACGTGGGGAGAGTTAGTCGGCATAACTTTCCCCTTGTCAGATTCCTCTGATGATAATTTTTTTAAAAACGGAATATGATCTTAATTGCATAAAATGAAATCAGTACATTTGGTACACATTCTAAGAGGGGGTTCCACCATGGCTTTTAAACATAATGAACAAGGGGTTTCTTCTATGTCAGACATGTTTATACAGACTAGCAATGAGACTAGCAAGCTTGGAAAACACTTTAAATCAAGTTAACAAGCAAATATAAAAAAACGGTACTGTGCCTTTAAGAGAAACAAATTTTGTCAGAATTTGAAAAACAGTGAAAAAATGCAGTAAATCAAACGAAATTTTTACAGTGTATGTAATAGGCTAGCAGAGCATTGCATCCACTTGCAAATGGATGATTAACCCCTTAGTTCAAAAAACGGATCCAAAAAAACGAAATAGACGTTTTTTTTGTTTGTTTTTTTTACAGTCACAACCAACTGCCACAGCAAGCTGTGGTCCTACCTTCCCCAATAAACGACTTTGGAAAGCCTTTGAGCCCTTTAGAGATGTCCTTTAGCATACAGGGGACTCCTGAGGGAAGCTGGATGTCACAGTTTGTAATTTTAACTGCACCAACTGTAGCTTTTATACTATAACAGTGGAAAGCCTCAGTAAAACTGTTTCTAGTCAAAATTTAAGCCAGCCATGTGGAAAAAACTAGGCCCCAATAAAGTTTTATCACCAATGCATATATAAAAACGATTAAACATGCCAGCAAAAGTTTATATTGCAATATCATAAGGGTATTACCCCTGGGAGTAAGCATGATACCAGTCATTATTAAATCACTGTATTCAGGCTTAACTTACATTAATCCGGTATCAGCAGCATTTTCTAGTGTTTTCCATCTCTAGAAAAAATTATAACTGCACATACCTGATAGCAGAATAAACTGCACGCCATTCTCTCGCTGAAGTTACCACATCTGTGTAATCCCCTCAGACATATGTGAGAATAGCAATGGATCTTAGTTACAACCTGCTAAGATCATAGAAACCTCAGGCAGATTCTTCTTCTATTTACTGCCTGAGATAAAATAGCACAACTCCGGTACTATTTAAAAATAACAAACTTTTGATTGAAGAAAATAAACTAACTATATTTAACCACTCTCTCCTACAACATCCTAGCTTGTTGAGAGTTGCAAGAGAATGACTGGGTATGACAGTTAGGGGAGGAGCTATATTACAGCTCTGCTGTGGGTGTCCTCTTGCAACTTCCTGTTGGGAATGAGAATATCCCACAAGTAATGGATGATCCGTGGACTGGATACACCTTACAAGAGAAATTATATTTAACTTAGGGGGGTGTTAGTGTTAGGGTTAGACTTAGCTTTAGGGGTTAATACATTTATTAGAATAGCAGTGAGGTCCGGTCGGCAGATTAGGGGTTAATAATTGTAGGTAGGTGGAGGCGACGTTGGGGGCGGCAGATTAGGGGTTAATAAATATAATATAGGGGTTGGCGGTGTTAGGGGCAGCAGATTAGGGGTACATAGGGATAATGTAGGTTGCGGCGGTGTACTGCACGGCAGATTAGGGGTTAAAAAAAAATGCAGGTGTCAGCGATAGCGGGGGCGGCAGATTAGAGGTTAATAAGTGTAAGGTTAGGGGTGTTTAGACTCGGGGTTCATGTTAGGATGTTAGGTGCAGACTTAGAAACTGTTTCCCCATAGGAAACAATGGGGCTGCGTTAGGAGCTGAACGCTGCTTTTTTGCAAGTGTTAGGTTTTTTTCCAGCTCAAACGGCCCCATTGTTTCCTATGGGGGAATCATGCACGAGCACGTTTTTGAAGCTGGCCGCGTCCGTAAGCACCGCTGGTATTGAGAGTTGCAGTGGCGGTAAATATGCCTGTATGTTCCCTTTTTAGAGCCTAACGCAGCCCTTCTGTGAACTCTCAATACCAGCGGTATTTAAAAGGTGCGGGGGAAAAAAAGCCAGCGTTAGCTACGCGGGTCGTTACCGACAAAACTCTAAATCTAGCCGTATGATAGCTACAATATAACAAATAGTTACATTGTAGCTATCTTAGGGTTTATATTTATTTTACAGGCAACTTTGTATTTATTTTAACTAGGTAGAATAGTTATTAAATAGCTATTAACTATTTAATAACTTTCTAGTTAAAATAAATACAAATATACCTGTAAAATAAAACCTAACCTAAGTTACAATTATACCTAACACTACACTACTGTATAATTAAATTAATTCCCTAAACTAAATACAATTAAATACAATTAAAAAAATGATCTAAAGTACAAAAAACAAACAAACACTAAATTACAGAAAATAAAATAATTACAAGATTTTTAAACTAATTACACCTAATCGAATCCCCCTAACAAAATGAAAAAGCCCCCCCAAAATAAAAAAAGCCCTACCCTCCACTAAATTACAAATAGCCCTTAAAGGGGCCTTTTGCGGGGCTTAGCATTGCCCCAAAGTAATCAGCTCTTTTACCTGTAAAAAAATTTTTACAACCCCCCCCAACATTGGCTGATAGAATTCTATCAGCCAATCGGAATTAAGGTAGGAAAAATCCTATTGGCTGATGCAATCAGCCAATAGGATTGAAGTTCAATCCTATTGGCTGATCCAATCAGCCAATAGAATTCAAGCTCAATCCTATTGGCTGATTGGATCAGCCAATAGGATTGAACTTCAATCCTATTGGCTGATTGCATCAGTCAATAGGATTTTTCCTACCTTAATTCTGATTGGCTGATAGAATTCTATCAGCCAATCGGACTTGAAGGGACGCCATCTTGGATGACGTCACTTAAAGGAACCTTCATTCTTCAGTCGCCGTTGTCAGAAGAGGATGCTTCGTGTCGGATGTCTTGAAGATGGAGCCGCTCCGCACCGGATGGATGAAGATAGAAGATGCCGCCTGGATGAAGACTTCTTCCGGCTTCATGGAGGACTTCGGCCCGGTTGGGTAAAGACTTCTTAAGGTAGGGTGATCTTCAAGGGGTTAGTGTTAGGTTTTTTTAAGGGGGGATTGGGTGGGTTTTCGAGTAGGGTTGGTTGTGTGGGTGGTGGGTTTTAATGTTGGGGGGTTGTAATTTTTTTTTTACCGGTAAAAGAGCTGATTACTTTGGAGCAAATCCCCGCAAAAGGCCCTTTTAAGGGATATTTGTAATTTAGTGTAGGGTAGGGCTTTATTTTATTTTGGGGGGCTTTTTTATTTTGTGAGGGGGATTAGATTAGGTGTAATTAGTTTAAAAATCTTGTTATTATTTTATTATTTTCTGTAATTTAGTGTTTGTTTGTTTTTGTATTTTAGATAAAAAAATGTAATTGTATTTAGTTTAGGGAATTAATTTAATTATAGTGTAGTGTTAGGTGTAATTGTAACTTAGGTTAGGTTTTATTTTACAGGTAACTTTGTATTTGTTTTAACTAGGTTAGGTTTTATTTTACAGGTAACTTTGTATTTATTTTAACTAGGAAGTTATTAAATAGTTATTAACTATTTAATAACTATTCTACCTAATTAAAATAAATACAAAGTTGCCTGTAAAATAAATATAAACCCAAAGAAAGCTACAATGTAACCATTAGGGTTTATTTTATAGGTAAGTATTTAGTTTTAAATAGGAATAATTTATTTAATGATAGTAATATTTATTTATATTTTTTAAAATTATATTTAAGTTAGGGGGTGATAGGGTTAGACTTAGGTTTAGGGGTTAATACATTTAATATAGTGGCGGCAATGTTGGGGACGGCAGATTAGGGGTTAATAAATGTAGGTAGGTGGCGGCAGTGTAGGGGGGCAGATTAGGGGTTAATAAATATAATGTAGGTGGCGGCGGTGTAGGCGGGCAGTTTAGGGGTTAATAAATATAATGTAGGTGGCGGCGGTGTAGGGGGGGCAGATTAGGGGTTAATAAGTATAATGTAGGTGGCCGTGGGCTCCGGGAGTGGCGGTTTAGGGGTTAATAATTGTATTTAGTTGCGGCGGGGTCCGGGAGCGGCAGTTTAGGGGTTAATACATTTATTAGAGTTGTGGTGGGGTCCAGGAGCGGCGGTTTAGAGGGTAAACAGTATAGTATAGTGTGGGTGTTTAGTGACAGGGTACCAAGAAAGCTGTAAAAAAGCAGAAGAGCAGCGAGATCGATGGCTGTTAGTTAACAACAGTCCGCTGCTCATCGCCCCGTACTTGGTGCGCGGCTTTTTGACAGCTTTTTTGATAATTTTGCCGAACGTATTCAGGTCTGCGGCAGCGATCTTAGGCGAGCGTATTGGTGCCGGCGAATGCAAGTCAGTTGACGCTTTGATAAATAGATACCCTTATCTCATCCAAAAGAGGACATTTCAAAACTTGTCTCTGTTTTCTTCTTCTTTTTGACTTATAAGTCAATGCTCTCTTGTCATACTTGCAGAAATCTGCCCTTCTCCGCCAATAAAGCAGAGGCAGTTGTCCTTAGTCAGTGAGGAAGTACAAATCATTTTCATTTTCAATTCAAACACTTTTTTTTTCTGGAAATGTTTTTTTCCACTAGTGTAAATCCTTCCATGTGCTGTGCATGATAAATGATATTAAATTATCAGGTTTTACATTCTCTAGAATTAAAACTAATTGCTGTCCGGTATGAATGTAATTAATTAAAGGGACATAAAGTCTATTTTTTCTTTCATTATTCATGTAGTTTTTAAACAACTTCCCAATTTAATTCTATTATTGATCTTTGTTCTCTTTGTCGAAAAGCACGGAGGCAAGCTCAGGAGTGTGCACGTCTGCAGCACTTAATGTCAACAGTTTTGCAAGAATGTTATACATTTGCAAGACCACTAGATGGCAGCACTTTTTCCGGCCATGTAGTGCTTCAAGCATGTGGACGCTACCTACCTAGCTATCACTGAATACCATAAGAACAAA
Source organism: Bombina bombina (assembly GCF_027579735.1). Lineage (NCBI taxonomy): Eukaryota > Metazoa > Chordata > Amphibia > Anura > Bombinatoridae > Bombina > Bombina bombina. The sequence continues at coordinate 681,093,673 of NC_069500.1, read as the reverse complement.
GCAAATTTGATAACAGAAGTACACTGTAAACTTTTTTTTTAAATTGTATGCTCTGTCAATCACAAAAGAAAAATATTGGGTTTTGTGTCCCTTTAATAGTGTTGATGCAGTTTCCAGCATGAAAATGTTAGCCACTAAATTAAGATAATGCAATTTATTAAACTTAGTCCTTGCCATTCCACTGGTTCATCTCCAGAAATGTTGGTTGCTTAGCCACAAATTTAAGTTGAATTATGAAAGGAGAGAATTAAATAATATTCAATATTAATATATTAAATTCTTATAATAGACTGGGAGTTGGGTGTGCCCTAAGAAGCAACATTCAAACTATCAAAGATCTTTAGTACACTACTCCAATATCTTTGTATTTTAACAGAGAACATAATGCGAATTCTTCAGTATTAGCTTTTCAAGGTATATAATATATACTGAGACATCCTCAGGGTGAATATAGAAACAGAGTCCATTTATCAAGCTGTGGATGCATGAGCGAGCCTGCAGCCATAAGTTAAGAAGCAGCGATCATCTGATCTGGCGGTTTCAAATCACCCCAGACCAGGGTGATTGACAGCTCCTGGTTGGCTGTGAGAAAGCAGGGGGGCGGCATTGCACAATATATGCAGGCAGTGCAATGCTGTCCTGGTATATGTGGGAAGCATGATGCTGCCCTCTTCCTGTGATCTCAGGCAGACAGATTTCCTAATTGGGAACCTGCCCGTCTGCAGGATAATAAATTGGGCCCTTAGGGCTACATGTACTAAGCAGCCTAAACTGCTTTGGAGCACTTGTTGGGCTTGTTAGCACATGCAAGTCTGCTTCCTGCAATCTCAGACATCTCTGAGTTGTCAGTGAGAAATCACCACAAACAAATTCGCTCAGGGTGACTGACGGGCCCTTCTCACGCATGATTGGTCGAGCGAGGGAAGGGGGTGGCATTACACACCAAAAGGGTCCTCTGCCCATACACTGAGTAGCTGTGCGTACAGGTGCTCAAGTTGAGAACATTGTATATACAGAGTTTAATACATCTGGCCCTTAAGACAGTGATAGGTCTTCTGGATTTTCCAGTTAGAAACAAGAGCCCCTGCTGGCTTAAAGTTAGATTGTGATGTAAAATTGTTTAGATAGATTTACCTTTCACATTGTTCTTTAAATATGGTTCAAAACGATATTGAATACAATTTTGGAGTTCTGGGTTAATCATTACCCTAATATTGTAGTCAAGCAAAGAGTTTAGTATTTTAACAATCACTGAATAAATGATAATGTTGCACTTTTTTAGTAAAGGGTTAACTACTATCCAGTTAATTAATATATTTGCTGTTTATTACACTTTAATAGTTATAAGATAATTGATGTTTGGGGGTGGGGATTATCACTTTAAATAGCAATGCACTTTTGCCTTTCATTGAGAGTCATTGACAATGTTCTGTATTTACATACGAAAAACGTTTGACTCGCTTGTTGCTGTGCATTATATTTTTCTATCAAAAATAATGATTTCTGTTCTTAAATTTTGGGCGACTTGGTATTCACTTTACTGCTTTGAGCTGCAGGGATTCCTTCAGTAGAAGACCTTCTCAACAGAGGGTGCAAACAAAAATTTGGACCCCCCAAAGGTAACTCAGTAGTAAGTAATAATATACATGCTGCTCTGAATAATGATTTTGAGGATAGATAGTCAGAATAAAACACAAAATCCTGACTCTAAGTTTTAAAGCTCTCAATAACACTGCTCCACCCTTTATTCCCAACCTAGTCTCTATATACTCTCCCTCCCGTTTCCTTTGCTCTGCTCGTGACCTCCGTTTCTCCTCCTCTCTTGTTACCTCCTCACATTCCCGTCTACAATACCCTATTTTGAGGAACTCTCTGCCTTGCTCCACAAGACTCTCCCCTAGTTTTCAAGAGGCTTACAATGGACATTGCTTGAATATGGATTAAAGAAAGTCAAGGAAATTTAGTGCTGATGTTTTTTGTATAAGTGATTGCTAGATATGTTTTGTTTTTTATTGGAACAGCCAATAGAATGCAAGCTCAATCCAATTGGCTGATTGGATCAGCCAATAGGATTTTTTCTACCTTAATTCCGATTGGCTGATAGAATCCTATCAGCCAATCGGAATTCAAGGGACGCCATCTTGGATGATGTCATTTAAAGGAACCTTCATTCGTCGGGAGTCGTCGGAAGAAGAGGATGCTCTGTGTTGGCTGGCTTCAAGATGGACCCGCTCCCTCCGGATGGATGAAGATAGAAGATGCCGCCTGGATGAAGACTTCTGCTCGTCTAGAGGTCCTCTTCTGCCCGGATCGGATGAAGACTTCTGCCCCTCTGAAGGACCACTTGTGCCCGGCTGGGTGAAGACGGCTGAAGGTAGGGTGATCTTCAAAGGGGTAGTGTTAGGTTTTATTAAGGGGGGATTGGGTGGGTTTTAGAGTAGGGTTGGGTGTGTGGGTTTTAATGTTGGGGGGTGTTGTATTTTTTTTTACAGGTAAAAGAGCTGATTACTTTGGGGCAATGCCCCGCAAATAGCCCCTTTTAATGGCTATTTGTAATTTAGTATAGGGCAGGGAATTTTATTATTTTGGGGGGATTTTTTATTTTATTAGGGGGATTAGATTAGGTGTAATTAGTTTAAAACTCTTATTTTTTTATTTTCTGTAATTTAGTGGGGGGTTTTTGTACTTTAGTTTATTTAATGTAATTGTATTTAATTGTAGTTAGTTTAGGCAATTAATTTAATGATAGTGTAGTGTTAGGTGTAATTGTAATTTAGGTTAGGATTTATTTTACAGGTATATTTGTATTTATTTTAACTAGGAAGTTATTAAATTGTTAATAACTATTTAATAACTATTGTACCTAGTTAAAATAAATAAAAAGTTGCCTGTAAAATAAATATAAACCCTAAGATAGATACAAATGTAACTATTAGTTATATTGTAGCTATCTTATGGTTTATTTTACAGGTAAGTATTTAGTTTTAAATAGGAATAATTTATTTAATTGTAGTTATTTTCTTTAGATTTATTTAAATTATATTTAAGTTAGGGGGTGTTAGGGTTAGGGTTAGACTTAGGTTTAGGGGTTAATAAATTTAATATAGTAGCGGCGACGATGGGGGCGGCAGATTAGGGGTTCATAAGTATAATGTAGGTGGCGGTGGTGTCCGGAGCGGCAGATTAGGGGTTAATAATATAATGTAGGTGGCGACGATGTCGGGGGCGGCAGATTAGGGGTTAATAAATGTAAGATTAGGGGTGTTTAGACTCGGGGTTCATGTTAGGGTGTTAGGTGTAGACATAACGTTTGTTTCCCCATAGGAATCAATGGGGCTGTGTTAGAAGCTGAACGCTGCTTTTTTGCAGGTGTAAGGTTTTTTTCAGCCCAATCTGCCCCATTGATTCCTATGGGGAAATCGTGCACAAGCACGTTTAGACAGCTTACCGCTACCGTAAGCAGCGCTGGTATTGAGGTGAGATGTGGAGCTACATTTTGCTCTACGCTCACCTTTTTGCGGCTAACGCCGGGTTTAAAAAAACCTGTAATACCAGCGTTGTCTTAAGGGAGCATTGAAAAAAAAATGCTCGTTAGCAACGCACCTCTGTTACCGCAAAACTCGTAATCTCGGTGATTGTCTTTTTATTATGCACTTGTTAATTATGTAATTCTTCTGCATTGAGTGGTCCTTTAACTTAAGTTTTAAACCTCCCACTGCCCTGCTGCAAACAATTAGGAACAGATATAAAACAGGCCATACAATATACTATACAAACAAGGTTGTAGGTTTCCACACAGCCTTGTTCATACAAACTCTACTACTGTTTAATGTACCTTTACTAAAATGTAAAACCCCCAAAATATATGACACCCTTTCACATTCAAGAGCTACATTATAAGCCACTTTAAATGGTTAGAAAAGCAACCGGACTCAATAGGCAAAGGAATTGTTATCTACCATCCAGTTCTATGTGACTATGTTAGGTCACTTGCTCAAAAGATTATAAATGGTGAAAGAATATCTTCAGTTCTTCTGTTACAATATGTTATATATAGTTTTTCCTCCAAGGTTAAAAGGCACAGAAATAGAATCAGATAGAATCAAATATCAGACAGTAACAAAGAAATGGCATTTGTATTGAAATGTACTTTTTGAAACACAAACTGCCAACAAAAAATCAAATATAAAGATTAAAAAAACCTAGGTGCAGTGTGTTCACTTTACAATTCAATCTCCAGCTGTCAGTTACATTTTATCTAGCCTTCAAAATAAAAGATAGACAGTCTAGCTCTACATATATTCAGCATCTGGGTTATAGGGATAAGAAACTGAAAGTACTGTGATTTATATACAATTTCATATTAGCTGAGATGTTCCAGCTTTATATTTGAGGCAGTGTTGTGAAAATCTCATTAGTATCTGTTTTTCTCATTCAGATAATTTATTATTCAATACTGAACAGTCATATCCACTAAACTGCAGAATCTATTCAAAACAGGTTTACATTCCCAGCCCTCTGGAGTGTACTTCAGAGTTTAAAATCACTAAAATTGTTTTTTTTTTCTTTTTTAGAGAGAGATTTTTTATTTGCACCATACAATTACTGCCATTTATAGTCTTCTATAGCCTCTTTCTGGGTTCATTGGATTCAGCTAAAACCTCTAGAATGTTTCCATCTTCAGAAACGTTAGCAATTATATTTCTGCCAAATGCAACAATGTGGTTTTAAGTCAAGAGTTGGAGAGGTCAGTATTGGCTGCTACCGATTGTTCCAGTGTGAACATTTATTACTTCTATTATTTTTTATCAAATCGAAATGAACTTATGTTCACAAAGCGTTAATTTAACCTTATTTACGGTCCAAGAAACTGCAATGAAAATAAATTAAATGTTGCAAAAACAATTATTTTAATAGCCAGCAGTCCCAATTTACAGACAGGATCGAGATTTCACAACTGTAACCCAATAATAAAAAAGGTAAACATCTTGTCTTTGTCTACAAAGTGCACTACATGGTTTAGAGTTGTCCACTACTCAAAATCAGTTTCTGAGCTTAAGTGGATAAGAAATGAGGCCTCTGCACATTGATTGCCTTTATTAGGTATAGGTCAGAATATAATGGCATCATCCCCAGATACAATAACATTCACTGGAAGATCATCACTTCAGTAGAACTACATGAGTAGTAGTAGACGTATTAATAGTACTGCTAATGATAAGAATACTTAATGATTGTAAATCTTTATAATCTAATAATAGAAGTTGTCGAGGGAAACACTTGATAAAAGTAAAAAGAGCCAAATTGCAGGTAAGCTCTTAAAAAGCAGCAACAAAGATAGAAAAATAGGTCAGGGGTCAGAGCCAACTAGCGCTGTTGGGTTAGCCCTGGTATTACAAGTTTAAAGTATAAAGTTAGCACAAAACTCAGGTGCGCTGTATATATATAAATATATCCTTATACACACACACACATATATATATATAAGTGTATATATACAGTATATATATATATAAATATATCCTTATACACACACACACATATATATATATATAAGTGTATATATACAGTATATATATATATAAATATATCCTTATACACACACACACATATATATATATATATATATATAAGTGTATATATACAGTATATATATATATATATATATATATATATATAAATATATCCTTATACACACACACACACACATATATATATATATATAAGTGTATATATACAGTATATATATATATATAAATATATCCTTATACACACACACACACACATATATATATATATATAAGTGTATATATACAGTATATATATACAGTATATATATATATATATATAGATAGATATATAGATATACTGTATATATATATATTCTAAAGGCTAGATAAGTGGCACGCTAATATTAGTGCGGTCGCAATATTGAACCATTGTGCCCTCGTTAGCTTGTGTTCATATTACAATTGGGGGTAAACACAACTTTTTTTTATAATATAAATATTAAAAAAGTTATAAGGGTTAAAATGTATATGGCATATGACAAGATAATTGAATGGAAAGTGCTATAATGTATATATACATACATGTGTATTTATGTTTATATGTGTATATATATGTATGTTTATACATTTATACACATATAAACACATATATACACATTACAAAACGCTAAGTGATGAAGGTAAAAATATTGACAAAAGTTCCAAACCTCACTGTAAAGAATGCGTGCAGGTGAAATTCTCAGAATTATAAATTACTCAATAATTGCATGAAAGGGGGCAAAATAAATATTTAAAGTATACTAAAAAGTTATTTTACTATGCATAACTAAACATTTTATATACTAAACCCAAAGTGTTTACTGTCCCTTTAAGCTAAAACTGTTTTTTAAAAATAACATGAAGTACATTTTGTGTACTAATGTTCTTGAACTGAATTTTTTTTACAATGGGCTGGATTACAAGTGAGATGCCAACGGTTATGCCCTAGTGAAAACATGTTTTGCGAGCCATTTTCATTGCGCTGATAATACAAGTGGAGCGAAATCCCTACCGCGATCTCAGAGCTCTGGTTAACAGTTTTCTGAAACAAAAGAGTTGCACAAAACACTTTAAAAATACATTACAAGTACAGTTACACTCATATTAACACTGTCTAATAAAAATTATTTTAAAAAAAATATTGCACAGAAAAGGGCTCAACGATATAAGATCTTGGGTGTTAGAAAAAAAACCGCAGGCAAAAGGCTTTAACATTGAGATACATACATATACAGGTGGCCCTCGGTTTACAACGGTTCAATTTGCGCCGTTTCAGAATAACAAACTTTTTTTTCAGTCATGTGACTGCTATTGAAAAGCATTGAGAAGTAGTGCATTGATTAAAATAGCCAGTAGGTGGAGCTGTCCGTTTGTGTTGCAGCAAAGATAGGCAAGCTAAGCAAGCTGAAAGTAATCATTTTAACCAGACCTGAGCTATCGAGCAGATTTCAAAGGAACAAGATCTTCCGGTCTATAAATCAGTCCAGATTGGAAAGCATAGAAAGAACTGTTTGCAGAAAAATGCAAGTAAAGTCTGTGTTGTGTGATTATTTTATTAGGTTTATAATGCTGTTTAGTATTTAAAGTCTTCATTTCAAAGCTTTAAAATAATGTATTAGGTCTTACTTATGACAATTTTGAGAGGGGCCTGGAACCTAACTCCCTCACTTCCCATTGACTTACATTATAAACTGGGTTTCAATTTACAATGGTTTGAATTTACAACAATTTCTTCTGGAACCTAACCCCGGCGTAAACTGAGGGCTACCTGTACATTGCTAAAGATGTATATGTATATGTCTATATATGTGTACATATATATTAATGTATTTATATGTGTATATATGTATTTACAGTCATACTGTATATACACATATAAATACATTAATATATATGTACACATATAGATTTATATATAAGTGCATTAGAGTCCTTAGCCATTAAGTAGATGAAAACATGATAACAAATGTTCATATTTAATAAAGACTTTAACTTTGTATTTACTGTAAATATTTCACATTTGCTAATGTGAATATGCTATTTTGTTTGAGTGATGTTATTTTAAAAAACTTTTTAATTTTTTTCTCTCCATTGACTTCTAAGGGGAATGCAAAAATGCAATGGAGTTTGCACAATCTCAGGTGTTATTTTTTTTTATTTTATTTTTTCTACTTGTTTTCTACGGGGGAATACATGCATGTGCTTGTGGAAAATAAAGTTAGTTTATTTGCGCTATTTAGGTTACCGCTAGTGCAAAATACAATTTTTTTAAACTTGTAATACGAACGCAACCCGACTAGCGCAAAAAGCTTAACACAAGCGGAGTTTTCATGATCGAGGAAAAAACAATACTGTAATCTAGCCCTATATTGTTTTTATTCTGGGGGATGCATGTCATTCTAGGCCAATATTCTGGTGATCACACACCAGATTCAGTATATATATTGCATGGTCTATTTAGGATTTATGAATTGTAATTGTAATTTAATTTAAATTAGCTTATGTCAATTTGACATTGTAACCACTATATGGTAAAACATTTGAACAGCTGCAATAGTCACAAAAAATACCATACAGAAAATGACAGAGTGTCACTGTAAAGCTTATATTTCAGAATTATATGCATAGCAATGTGGTCTGTGGCTTGGAAACTGCATACAAATTCTTGAATAGTAGACATTTTTCTCTTTATTATTTGTTGTATCTTTGATGCCATCTACATACATTTTTTTGGGTCTAGTGTTATTATTTTCAAAGGCTTTTTTTCTCCCACTGAAACAAGATAGATAGAAGAAGGAATGAGGTTGGTGGTGCACTACAAAGATTCTGCAATATAAATGTATTGTTTATTTATTATAGGGACCTTATGATGATTTCTCATTACAAAACCATTAGAAAGTTTAAGATTTATTTAAAATATCATCAACATAAAAGTATTTATAAAATTGTATAGATTCTAGTAACATACATTTGAAGTATTATTTTCATTGCCCACTGAAACTCGGCTGCCAATGAAAAGCTGAGCTGTCCTCACAATGAGCTAGATTACAAGTCTGTGCATTCGTCTTTTAACGCTGAAAATAAGGTATTTTCAGCGTTAAAACAGCAGCGCAGCCATTGCGAGTCTTGTTGGTATAGGTGTACTATTTTAGCCTTTAATGTCAGTACCGCACTCTTGAAAATTAAGTTTTTCAATGGGATTCCCATAGCGCTGCCATTTCGAGTTTTGCTTTCTGGCTAAAAAAACAGCGTTACACCCTAAAACGACAAGATCCGTAACGTCATCTAAAAGCAGTAGTTATGAGTTTTACACTACAAATCTGTAACATAAAACTCATAACTAAACTGCTAAACACCCATAAACTACCTATTAACCCCTAAACTGAGGCCCTCCCGCATCGCAAATACTATATTAAATTTATTAACCCCTAATATGCCGCTCCTGACATCGCCACCACTAAAAATAATTATTAACCCCTCTTCCGCCGCTCCCTGACATCGTCACCACTATCATAAATTTATTAACCCCTAAACCGCCGACCTCCCACATCGCAAACACTATTTAAATATTATTAACCCCTAATCTGCCGTCCGCCCCACTATACTTAAGTTATTAAGCTCTACACCGCCGCCACTATAATAAACCTATTAACCCCTAAACCGCAAGCCCCCACAACAAAAATATATTAAAATAAACTATTAACCCCTAAACCTAACGCCCCCCACATTGCAATAAACTAAATTAAACTAGTATCCCCTAAACCTAACGCCCCCCTAATTTTAGATTAAAATTACAATTTTCCCATCTTAAATTAAATTAAAACTTACCTGTCAAATTAAAAAAACTAAGTTTAAACTAACAATTAAACTAATATAATTATTAAACTAAAATTAAACTAACTACCAATTAAATTAAACTAAACTACACATTAAAAAAATCCTAACACTACTCTAAAAATTACAAAGTATTTAATTACAAAAAATAAAAAAGAATAAATTACAAAAAAATAAACACTAAATCACGAAAAATAACAAATGAAATTATCCAAAATAAAAAAGAATTATACCTAATATAATAGCCCTATCAAAATAAAAAAGCCCACCCAAAATAAAAAAAAACATAACCTACAATAAACTACCAATGGCCCTTAAAAGGTCCTTTTGTAGGGCATTGCCCTAAGTTAAACTGCTCTTTAACCTGTAAAAAAAAAATACAAAGACCCCCAACAGTAAAACCCACCACCCAATCAACCCCCCAAAATAAAAAACCTAACTCTAAAAAAAAACTAAGCTACCCTGAAAAGGGCATTTGGATGCCCATCTTGAATCACGTCCCTTGCATTGAAGATAAAGTGTACAGCGGCGACCGTATGAAGAGGATGCTCCGCGCCAGATGTCTTCAGGGTGGACCCGCTCCGCGCCACCGGGATCAAGATAGAAGATGCCGCCTGGATGAAGATTGAAGAGGCCTCCTGGATGAACACTTCTTGTCGCTTGGGTGAAGATCATTCAAGCGGGACTTCAAAAACTGTAAATGGATCGTCAGGGGTTAGTGATAGGTTTTTTTAAGGGTTTTTTGGGTGTGTTTTTTTAGTCTAGGGTTTGGGCAGCAAGAGAGCTAAATGCCCTTTTAAGGGCAATGCCCATACAAATGCCCTTTTCAGGGCAATGGGTAGCTTAGGTTTTTTAGATAGTTTTTTTATTTTGTGGATTTGGGGGGGGGTTTGTAATGTTAGTGGGTGTTTTTTTTTTTTTTTTTACAGGTAAAAGAGCTGTTTAACTTAGGGTAATGCCCTACAAAAGACCTTTTAAGGGCCATTGGTAGTTTATTCTAGATTAGGTTTTTTATTTTGGGGTGTTTTTTTTTAATGGGTATTAGAATAGGCATAATTTTTATTATTTTTGATACATTTTTTTCTGTAATGTATTTTTTTTCCGTTTTGGGGTGGGTTTTTATTTTTAGATTAGGGCTTGGACAGCAAAAGAGCTAAATGCCCTTTTAAGGGCAATGCCCATACAAATGCCCTTTTCAGGGCAATGGGTAGATTAGGTTTTACTTTATTTTTATTTTGTGGGTTTGGGGAGTGAGGGTTTGTATACTGTTAGGGGGTGTTTGTTTTTGTAGCAAAAGAGCTGTTAACTTTAGGGCAATGCCCTACAAAAAGGCCCTTTTAAGGACCACCAAAAGGCCCTTTTAAGGGCCCTTGGTAGTCTATTCTAGATTAGGCTTTTTTATTTTGGGGTGTTTTTTTTTAATGAGTATTAGAATAGGAATAATTTTTATTTTTTTGGATAATTTCATTTTTGTTTTTTTTGTAATGGTAGGTTTTTTTATTTTTTGTAATTTTAAGTTTTAGTATAAGGTAGCTTAGGTTTTATTTCACAGGTAAGTCTGAATTTATTTTAACTTGGTAGTTATTAAATAGTTAATAACAATTTACTAACTAGTCTACCTAGTTAAAATAAAAACAAACTTACCTGTGAAATAAAAATAAAACCTAAGCTAGCTACAATATAAATATTAGTTATATTGTAGCTAGCTTAAATTTTATTTCACAGGTAAGTTTGTATTTAGTTTTAAATAGGTATAATTTAGTTAAAGGGTAAGTCTTGTCCAAAATAAACTTTCATGATTCAGCTAGAGAATGTAATTTTAAACAATTTTCCAATTTACTTTTATCACCAATTTTGCTTTGTTCTCTTGGTATTCTTAGTTGAAAGCTAAACATAGGAAGTTCATATGCTAATTTCTAAGACCTTGAAGACCACCTCTTCTCTCAGTGCATTTTGACAGTTTTTCACCACTAGAGGGTGTTCGTTCATGTGTGTCATATAGATAACATTGTGCTCACGCACGTGGAGTTCCAGTGAGCCAGCTTTGATTGGCTAAAATGGATGTCTGTCAAAAGAACTGAAATAAGGGGGCAGTTTGAAGAGGCTTAAATACAAGATAATCACAGAGGTAAAAAGTGTATTTATATAACTGTGTTGGTTATGCAAAACTAGGGAATGGGTAATAAAGGTATTATCTATCTTTTTAAACAATATAAATTCTGGTGTAGACTGTCCCTTTAATAATTGTAACTTTAGTTTAGCTCTATTGTAATTATGTTAAAGTTAGTGGATGTTAAGGTTAGGGTTACGTTAGGGTTACAGTTAGGTTTAGAGTTAGGGTTAAGTTAGGTTTAGGAGTAGGTGTAGGGGTTAATAGTTTAATTTAGATTTTTGCGATGTGGGGGGCTGGCGGTTTAGGGGTTAATAGATTTATTTAGTGGTAGTGATGTGGGAGGCCAGAGGTTTAGGGGTTAATAACTTTATTTAGTTGTGGCAATGTCGGGGAATTGCGGAATAGGGGTTAATAGATTTATTATAGTGTGAGCGATGCTGGGGTGCAGGGGAATAGGGGTTAATAACTTTAGTATAGTGATGGCAATATCAGGAGCTGCAGATTAGGGGTTAATAGTTTTATTTAGGTGGCGGCGATATTGGGGGTGGCAGATTAGGGTTTAATAACATTATGTATATTAGGAGTGTTTAATGTATATTAGGAGTGTTTAGACTCGGGAGTTTATGTTAGGGTGTTAGGTTTAAACGTAACTTTTATTTTCCCCATAGACATCAATGGGGCTGCGTTACGGAGCTTTTCTTTCCGCTATTGCAGGTGTTAGACTTTTTTCTGACCCGCTCTCCCCATTGATGTTTATGGGGGAAGCGTGCATGAGCACATCAAAACAGTGCTTGTTTTGTGTGCGGTATGGAGCTTTAAAGCACCATAGCGCACGCACAAGCCGGGTTTTTGAAAACTTGTAATAGCTGTGCTATAGGGGGTTAAATAACGCAACTTTTCTTTCCCTATAGCGTGCATAACTCGTAATCTATCTGAATATGAGTGCATGCCCTGCTGTAGCTATAGCAACCAACAAGCATCTTCCCTGGCTTCAAAGTTAAAGGGACATGAAACCCAAAATTTTCTTTCGTGATTTGGATAGAACATACAATTATAAACAACTTTCCAGTTTACTTCTATTATCAAATTTGCTTTATTCTTTTTGAATCATTTGTTGAAGGAGCAGCAAAGCACCACTGGTTTCTAACTGAACACATGGCTGAGCCAATGACAATCAGTATATACAGGTATATATGCAGCCACCAATCAGAATTTAGAACCTAGGTTCTTTGCTGCTCCTGAGCTTACCTAGATACACCTTTCAGCAAAGGATAACAGAAGGAAGTAAATAATAATAGAAGTAAATTGGAAAGTTGTTTAAAATCGTATGCTCTTTCTAAATCATGAATGTATAATTATGACTTTACTGTCCTTTTAAGTGCTCTGTTTAAATTAATTACACTATGGACTTGATTAAAAGAGGAGCACTAAAATATTAGCGCTAACATCACTAAAGTTATTTCATTAGCGCTTTAATTTTTGTCCTCATATTACAAGCTGAAAGTAATATTTTTTCATTCGAGCGAATGTTTACAGCAAACATCGGGATGTGGATTAGCGCAGCTGAGCTAAATCCCTCACATAAAAGACTTCTAAAGGCACGATAAGCCATAGGTGCGATAAACCTCGGTTAAAGTAGTGAAGTTTTTACTTAGTTTAATGCTATGGTTTTGTATTGAAATAAAATGAAAAACACTGCACACATACATATATACACATAAAGACATATGTATACACACACATATATATACATACACACACATACATATATACTCATAAAGACATATGTATACACACACATATATATACATACACACACACACATATATACACATAAAGACATATGTATACACACCACACACACACATATATATATATACATACACACATACAGGTACACCTTTCAGCCCTTCCCTGTCCTGCACCTTGTCATATACCATATCGCTTTAAATCAGTGTTAATTTTTTTTTTCAATAATAAAACGTCATTTTTATTTTTTATGCAATAAGTATAAATAAAAGTGAAAAACTGTACATATATCCTATATGTAATATATTTTTTCATGTGTTTTGTTATGCATATTTTCAAGAGTTAACACTTAGGGACAGATTACAAGTGAAACGGTATTTAACGCTCGCGCACCAGCTTTTTGTGCATATCAGATAGTGCTCGTATTATACGTTAAGAGTAAAACGCTTTTGCTTGCACGCTAACCTGCTGCTTGCACAAAGCCAGAGTTAAAATATCATGCCCTCGTTAACATATTCCCCCATAAAAGTCAATGGAGCAAAATAAGGTGGGAAAACACCCTACTCGTGCACAAACCCGATCCCATATTCTCAAGTGCGCCAACCCAACATGAAAATATAAATATTTGACATTCCAATGTTCTTCACGTAGCAGAATATGTTCTATTTATTCATAAATACATATTTCTAAATATATCTGATGGCATTTTGCTACACTATGGGGGATATTTATCAAGCCGTCAACCTAAAATGCGCTGGAATTCCACAGCGTAATTGTGGCGAGCTTGATTCGACCTAGTTATCAAAGCCTACAGACCGCCAAAAGTTGAATTCTATGACGTAACATATGACATCATTACAGATGTTTCGAATACACATTCGCCACTATTTGACACTTTTTAAAAGTTATCAAATAGTTAACCGGTACGCTCGCAGCTATACCGGCCCAGCGTACCTGGTTTTCAATCCGCCACCCTGAAGGCCGCGGATGCCATAGGAATCAATGGGAGTCTGAAAGCAATGAAAGCTTATGTCCCATGCTGCCAGATATCCCATTGATTTCTATAGTTTAAAACCAGTAAAGTTTACACCTAACACTCTAACATAAGCCCCGAATCTAAACACCCCTAATCTACCGCCCCGACATCGCCGCCACCTACATAATGTTATTAAACCCTGTCCCGCCGCTCCTGGACCCCACCGCCACTAAATAAAGTTATTAACCCCTATACAGCCGCTCCCGGACCCCACCGCAACTAAATAAAAGTATTAACCCCTATCCCGCAGCTCCCTGACCCCACCGCAACTAAATAAATGTGTTAACCCCTAAACCCCTGGCCTCCCACATCACTACCATTAACTAAACCTATTAACCCCTAAACCACCAGCCCCCACATCGCCATAAACTAAATTAAGCTATTAACCCCTTAACCTAACAACCCGCTAACTTTACATTAAAATTACAACATCCCTATCTTATAATAAATTTAAACTTACCTGTAGAATTAAATTAAACTATATTAAACTATTAATTAACCTACCCTAACTATTATATTAAAATTACATTAAACTATATTAAACTATTAATTAACCTACCCTAACTATTATACTAAAATTAAATTAAACTATATTAAACTATTAATTAACCTACCCTAACTATTATACTAAAATTACATTAAACTACTAATTAAATTAACTATATTACATATTTAAAAACCTAACCCTACTCAAATTATTTAAATCTGCAATTAAAAATGACTAAATTACAAAAAAAATAAACGCTAAGTTACAACCCCCCCCCACTAAGTTACAAAAAATAAAAAACCACAGTATCAAAAATAAAAAAGAATTCTACCTAATCTAATAGTCCTATCAAAATAAAAAAGCCCCCCCCCCAAATAAAAAAACCCTAGCCTACAATAAACTACAAATGGACCTTAAAAAGGCCTTTTGCGGGGCATTTCCCCAAAGAAATATGCTCTTTTACCTGTAAAAAAAATACAAACACCCCCCCAACAGTCAAACCCACCACCCACACAACCAACCCCCCCAAATAAAAACTCTATCTAAAAAACCTAAGCTCCCCATTGCCCTGAAAATGGCATTTGTATGGGCATTGTCCTTAAAAGGGAATTTAGCTCTTTTACCGCCCAGACACTACTCTAAAAATAAAACTCACCCAAAAAACCCTTAAATAAACCTAACACTAACCCCCGACGATCCACTTACAGTTTTTGAAGTTCCGCTTGCAGGATCCATGCAGCCGGCCAAAAGACTTCATCCGGACGGCCTCTTCCATCTTCATCCTGCCGGCGAAGTCTTCATCCATGCGGCCTCTTCTATCTTCATCCATCCGGCGAGGAGTGGGTCCATCCTGAAGCCATCCGGCGCGGAGCGGCTTCATCCTCTTCAATATGGTCTCCGCCGTAAACTGGATCATGAATGCAAGTGACGTCATCCAAGATGGCGTCCCTTGCATTCCTATTGGCTGAAAGGAACTTCCAATCAGCCAATAGGATTTGAGCAGCTCTCATCCTATTGGCTGTTCTAATAATAATGGTAGTTAAAACCACTATTGAATATGTATAATGTGTAAATATGTTTTTTCATGATTTCATATACTCAACTGCAAAGAACTCCAATGCACTTATATATATGTCTATGTATGTATGCATATGTATTTATGTGTTTATATATGTATATATGTCTATAAATAAATATATACATATATAAATACATATGTCCACATATATATATATATATATATATATACATATTTTAGACATATATATGTATGTATTTCTAAATTAAAGCCCTTTGCCTGCCATTTTTTTCTAAAACTTAAGACTCATATCTTTGAGCCATTATAACTTTTTTGTGCAATATTTTTTTAAGTAATTTTTATGAGTGTTATTATGAATGTAACTGTACTTAAATTTATTTTGTATGTCGTTTGTGACACTTTTCTGTTTTGAAAAGCAGTTAACCAGAGCTCTGAACTTATGTTATCGTGCGTTAACTTACAACTTGTAATACAAGCGCTATATCCAACGCTCGCAAACAGCCCCAATAAACCCAATATCGCTCACGTGTAACTGTTAGGGTGCCACTCGTAATCTGGCCCTTAAAGGGACAGTACAGTGAATGGGGTAACCAGGCGCCAACTAACGGAGGCTAGGTGTGAGGAAAATTAAAATTTAAAATTTATTACTACACAAATTAAAGACAATAAAAACAATAAAAACTCCTAGTTCATGGATCCACGAATATTACAATACAATAAAGTTAAAGTTGGTCTAGATAGACATAGGTACAATAGAAAACATTCCTCAAATATTAAACTTGATTGAGCTGATTCAACAAGGGTTAGTGAAAATCAAAATGTTATAAATAGCAAAATATTCACGAAATAGTGTCCAATAAAATTGATCAGTCACTCAGATTGAATTGTGATAAAGTCAAATCCCAACAACAAATCTTCAATATATGTGTCCAAAACAATGTGTCCCAAATTGTAATCCAAATAATATAAATGTGAAAATAAGTCAGCTGAGTTTATTCAAAATTGTGAAAAAAGAATGTAAAAGTAAAAACGAATATGTGAAAAAACAAGCTATAAAACAAGGGAACGAAGCCCAGTGTGAAAAATGCTGGTGAAAAAGGAAAAATATAGTAAAAATATAAAAAAATATAAAATGTGCAATGTCAATGGGTGACACAAAAACTCGGTGTAATTTACAGGTGTTAGTTGGCGCTTAAGTAGACATTTAACCTTAAAGGGATAGTCTACACCAGAATGTTTATTGTTTTAAAAGATAGATAATCCCTTTATTACCTATTCCCCAGTTTTGCATAACCAGCACAGTTATATTTATATACGTTTTACCTTTGTGATTTCTTGTATCTAAGCCTCTCCAAACTGCCCCTTTATTTCAGTTATTTTGACAGACTTGCTAACACCCTCTAGTGGTGAAAACCTGTTAAAATGCATTCTGAAAAGAGGTGGCCTTCAAGGTCTAAGAAATTTGCATATGAACCTCCTAGGATAAGCTTTCAACTAAGAATACCAAGAGAACAAAGCAATATTGGTGATAAAAGTAAATTGGAAAATTGTTTAAAATTGCATGCCCTATCTGAATCATGAAAGTTTATTTTGGACTAGACTGTCCCTTTAATGTCAGGTCTCCAAAAATGCAAAAAAAATTTCAGAGCTATTAATTCCCCACAAAAAATTAATGGCTGGATTAAGATTCTCTGGTTAACATTTTTTACCATCTGCTTTTAATAGCATATTGTGCGATACTCTTTGCTCAAAGTAACGCAAAGGATAAAGCATCCTGCACTACCGATTGTGATCCACTTGCAGTCTAGCCCTATGTGTTTTGCTAAAAGCGGCAAGTGGTTTGCTAACACACAACAGAGCAGAACAGGGGGCTGAGAGTTGCGCTACCAAGCACCTAAGGCTCAAACGCAAGTAACTGCTAAAAATTCATCAACTACTTGTATAGATCAGTCAGTCTTGTGCAGTCACGTATCACCAACACGTTATGGATAGTTAAAGGTTACAGAGGTTTGATATAAGTTGATTGAAGTAATAGCAGACTTTAGCCTCCCTAGGCTTTCCAGTTTCTCCTTTTATCTAGATACCAAAGATAAGTTTATATAAGTTCATTTTGGTAAGTATTATAAAAGTCAGAGGTTAAACCACCAGATATTCCCTGGAGAAAACAAACATGGATAGAAACCATAACAGTCAGTAAATTTGTTTAAAGTTGCTTTGAAATCTATTCCGCAGCTTCTCCAACTTTCTCAGCTTTACAAATGCCTATGTTTTATTTTTATTTAGCTATAGAAATTAATGAACTTTATTGATGAAGTTACATACATTCCCATCAAGTTTAATAGTAGCTACTGTGTTGTACTCTATAAAACATTAAGTTTTATGGCGATAGCCTTTACAGAATTGGAAAGCTTATCATAGTGATAATTTACAATGCTAAAAGAAAGTGTTGAGATTCTCAATGTGAATTAGACCGAAGGGTTTGCTATTCAAACATTGCGTGCCAGAAAAACTTTGGAGCGTAAAATCTTGAAGTCCCCTAACTTGTTTGACTTCTGCTGCTTCAGAAAGGTGCAATGCACTTAAATGTTTGTATTTACATGTTCATCTGATGTGATTAGCTTGGGCTAAAATTTCCTTTGTTACATGGAATACCAAGCAAATGCCATCAACTAATCTGCTTGTGGATGTTCAACATAACTTCCTATGACGCTGATTAGGTATTATTGGTTCATAAAAATGTCCACTATTATAGAAAACGTACGTGAGTTGTGTGTGTTGTGGATTATGTTACAATCACTTTTAATACAACAAAGTGGACTTGATCAGCAAACTATAACTGTAAATAATATTTGAATCGAAAATAATATTGCTGTTGAGTAATAGCAGAACAGAAATAGCTAGTTACACAAATATTACCAATACCTCTAGCCCTTCTTGCAAAAAAGTTGAGACAGAAACGACTAGGACATTGGGTAATATTTTTTCCCCTTACTTTCATCACTGCCCAATCACACTTTAGATCCTATCATGACTCTAATATTGCTTGTTTTTATATTCAGGAGACTGAAATTGAATTTATATTGGTTGACAGTCAGGCTTCTGATAGGCTACTATAACCCAGTACTATATTTGCTGGCTCCAAGTGGTTCCCTGCTAAGAAAGGGTAAGTTTTTGCACACATTATCTTTGCACTAAAAGGTTGCTGAAGATTGTAGCAGTCTCCCTGCTTGATCCTTAGTCCTTTCTAGGACCCTCCAAGCCATGGTGACCGCTACTTTCTCCCTGTTATGACTTCCATGTCTTTTTAAATAAATAAAAATATGCCCCAGGAAGATTTGTATAGTTTTAAAATAATTTGTCAAGCTACAAAAAAATTGCAATAGCGCAGTGTCATACTGTTGTGTGACTTTTGTGTTTTAGTTTGGGTGTTGAATATAACAAGTTGCAAAAGTCTACAAGTCCACCTACCTGCTCGACAAACACTATTTTGACAATAGCCAGGCATCATTTTACCCACGTTTCCAGGTGTTTAAGCAATTCTATTAGATTTCAAAGTAGTCAAAAGTAGTCAAGCTCTAGAAAGGGTCAAGTGAATAGTAATTAAGCAGGTACCCCCAAAACCTAAAAAGAAGGAACATTTGTAAAATGAACAAAAAATTTAATTGCTTAATCCCCAGCAACTGTGAATTAAAAAATCACTTATCACTCACCCAGAGCTGTTGTAAGGGAGAAACGGATCTCATTACCATGCTGTCTGCAATGGATGATCGAGAGGCAGTAGATGCAAATACAGGCGATATTGAAAGCAACGCTATTTGCATGTGGATCTCCGAAAATAACACCGCTGTGACTCAACACAACTTTACATTTCGCCAGGCAATTGAGAAATCTTCATTTTGGAAGTCTCTTGCTGAAAATCTTTCTTGAAGCCATGAAGAACCGCAGCCACAAATAGTAACTTTCACAACGATCTTATCTTCAGGAGTTTCTCTCGCAATTTAAATGGGAGCCAAGATGCGCATTCAATGCACTGGGAAACTGTTGTTCATTGTTGCCTACAGGAGTGGGGTAACTGGACAATATAATTCACGGAGCCCCCTTGGTTTTCACTGAAACTATGCTTAGACTGTCCCCAACCACCTTCAACGTGCAAAAGTAAGTTGTATAATTCCCAATTAACTTTTAAAGCTGGAAATTTTAAGCATTTTATTTTATTTTCATTTTTTCTTACTTTAAATATAAGTATGGGTATGCTTTCTGTATGAGACAAGTTAAGTCTAATAATAATGTTATAGGCTACTCCATTTGGTCATAACTATAAATAGTGTCCCCTTAGGCTGCTACGCTAAAGATTATAGCTAGGTTTTGATAAATACATGTAACCCGTAGAATCATTGTATTATGTTTTATGTGAATATTACTGTTCTAGTCTCAGCTTTGATAAGTTCCTGCGATTAACTGCATCCTAGAACTACAGCTGTATAACATAGGGATGTCACTGCTGCAGTCTCAATCTAGACAAGTTCCTGTATACAATATATGAATAACTATTTAAGAAACCCATGGTTCACTTTTTAATGTCTAATCCATGAGGACACCTCCTCTGTCATGAATCTCTAATAATTTACTAATGTCCCCTGGGGTATGTCCCTACAGTAGAAACAGAAAGGTCTGCACAGCGAAGCGCTCCTGAGTTAGAAGTCCTCCAATGACGGCACTATGGAGAGAGGGCGGGAACTCGTATCCCTTGATCACTGGATAATTTCGGCAGCTCCTTCCTGCGTGACTACTCTGCACGCAAATCAAGCATAAGTGTATCCAAAAGTAGGAAGGAAAGCGCACAAAAAGGTCCGTTGTGTAAAAAAGCTTCAAACTTTATTTTAGACCCTCGTAAGGTAAAATCATGGGTATGAAAACATACAGTAAAATCTCCAGAATGGTATGCAGGTATTCAGCGTAGCATACACGTTTCGTGCGCTTGCGCACTTGGTCACTGCTCACCTGAGTACCTACATGTCATCCATTTAAGGAAAACATTTAAAGTGACATACCATATAAGAATAAATCCTGTATTGCATTTTTTTTGTGTAACATTCTGGAAAATACAAACACAATTGTATACTGTGACTATTACTTATCTGTGCAGAAATCCATTTAGCCATATGAATTGATATACGTCTTTTTTCTCGATGTCTAGTTGGGTGATATAGCTATAATAGCATATTTTACTGTAATAGAAAAAATATGCATTGTATCACTTTGTATTCAAACTTATAAAAGACTGGAAAAATATTTCTACAATTCATATACAGAACAAACTCACGGCTAGATTTAGAGTTTTGCGGCCAAAGGGGGCGCGTTAGCTACGTGTGCTTTTTTTCCCCCGCACCTTTTAAATATCGCTGGTATTTAGAGTTCACAGAAGGGCTGCGTTAGGCTCCAAAAAAGGGAGCGTAGAGCATATTTACCGCCACTGCAACTCTAAATACCAGCGTTGCTTACGGACGCGGCCAGCTTCAAAAATGTGCTCGTGCACGATTCCCCCATAGAAAACAATGGGGCTGTTTGAGCTGAAAAAAAGCCTAACACCTGCAAAAAAGCAGCGTTCATCTCCTAACGCAGCCCCATTGTTTCCTATGCGGAAACACTTCCTAAGTCTGCACCTAACACTCTAACATGAACCCCGAGTCTAAACACCCCTAACCTTACACTTATTAACCCCTAATCTGCCACCCCCGCTATCGCTGACCCCTGCATATTATTATTAACCCCTAATCTGACGCTCCGTACATCGCCGGCACCTACGTTATCCCTATGTACCCCTAATCTGCTGCCCCTAACACCGCTGACCCCTATGTTATATTTATTAACCCCTAATATGCCGCCCCCAACGTCGCCGCTACCTACCTACACTTATTAACCCCTAATCTGCCGACCGAATCTCACCGATACTATAATAAATGTATTAACCCCTAATCCGCCTCACTCCCACCTCAATAACCCTATAATAAATAGTATTAACCCCTAATCTGCTCTCCCTTACATCGCCGACACCTAACTTCAAGTATTAACCCCTAATCTGCCGACCGGAGCTCACTGCTACTCTAATAAATTTTTTAACCCCTAAAGCTAATTCTAACCCTAACCCTAACACCCCCCTAAGTTAAATATAATTTTATTCTAACAAAATAAATTAACTCTTATTAAATAAATTATTCCTATTTAAAGCTAAATACTTACCTGTAAAATAAACCCTAATATAGCTACAATATAAATTATAATTATATTGTAGCTATTTTAGGATTAATATTTATTTTACAGGCAACTTTGTATTTATTTTAACCAGGTACAATAGCTATTAAATAGTTAATAACTATTTAATAGTTACCTAGTTAAAATAATTACAAAATTACCTGTAAAATAAATCCTAACCTAAGTTACAATTAAACCTAACACTACACTATCAATAAATTAATTAAATACAATACCTACAATTATCTACAATTAAACCTAACACTACACTATCAATAAATTAATTAAATACAATACCTACAAATAAATACAATTAAATAAACTAACTAAAGTACAAAAAATAAAAAAGAACTAAGTTACAAAAAATAAAAAAATATTTACAAACATTAGAAAAATATTTCAACAATTTTAAACTAATTACACCTACTCTAAGCCCCCTAATAAAATAACAAAGCCCCCCAAAATAAAAAAATGCCCTACCCTATTCTAAAATTAAAATAGAAAAGCTCTTTTACCTTACCAGCCCTGAAAAGGGCCCTTTGCGGGGCATACCCCAAAGAATTCAGCTCTTTTGCCTGCAAAAAA
The DNA here is from genome assembly GCF_027579735.1 of Bombina bombina. Taxonomy (NCBI): domain Eukaryota; kingdom Metazoa; phylum Chordata; class Amphibia; order Anura; family Bombinatoridae; genus Bombina; species Bombina bombina. The sequence goes on along the minus strand of NC_069500.1, from coordinate 681,071,029 downwards.
AACATACAATACCCCCCCCAACATTACAACCCACCACCCACATACCCCTAATCTAACCCAAACCCCCCTTAAATAAACCTAACACTAAGCCTCTGAAGATCTCCCTACCTTGTCTTCACCACACCAGGTCCCGATCTGTCCAGAAGAGCCTCCGATGTCTTGATTCAAGCCCAAGCGGGGGGCTGAAGAGTGACGTCTATCCTCGGGCTGAAGTCTGGATCCAAGCGGCGGCTGAAGAAATCCATCATCGGGCTGAAGTCTTGATCCAAGCGGGCGCCGAAGAAGTCCATCATCGGGATGAAGTCTTCTATGAAGCAGCATCTTCAATCTTCTTTCTTCCGGAGCCATCATCTTCCAGCCGACGCGGATCCATCCTCTTCTACCGACGCCTACTCGCCGAATGACGGTTCCTTTAAATGACGTCATCCAAGATGGCATCCGTCGAATTCCGATTGGCTGATAGGATTCTATCAGCCAATCGGATTTAAGGTAGGAAAATTCTGATTGGCTGATGGAATCAGCCAATCAGATTCAAGTTCAATCCGATTGGCTGATCCGATCATGGCTCCGGAAGAAAGAAGATTGAAGATGCTGCTTCATAGAAGTTAGGTTTATTTAAGGGGGTTTGGGTTAGATTAGGGGTATGTGAGTGGTGGGTTGTAATGTTGGGGGGGGTATTGTATGTTTTTTTTTTACAGGCAAAAGAGCTGAATTCTTTGGGGCATGCCCCGCAAAGGGCCCTTTTCAGGGCTGGTAAGGTAAAAGAGCTTTTCAATTTTTATTTTAGAATAGGGTAGGGCATTTTTTTTATTTTGGGGGGCTTTGTTATTTTATTAGGGGGCTTAGAGTAGGTGTAATTAGTTTAAAATTGTTGTAATATTTTTCTAATGTTTGTAAATATTTTTTTATTTTTTTGTAACTTAGTTCTTTTTTATTTTTTGTACTTTAGTTAGTTTATTTAATTGTATTTATTTGTAGGTATTGTATTTAATTTATTTATTGATAGTGTAGTGTTAGGTTTAATTGTAGATAATTGTAGGTATTTTATTTAATTAATTTATTGATAGTGTAGTGTTAGGTTTAATTGTAACTTAGGTTAGGATTTATTTTACAGGTAATTTTGTAATTATTTTAACTAGGTAACTATTAAATAGTTATTAACTATTTAATAGCTATTGTACCTGGTAAAATCAAATACAAAGTTGCCTGTAAAATAAATATTAATCTTAAAATAGCTACAATATAATTATTATTTATATTGTAGCTATATTAGGGTTTATTTTACAGGTAAGTATTTAGATTTAAATAGGAATAATTTATTTAATAAGAGTTAATTTATTTCGTTAGAATAAAATTATATTTAACTTAGAGGGGTGTTAGGGTTAGAATTAGCTTTAGAGGTTAAAAAATGTATTAGAGTAGCGGTGAGCTCCGGTCGGCAGATTAGGGGTTAATACTTGAAGTTAGGTGTCGGCGATGTTAGAGAGAGCAGATTAGGGGTTAATACTATTTATTATAGCGTTATTGAGGCGGGAGTGAGGCGGATTAGGGGTTAATACATTTATTATAGTAGCGGTGCGGTCCGGTTGGCAGATTAGGGGTTAATAAGTGTAGGTAGGTAGCGGCGACGTTGGGGGCGGCATATTAGGGGTTAATAAATATAATATAGGGGTCGGCGGTGTTAGGGGCAGCAGATTAGGGGTTCATAGGGATATTGTAAGTGGCAGCGGTGTGCGGTCGGCAGATTAGGGGTTAAAAAATTTTAATAGAGTGGCGGCGATGTGGGGGGACCTCGGTTTAGGGGTACATAGGTAGTTTATGGATGTTAGTGTACTTTAGAGCACAGTAGTTAAGAGCTTTTTTCTGCGGCTGGAGTTTTGTCGTTAGATTTCTAACGCTCACTCCAGCCAAGACTCTAAATACCGGCGTTAGAAAGATCCCATTGAAAAGATAGGATACGCAAATGGCGTAGGGGGATCTGCGGTATGGAAAAGTCGCGGCTGCAAAGTGAGCGTTAGACCCTTTCCTGACTGACTCTAAATACCAGAGGGCGGTAAAAACCAGCGTTAGGAGCCTCTAATGCTGGTTTTGACGGCTACCGCCCAACTCTAAATCTAGCCGTCAGATTTTAATTTGCTAAATGTCACTAATGATGTTGCATGAAAAAAGAAAAACAAATACCATTTTAATATATTTATAATATACAGTGGTCTATATCTATTTACTTTGTTATTTGTCATTTTTAAAACAAGACCCCATTTTTTGTGTTATATTAGATGTTAGTTACGTCTAAAGGGTATATGTTCTTTGGCATGCCCTATTGCTTCACACAGATATCTAAATCCCTCCTCATATTGATACCAAGTGGATGGCTAGTTTCTAATGTGAACATCCAATAAATCTCTCTTTTATCTAGAGTCAACTACCTGTTACCTCCTCTCCTCCAAACAGGTATAAAGTCAATACCTTGTACTGTTAGTGCTGATGTATCAGCATTATGCAGATTTTTAAAATGTCTCGCAATTGGGGTATCTGTTATAGGGTCTTTTGTCAATTGAACGCAAATGTTCGAGGAATCTGTCTTACAGGTAAGAAGATAGACCACATGTGTGGTAGCACAATTTATATAGGAAGTAATCCTATATTCTTTCTGTGTGACCGTAGACTTAAAACTGTCACCCTCACTCAAAAAAACACAAGTCTTAAAGATAGGCCTTCTACATTTGAAAAATCCCTTCAGTTTCTGTAACCAACTCTTATTAATTCTTGGTTTGAGATCCGAGGGGGACAGGTAATTAGCCAATGTCTTGCCCTTTCTGGGGATATAATCGCATCCCCCCTGTGTGATTTCCTTTAGTATTGGATCACAATGTAGAATAGGCAATGATTCCCGCACTATATTGCAAATCCTGTGAAATTCTAGACTATAAGCTGTTACAAATTTAAGCTTATTTCCTCTTGGTTTCACCCTTTCCTTCCTTTCTTTCCTGTTTATATTCAAGCAATTCCTCTCTGGTCAATTTGTCCACTATATCCTTTGTTTTAAACAAAACTCCTTCCGTGTAACCTCGATCTCTTAATCTATTCATAGCTTCCTGAGCTTGGCTTTGGTAATCTGCATCACCGGTGCAATTTCTTTTTATCCTAATCAATTCACCTTTTGGGATCGCCTTTAATATATGTCTTGGGTGAGATGAGTTATATAATAAGATGTTGTTGCCTGCCGTAGGCTTTCTATACACAACCGTATTAACTCTTTGATTATTTCTGTCACCTGAAATGGTTAGATCTAGAAAGTTTACACTCTTGTCACTTTTTTCACTATTGAACCTTATCTCACAATCATTTTGGTTCAAATACTGACAAAAATGCTCAGCATCTTCCTCATCCCCATTAAACACAAACAGCAAATCATCAATATACCGAAAAAATTGCACCACTTGACCTTTATGTGGATTTCTATCTCCATAGACGTGGGACAGCTCCCACCAACCCATGAACAGGCTAGCGTATGAGGGGGCACATTTTGCCCCAATGGCCGTCCCACGTCTCTGGAGATAGAAATCCTCCTCAAATTTAAAGAAATTATGCGTCAGCAGATACTCTGTGGCCCTTATAAGGAAATTTTTTGTAGCTGGTTCAAAGTCAGTTTGTGAATTTAGGAAATGTTCTATTGCTGTCATACCTAGTTTGTGTTGTATAGATGTATACAAAGCTGCCACATCTACCACTACAAATCTATATGAAGGCTTCCATATGATCAATTCTAATTTCTTTATTAGATGTGTGGTGTCTTGTATGTAGCTAGGTAATTCTCTCACTAGGCTTTGAAGGAAGGAATCCACCAATTGTGAAAGGGACTCATTAAGAGAGTCTATACCTGCCACTATAGGCCTCCCTGGGGGGGACATTGAGTTATTGTGGATTTTAGGGAGGTAATGAAATATGGGAATGACTGGAAACTCAGGAATTAATGCTTCTTGTACTGATTGACTGATGATATTATTATGTCTATCATATAATATTACATTTGTTAGTTCATGCTTAAATATCTTTGTAGGATTTTCTTTTAGTTTGGTATATACATCCTTGTCATCCAATTGTCTCCTTGCCTCTTTTTTGTAATCTTCCCTATTTAGTACTACAGTATTACCCCCCTTATCTGACTGCCTAATCACAATGTCACTATCTTCATTCAGGTTTTTTAGGGCAATTCTCTCTTGTGCTGTAAGATTATTATGGTATCTATTACTTTTAGTTTTTACATCTTTTAAAGATAGCAATCTTTCTTCGATGGTTTTTTGAAAAATATCTAGTGCCTTGGGTCTGGTGTGTACAGGATAAAAATGTGACTTTTTCTTTATATTTTTTAAACATATTGCTTTTTCCGTGAGCATACCTTTGTTATTCTGTGTGCCCTCCTCACTTAATTCCTGTAAATCAATAACACTACCTGACAACAAGAAAACAACTTTATAAAGCTTAATATATGAAGGAGCTGCGCTCAAGTTAGTGAGTATATCTATATAGGGTGTAAATGCTTATATATAGGGGAAAGTTGTAGGCAATGCATAAAGGACCAAACTGGGTATGGGTTGAGAATTTATGGGAAGAAGGAGACCCAACTTTTATCAACAGGGAAAAAATTATTTGGTCCCTTGCAAAAATCCTGTAAATATGCCACAGCTGATTATCAGCTATAGGTAAAATAGTAACCACAATCCGGAACCATTTAAAAGGAGAAATGGGTAGCCTATGTGGGTATAGCTTTAGTTTTGCTAGGACGTAGGGCAATATCTGAGGCTCTAATAAAAAGCTCTGTATACATACAAAGTAGACGTGACGCTGCCTCGGCCGCTGTGTGTGTGTGTGTATATATATATATAATTTTTTCATGTTTCATGGGGAGTACTATCTGCAGAGATGCGGTACGGCAATGGGGGCTAAATTTGCCCCCACCTATGCTAACATCTACATGGGTTGGCTTGAGCTTAACCGCATTTTTGCAGATAGTTTTCCCTTTGCCAAAAATATCATCTTATATGGGCGTTTCATTGACGATATTATCGCCATTTGGGACACCCAGGATGACAATACGGTTGACAATTTTGTTGACTTTATGAATAGGAATCAATATAACCTATCATTTACGGCTCAGTCAAGTCCTAATTGTATTAATTTTCTTGATTTACTAATTGAAGTCAAGCAGAATAAAATTCTGACTTCTACTTATCGTAAACCTTTGGCACACAACACTATACTGTGTGACGATTCTTGTAACATTTCCTATTTAAAAAGAGGTATACCAAAAGCACAATACCTACGTTTAGATAGGAATTGTTCAGATGTTACTAAATACAGTGCACAAGCCCAGGAACTGACTTCTAGACTAGTGGAAAGGGGCTACCATAGAGCCACCCTTAAACAATTGGAAACACAGGTTGCACAAATGAACAGACAGGAATTATTCATTCATAAGAAGAAGAACTCAAAGCTGTCCAATATGGACAGTACTGATCCTTTAAATAAGAATATTCTGTTCATAACACAGTTTAGTAGACAATACCAACCAATATGCAATATTGTTAAGAAAAATTTGACTATTCTGAAGGGTGATGACTCCCTAGCAGAAGTGTTAGCGAAGGGAGTAAAATGTATAGCTAGAAAGGCACCTACATTAGCAGATCTAACTAGAAAAAATCTAGCTGCAAAACCTACAACAAATGCCACCAATTCAAATTGGCTTAGTCTAAAAGTAGGATGCTTTAAATGTGGTCATGTTCCTTGTAAGTATAGTTACTGATACTTTCACTTCCAGTGTAACGAAACAAACATTCCACATTAGGGATAGAATTGATTGCACTTCCCAATTTGTTATTTATTTGGTAAATTGTCTTTACTGTTCCCAGCAATATGTTGGGATCACTACACGCCCCTTAAAAGATAGGATTCGTAAACACTTGCGATCACTAGATGAAAAAGAGCCAAAACACCAGTAACTAAACACTTTATACAACATGGTCTAGGGCCTAGGTATTTTTCATGTATAGGGATTGACAGAATTAAAATGCACCCTAGAGGGGGTGATAGAGAAAAGAATCTCAGAAAAAAGGAAATATTTTGGATCATAAAACTTCATACTAGGACCCCTGAAGGTATTAATAAAAGAATGGATGTAGACTTATTTACTGAATAGCAGTGTATTGTTTTTACTGCAGTTAGTCTAATTACATCTATTCATTTATTGTTACTTCTATTACCTTTATTCTAACCTTGTTCCAGATCTGATACTCATATATGTACATAGACATATATATATGTATATGGAAGTAAATTTATACATATATTTTTTTCTTTTATACATATTTTTTATATGTTTATTTATTTCATTATTCTATAGTTTTTCCTTCTAAAGTTTTTTATGAAAATTTCTTTTCTGACTACTGATATAATTTTTATAAATTTGTTTATTAATTTTTTTATGTAAGGATGTATTTCCTGTAAGTTCATATATATATATATATATTTGTTAATTTTTAGTTGTGTTTTTAAAAAAAAAAAAAATTAACACAAGGAGCTTACTCCTTTGTTATGTATGTTTATATGTATAAAAATATATTTATGTATGTTATATCTCCTTATATACATACCCCCCGGTCTAGTCTGTTCCGACTTCTCTCTTTTTGAGACTGAGATTACATTGAGGATGTGACTGAAACGATTGGTTAAGGGTCTGTATATAAGGCTGTGCAATACCTGTAATTTTCAGCCTCTGATGAAGCGCATGTACGCATGCGTGAAACACGTCAGGTGATCTTTGGGTTACTCACCTTGTACCTGGCAACTTTGCTGAAATAAAATTGTTACCAAGCCTTCAAGCTCCAGTCTCCGACTCCTCTCCTTGGGACATAGTGTTTTATATATATATATATATATATATATATATATATATATATATATATATATATATATATATATATATATATATATAAAAAGTCCAAGTGTGTCTGCACTCCAACTTCTGTAACGATAGCAACCAGGGTGCTTAGCCAAAAATCCAAAATAGCCAAAGACTGCACTCACTGGATTAGTTGAAAAGTAGCAAAAAAAATAATAAAACATTGTTATTTTTTATTCTTTTTATAGGACTGCTATGGGAGTCAACTGCTGCAGTGTGAAATCACGTGTGTATATATATATATATATATATATGAACACGTATATATATATATATGTGTATATATATATATATAGATATAGATATATACAAATATATATAGGAATATCTCTTTTAAAATACATAGAACATATTCTGCAATGTGCAGAACATTTAAATGTCAAATATTTACAGTATAATCTTTATTAAATATGAATAGTGTATAAATATGTGTTTGTATCTATTAAACTGCAAAGAGCTCCAATGCACTTATATGTCTATGTATGTATACATATGTATTTAGGTGTTTATATGTGTATAAATGTCTGTAAATTCATATATACGCATATAAATACTTAAATACATATGTACACAAATATAGACATTTATTTATATATATATATATATATATATATACAGTATATACATACAGATACATATTTAGAGATGTTTATGTATGTATCTCAATGTTAAAGTCCTTTGCACCTGAGACCTTATATCTTTGAGCACTAATAACTATTTTTTGCAATTTTTTAAAAATAATTTTTTTATTTTTTTTTTCAAGTTAATATATTTGTATTTGACTTATGAAAAGTACATTATTGTGGTTTTTTTTGTTTTTTTTTAACAAATTTTTAATGAGGAGTTGTGCGATACAATTATTACTTAATGTTATACAGCGATGCATGAAAACAAAAGAGATATACAGACATTGCTCAATAAAAATACAGTCATACATTTCTGCGCATTTTAAGTGACAACCCTCATTTTCTTATTTTATGATCCCTGATTGCTTCAATTCAGACCACTTTTGGGTCCATAATTTTTATATATATATAAAGATGAGAAGGGAAATGATAGGTAAAACATATCAATAACTATATTAACCAAGTATTATAAAGCTTTCAGCTTAAAAGCCAACACCAGTCTTATGAAATCAGTGTTCATTCTATTTTTATAGAGCCCTGTGCATACCTTTATTAGGTGTGGAGGGGGAGCATACCCACCACGCTAGTAAGGATCTATAGGCACATGACCAGAGACTTGCCCCATGAGAAGTTTTCTAAAGCAAGGGACTGGAGATTAGTCTGACATTTGATATATAATCCCTGTTTATTGTTCAGGGTCAGTGATCTGCAGCAAGCAGTAGTAGCCTTGGTGGTAGATAGCTGCAAGGGACATCACTTTCCAAACGCTAGGGAATATATGCTTAAATGGGTGGATCTTGTCTGCTATGGACTCTGTCACTGCACAATTATCTCACTTCCTTCACACTATTCTTTTCTTGCTCTGTCACGTGGCTCCGGCCGCTAGCCACGTGGAGAAAGGCTGTTGTAATACTGAGCATGTGTAGGAAAGGGCTGCTAAAACATCTAAGCAGTAGATAGATCTTTCTAATGTGGGGACAACATATGAGCATATTTCATATAAGTTTTGCAATTTATCCTAGTACTCATGACTAGTCTATTTCCCTCATTGAGGCATGGTTAACAACATAATGTATAAAATACAGTATAGCAAAACTATAGCACAATGACAGGTTAAGTAATACAACTAAGAGGGAAATAGTACATTCAATACAATGCATCTGACATATATGTCCCGGCTTGGCATAACTTATGTTATAACATAAGAGGCAATGCAGGCGAACTAGTATAGCTCTATTCTATGTATCTCCCTCCTAGCATACACTTTCGCAGCAAGAAAACAAATAATTCAACAATAAACGACAGAACGAAAACAGTCTAACATACGTGAATGTCCCAGCAATGTCCTCGCTATTATTGTGTAACCAAGGACAGTTGTAACATATTCCTTCAGGTCACCAAGTTTAACCCCAAGATTTTGTCCCCGACAGAGGCTGTGTCTTTCCAGGTGTATGGGAATCGCTGTGATGCCACAGGATCAGTTGTACATTCTGGTCACTCTGCTCTAGTGTCCCGTCATATTTTCTACCAAGCTTGGGATATCCAGACTGTTCACGGCAGATCTCCGGCTCTTCTGATGTTCCCTTTGTAAGAGGAGCGGGCTTTATGTGGTCAATCCTCTTGCGCACAGCGGTGTTGTAAGCTAGGGAGTACTCCCGGTATGCTGTCTTGGCTCCATGGAGATTCCCCACCAACTCCCCCTCAGCTGCACCAGATGTAGATTGTTCTCCCTCTGTTAGCCAGCTTTCCCCATTATCCGCTGACTCCTTTATGGTGATCTTTGTTTACAGCCAAGTTCCTAGGTCTGCGTATTCAGGTGATATTCTGTGTAAAGTCTCTTGTTTCGCCTCTCTATGCCGCAGCTTCTGTGGTGTTGCAAACTTAATCACCGGGTGTCGGAATCTGTCCTGCCATGTGTCTGATTCTGGTGACAGCTTTGTTCTCTCACCCTCAATAGATGAAATCACTGTGTTCACGGTATTCAATCACTCCATTAGATAGTCATATGGAGCGCCAGCGATAAGTTGTTGACATCTCTCTTCAAATCTGGCCATGCGGGAATCTATGTCATTTTGTGGTGCTGCTTCCTCTGCGGGGGCCATTTTAGCTGTAGGAGTGTATAAGTCTCTTGCGTCTAGTGCCCCCATTTTTGCCAGGTGTCTTTTGCTGTAAATATGCTCCCCTTTGTGAAAAGGTGTTATCCTTAGGGTCTATGTCGAAATGGCTGGTATTGACAAAGAACCTCGGCGTACCGAGGGGGGTAGCGCCGCCTGTAATGAGCCGCCGCTCCAGGCCTGTTCTGTCTTATCACCTGCTCAGGCGTCAAGAATACAGTGTAATTAAGGATAAATGATATGCCACTGTATGCTAGTGCCCAATAATAGGCAAAGCAGATGAATGTACTGTAAAAGGACTCCCAAAATCGGTGTTTTTAGAGTATCAACAGGAGCTCAAGGAAAGTGCGACCGACCAAGGTCGCTGCTAAGACATGCCCCCCCCCTTTAAAAATAATTTTAATTAGATGGTGTTATTATGAGTGTACTTTGTAATGTATTTTTAATGTGTTTTGTGACACTTTTATGTTTTGCAAAACAGTTAACCAGAGCTCTGAAGTCGCGGTTATCATTCTATCGTAAATCATGATTGTGTTCATGCAATTACGTTTACTTCCAACTCATAATACAAGAGCAATTTAACCTGTTGTTATATAGTAATAACATAATTTATGTAAGAACTTACCTGATAAATTCATTTCTTTCATATTAGCAAGAGTCCATGAGCTAGTGACGTATGGGATATACATTCCTACCAGGAGGGGCAAAGTTTCCCAAACCTCAAAATGCCTATAAATACACCCCTCACCACACCCACAATTCAGTTTAACGAATAGCCAAGAAGTGGGGTGATAAAAAAGTGCGAAAGCATATAAAATAAGGAATTGGAATAATTGTGCTTTATACAAAATCATAACCACCACAAAAAAAGGGCGGGCCTCATGGACTCTTGCTAATATGAAAGAAATGAATTTATCAGGTAAGTTCTTACATAAATTATGTTTTCTTTCATGTAATTAGCAAGAGTCCATGAGCTAGTGACGTATGGGATAATGACTACCCAAGATGTGGATCTTTCCACACAAGAGTCACTAGAGAGGGAGGGATAAAATAAAGACAGCCAATTCCTGCTGAAAATAATCCACACCCAAAATAAAGTTTAACGAAAAACATAAGCAGAAGATTCAAACTGAAACCGCTGCCTGAAGTACTTTTCTACCAAAAACTGCTTCAGAAGAAGAAAATACATCAAAATGATAGAATTTAGTAAAAGTATGCAAAGAGGACCAAGTTGCTGCTTTGCAGATCTGGTCAACTGAAGCTTCATTCCTAAACACCCAGGAAGTAGAAACTGACCTAGTAGAATGAGCTGTAATTCTCTGAGGCGGAGTTTTACCCGACTCAACATAGGCAAGATGAATTAAAGATTTCAACCAAGATGCCAAAGAAATGGCAGAAGCTTTCTGGCCTTTTCTAGAACCGGAAAAGATAACAAATAGACTAGAAGTCTTACGAAAAGATTTCGTAGCTTCAACATAATATTTCAAAGCTCTAACAACATCCAAAGAATGCAACGATTTCTCCTTAGAATTCTTAGGATTAGGACATAATGAAGGAACCACAATTTCTCTACTAATGTTGTTGGAATTCACAACTTTAGGTAAAAATTCAAAAGAAGTTCGCAACACCGCCTTATCCTGATGAAAAATCAGAAAAGGAGACTCACAAGAAAGAGCAGATAATTCAGAAATTCTTCTGGCAGAAGAGATGGCCAAAAGGAACAAAACTTTCCAAGAAAGTAATTTAATGTCCAATGAATGCATAGGTTCAAACGGAGGAGCTTGAAGAGCTCCCAGAACCAAATTCAAACTCCAAGGAGGAGCAATTGACTTAATGACAGGTTTTATACGAACCAAAGCTTGTACAAAACAATGAATATCAGGAAGAATAGCAATCTTTCTGTGAAAAAGAACAGAAAGAGCAGAGATTTGTCCTTTCAAAGAACTTGCGGACAAACCCTTATCTAAACCATCCTGAAGGAACTGTAAAATTCTCGGTATTCTAAAAGAATGCCAGGAAAAATGATGAGAAGGACACCAAGAAATATAAGTCTTCCAGACTCTATAATATATCTCTCGAGATACAGATTTACGAGCCTGTAACATAGTATTAATCACAGAGTCAGAGAAACCTCTTTGACCAAGAATCAAGCGTTCAATCTCCATACCTTTAAATTTAAGGATTTCAGATCCTGATGGAAAAAAGGACCTTGTGACAGAAGGTCTGGTCTTAACGGAAGAGTCCACGGTTGGCAAGAGGCCATCCGGACAAGATCCGCATACCAAAACCTGTGAGGCCATGCCGGAGCTACCAGCAGAACAAACGAGCATTCCTTCAGAATCTTGGAGATTACCCTTGGAAGAAGAACTAGAGGCGGAAAGATATAGGCAGGATGATACTTCCAAGGAAGTGATAATGCATCCACTGCCTCCGCCTGAGGATCCCGGGATCTGGACAGATACCTGGGAAGTTTCTTGTTTAGATGGGACGCCATCAGATCTATTTCTGGAAGTTCCCACATTTGAACAATCTGAAGAAATACCTCTGGGTGAAGAGACCATTCGCCCGGATGCAACGTTTGGCGACTGAGATAATCCGCTTCCCAATTGTCTACACCTGGGATATGAACCGCAGAGATTAGACAGGAGCTGGATTCCGCCCAAACCAAAATTCGAGATACTTCTTTCATAGCCAGAGGACTGTGAGTCCCTCCTTGATGATTGATGTATGCCACAGTTGTGACATTGTCTGTCTGAAAACAAATGAACGATTCTCTCTTCAGAAGAGGCCAAAACTGAAGAGCTCTGAAAATTGCACGGAGTTCCAAAATATTGATCGGTAATCTCACCTCCTGAGATTCCCAAACTCCTTGTGCCGTCAGAGATCCCCACACAGCTCCCCAACCTGTGAGACTTGCATCTGTTGAAATTACAGTCCAGGTCGGAAGCACAAAAGAAGCCCCCTGAATTAAACGATGGTGAACTGTCCACCATGTTAGAGAGTGTCGAACAATCGGTTTTAAAGATATTAATTGAGATATCTTTGTGTAATCCTTGCACCATTGCTTCAGCATACAGAGCTGAAGAGGTCGCATGTGAAAACGAGCAAAGGGGATCGCGTCCGATGCAGCAGTCATAAGACCTAGAATTTCCATGCATAAGGCTACCGAAGGGAATGATTGTGACTGAAGGTTTCGACAAGCTGTAATCAACTTTAGACGTCTCTTGTCTGTTAAAGACAGAGTCATGGACACTGAATCTATCTGGAAACCCAGAAAGATTACCCTTGTCTGAGGAATCAAAGAACTTTTTGGTAAATTGATCCTCCAACCATGATCTTGAAGAAACAACACAAGTCGATTCGTATGAGATTCTGCTAAATGTAAAGACTGAGCAAGTACCAAGATATCGTCCAAATAAGGAAATACCACAATACCCTGTTCTCTGATTACAGACAGCAGGGCACCGAGAACCTTTGTAAAAATTCTTGGAGCTGTAGCTAGGCCAAACGGCAGAGCCACAAACTGGTAATGCTTGTCCAGAAACGAGAATCTCAGGAACTGATAATGATCTGGATGAATCGGAATATGCAGATATGCATCCTGTAAATCTATTGTGGACATATAATTCCTTTGCTGAACAAAAGGTAAGATAGTCCTTACAGTTACCATCTTGAATGTTGGTATCCTTACATAACGATTCAATATTTTTAGATCCAGAACTGGTCTGAAAGAATTCTCCTTCTTTGGTACAATGAAGAGATTTGAATAAAACCCCATCCCCTGTTCCGGAACTGGAACTGGCATAATTACTCCAGTCAACTCTAGATCTGAAACACATTTCAGAAATGCTTGAGCTTTTACTGGATTTACTGGGACACGGGAAAGAAAAAATCTCTTTGCAGGAGGTCTCAACTTGAAACCAATTCTGTACCCTTCTGAAACAATGCTCTGAATCCAAAGATTGTGAACAGAATTGATCCAAATTGTCTTGAAAAAACGTAACCTGCCCCCTACCAGCTGAGCTGGAATGAGGGCCGCACCTTCATGTGGACTTAGAAGCAGGCTTTGCCTTTCTAGCTGGCTTGGATTTATTCCAGACTGGAGATGGTCTCCAAACTGAAACTGCTCCTGAGGATGAAGGATCAGGCTTTTGTTCTTTGTTGAAACGAAAGGAACGAAAACGATTATTAGCCCTGTTTTTACCTTTAGATTTTTTATCCTGTGGTAAAAAAGTTCCTTTCCCACCAGTAACAGTTGAAATAATGGAATCCAACTGAGAACCAAATAATTTGTTACCCTGGAAAGAAATGGAAAGTAAAGTTGATTTAGAAGCCATATCAGCATTCCAAGTTTTAAGCCATAAAGCTCTTCTAGCTAAAATAGCTAGAGACATAAACCTGACATCAACTCTGATAATATCAAAAATGGCATCACAGATAAAATTATTAGCATGTTGAAGAAGAATAATAATATCATGAGAATCACGATGTGATACTTGTTGCGCTAAAGTTTCCAACCAAAAAGTTGAAGCTGCAGCAACATCAGCCAAAGATATAGCAGGTCTAAGAAGATTACCTGAACACAGATAAGCTTTTCTTAGAAAGGACTCAATTTTCCTATCTAGAGGATCCTTAAACGAAGTACCATCTGACGTAGGAATAGTAGTACGTTTAGCAAGGGTAGAAATAGCCCCATCAACTTTAGGGATCTTGTCCCAAAATTCTAATCTGTCAGACGGCACAGGATATAATTGCTTAAAACGTTTAGAAGGAGTAAATGAATTACCCAAATTATCCCATTCTTTGGAAATTACTGCAGAAATAGCATCAGGGACAGGAAAAACTTCTGGAATAACTACAGGAGATTTAAAAACCTTATTTAAACGTTTAGATTTAGTATCAAGAGGACCAGAATCCTCTATTTCTAAAGCAATTAGTACTTCTTTAAGTAAAGAACGAATAAATTCCATTTTAAATAAATATGAAGATTTATCAGCATCAACCTCTGAGACAGAATCCTCTGAACCAGAGGAATCATCAGAATCAGAATGATGATGTTCAGTTAAAAATTCATCTGTAGGGAGAGAAGTTTTAAAAGATTTTTTACGTTTACTAGAAGGAGAAATAACAGACATAGCCTTCTTTATGGATTCAGAAACAAAATCTCTTATATTATCAGGAACATTCTGCACCTTAGATGTTGAAGGAACTGCAACAGGCAATGGTACTTTACTAAAGGAAATATTATCTGCTTTAACAAGTTTGTCATGACAATCAATACAAACAACAGCTGGAGGAATAGCTACCAAAAGTTTACAGCAGATACACTTAGCTTTGGTAGATTCAGCACTTGACAGCGATTTTCCTGTAGTATCTTCTGACTCAGATGCAACGTGAGACATCTTGCAATATGTAAGAGAAAAAACAACATATATATAAAGCAAAATTGATCAAATTCCTTAAATGACAGTTTCAGGAATGGGAAAAAATGCCAAAGAACAAGCTTCTAGCAACCAGAAGCAAGAAAAAATGAGACTTAAATAATGTGGAGACAAAAGTGACGCCCATATTTTTTCGCGCCAAATAAGACGCCCACATTATTTGGCGCCTAAATGCTTTTTGGCGCCAAAAATGACGCCACATCCGGAACGCCGACATTTTTGGTGCAAAATAACGTCAAAAAATGACGCAACTTCCGGCGACACGTATGACGCCGGAAACGGAAATAGAATTTTTGCGCCAAAAAAGTCCGCGCCAAGAATGACGCAATAAAATGAAGCATTTTCAGCCCCCGCGAGCCTAACAGCCCACAGGGAAAAAGTCAAATTTTAAGGTAAGAAAAAATGTTAAATTAAAATGCATTATCCCAAATATGAAACTGACTGTCTGAAAATAAGGAAAGTTGAACATTCTGAGTCAAGGCAAATAAATGTTTGAATACATATATTTAGAACTTTATAAACAAAGTGCCCAACCATAGCTAGGAGTGTCACAGAAAATAAGACTTACTTACCCCAGGACACTCATCTACATATAGCAGATAGCCAAACCAGTACTGAAACGAGAATCAACAGAGGTAATGGTATATATAAGAGTATATCGTCGATCTGAAAAGGGAGGTAAGAGATGAATCTCTACGACCGATAACAGAGAACCTATGAAATAGACCCCTTAGAAGGAGATCACTGCATTCAAATAGGCAATACTCTCCTCACATCCCTCTGACATTCACTGCACGCTGAGAGGAAAACCGGGCTCCAACTTGCTGCGGAGCGCATATCAACGTAGAATCTAGCACAAACTTACTTCACCACCTCCATCGGAGGCAAAGTTTGTAAAACTGAATTGTGGGTGTGGTGAGGGGTGTATTTATAGGCATTTTGAGGTTTGGGAAACTTTGCCCCTCCTGGTAGGAATGTATATCCCATACGTCACTAGCTCATGGACTCTTGCTAATTACATGAAAGAAACATGTTATACTTAATGGAATGTACTATGGAAGTATTCAATTAGGTTTTAGGTGTACAATCTCCTGATGACGACATGCAGTAACATCCAGAAAATTGGCTTAATATGACTCAGTGTTCAACACCGCAACCTCAAAGATTTACCTGGATTGCTATCCCAGTCTTGTTATGCAACTACCTCACTGGTACTAATGTGCTCTGAGTAGGTTGCCTGATGATGCTCTCCTGGAATGAGCTGTTTTGTGTCTTCAACGGAGTTATGTTAACGACAGACTTGGGGAGAAGTCTGTGGATCTAGCTGGACAGTGCTCTCTCAGAGAGAGCTGCTATGTGTGTGTTAACAGTAGTTCGGTTAATGGACATACTGAGAGAGGAGTGTGGATCAAGCCCAAAGATCTTAATTTTGCAAGCTGTTCTTCACAAGTAGAATTAGTCAAAGAGCTTGAGATCCAAAACGGAAGTTTAAAGTTCCTAGTTTCTTTTGTGGAAGGTACCCCTGATAGTAATGTTATTGTGTGGTTGCTGCTGCAACAACAAGCTTAGACAAGAACCTAAGCAATTAATTGTAGAGACAGGTGAGCTAAATGTGCAGCTCATGATGTTGTCATAGTGGTTGGGCTGAGATTTAAAGGAAGGAGAAATTGGGATTCCTCCTCTCCAATTCTTCTTTACCTTACAAATAGACATAAATGTAAAAGTTTTCGTGCTTTTATTAAGATGCACTGTAAAATGTTTTTTCAACCTCATTATCATCTATGCCTTGCTTAATTGCGCATAGATGTGGCGAGATGGTTTGGCCTATGTATTGTAGGCCACATCCAAAAATAATCATATAAATGACACTTTTATCTGAAAATCCTATCATTCATAAAACTTATATTGTTTCTTTGTTACATTAGATATAAAAATATTAGGTTTTTTTAAGCATGTCTACACGCAGTGTATCTAATGCATGGAAAAAAACACACAAAACTTTTTGCCAGACAAATCAACCTACATAAGGCTTTCCTTTTTTAATTTTTCTTTTGATAAACATGGTTTTCAAATTTGCAGACCAATTATAGTATCAGAACTTGATGTACCAATATTTCTTAATAATATTTTCTTTGATTTTATGATTTTCACTGTAAACATCTAGAAATGTTATTAATTCTTAATACCTACATTAGTTCAGTAAATTAAACTCTTTTTATCAGACATTAAAAAATTCTCAAAAAAATTCTCAAATGTCTCTTATGTTTTTATCATCATAGCCCCTTCCCATAAATTTATTCTCTATGATCCTTAAAATCCTCTATTATTGTACAATTCCTTCGTAAATATAAAAAATGCTCCTTAGGGATATTTTTCTTCCATCTTGTTAGATGGCAACTGGAGGTATTTAAATAGTTATTTGAATCTACTGGTTCAAAATAAGTATGAGAGATTCATGTATTATGTTCTACTTCGATTTATAGGTCTAGGAAAGTGATACATTTTTGAGTTATCTTGGATGTGAATTTTAAATTCATATCATTGTGACCCAAATAGAATATAAAACTCCCCTTCCTAATAATAAACACCACATCAATGTTTCTTCTATAGAGTACAAGGTTTGCTGCCCAAGGGCTCTGCCATAGGTGGCCTACCTTCTATTTGCCCATATTTAAATTTGGTGTAACTGGGCGCAAACTTTGGACCCATAGCTGTTCCACATATAATTGAAGCAATTATGAGTCAAAATGTATAGAATTGCATCTAACAAAATATTATGTTATGATGGTCGAAGACCTCCTTTGTTTAAAAGGACAGAAAACCCAAGCATTTTTTTTAAGATTCATATAGAACATACACTTTTAATCAACTTTCCAAGTTACTTATTATCTGATTTGCTTCCATCTCTTTGTGTCCTTTGTTGAAAATCTACCTAAGTAGGCCCAGGAGCATAATGCACTGAAGCTGCTGATTGGTGGCTGCATGTATATGACTGTTGTCATTGGCTAACCTGATGTCTTCAGCTAGCTCCCAGTAGTGGATCATTGCTGCTAATGGGAAAATTGTTATTATTTTGAGTATCTTTTTTTATTTGGTGCACACTTATCTATCATGAACTAGAATATCATGTGTGGGACTCCCAATACAGTCTATCTATATCTATCTATCTATCTATCTATCTATCTATCTCTCTCTCTCTCTATCTATCTATCTATCTATCTATCTATATGCATTTAAATCTGAAAATAGCTTGTACTTTTGCAGGTTCTTTCTAGCTAACTGGCTAACATCTTTTTGTGTTGTTTTAAAAATCTATGCAAATACCCAACAACATAGGAAGTACAAGCAGACAAATGCATAACATGAAGGTTATCAGTGGAGCTTAAGGTTATCAAACCCTGTTTATAGCACTGTGCCATTTATTTTACGTTGCTTCTACACAAATCCTACTATGTAATTAAAACATCATTTTTAGGTGACACCTATGTCACATTTATGTCTCTTGCACTGGATTCAGTTTATGAACTGATAAATAAAAGCTGGCGTAATGTAAGTCATCAGAAGACCTGAACATCCTCTAAAAACTTTGCTTCCTTTCTCAGGTAATGTATCAATTTTGTCCTTTGATCAAGTGCCCTTTTACCCCATAGCTTCATATACATTCCATTATTTGCTATACTTTGAAGCGGCTACAAATGTTAACTAGGTGAAGCTAAATACTGATAATATATACAGCAGGATGACCCAATGGAGAACTGTGCTTGTTATCTAATTTATAAAATAGTTCTAGCTAATGAACTGTTAAGTAATAAAGAATCAGAGACACTGTTTAATACCTTTATAAGTTTTGTTTGAATATGTTACTTATCTAATGAGAATGTCCTTTTGATTAACTGTTTTGTGATCGATACTTTTATTTTAAATGCAGCTGTCATTTGTTACTGCACGGATGATAGATCTACTACGTTTTTTCTACAGGTTTTTCTTAAGTACTTTGTAATAGAATGTGACACAATTTACATGCAAATTCTTTATTTGGGCATCTGTGGTTTAAATTCTTAACATCTGTGATTGTCTCAAATTTTAAAAAGCAATGGCCTATTACAGTACAAAGATAATATAATTGTTCTATCTAAATTAAAGGGACATAAAACCCAATTTTTTTCTTTCATGGTTCAGACAGAACATACAATTTTAAACAACTTTACAATTTACTTCTGTTACCAAATTTTCTTTGTTTTCTTGTTATCCTTTGTTGAAAAGCTGGGATGTAAGCTCATGAGTGTGCACGTATCCACAACACTATATGGCAGCAGTTTTGCAACAATGTTATACATTAGCAGGAGCACTAGATGGCAGCACTTTTTCCTGTCATGTAGTGCTTCAGGCATGTGCACGCTACCTACCTAGGTATCCCTTCAACAAAGAATAACATGGGAACAAAACAAATTTGATAATAGAAGTAAATTAGAAACTTTTTAAAAATTGTATTCTCTATCTAAATAATGAAAGAATTTTTTTGGGTTTACTGTTCCTTTAAAACCACAATAATAATACTGTTATTTGTTTTACACCATTTGAATGATAAATGCAATTGTGTTGATAGGTAATTATAATATTTTAAACTAGTCCTAAAGTCCGTTCACACGGGTCATTTTTTGCAGTATATCAGTCCACCCCTTGCTATCTCTCCCTCCCCCTCTCTTTTGCTCTCTCTCTCCCCCTCTCTTTTGCTCTCTCTCCCCTCTCTTTTGCTCTCTCTCCCCTCTCTTTTTCTCTCTCTCCCCTCTCTTTTGCTCTTTCCCCTCTCTTTTGCGCTCTCTCTATTCCCCTCTCTTTTGCAGTCTCTCCCTGAGTCCCCTCTCTCTTTTGCGCACTCTCTCCCCATCTCTTTTGCGCTCTCTCCCCCTCTCTTTTGCGCTCTCTCTCCCCCTCTCTTTTGCTCTCTTCCCCCTCCCTTTTGCGCTCTCTCTCCCCCTCTCTCTTGTGCACTCTCCCCCTCTTTTTTGTGCTCTCTCGCTCCACCTCTCTTTTGCGCTCTCTTTCGCTCCACCTCTCTTTTGCTCTCAACCCTCTCTTTTGCTCTCCCCTCCCTCTCTTGTGCTCTCTCTCTCCCCCCTCTCTTTTGCTCTCTCTCTCCCCCCTCTCTTTTGCTCTTTCTCTCCCCCTCTCTTTTGCTCTCTCTCTCCCCCCTCTCTTTTGCGCTCTCTCTCCCCCCTCTCTTTTTGCTCTTTCCCCTCTCTTTTGCTCCCTCTCTCCCCCTCTTTTACTCCCTCTCCCCCCCTCTCTTTTGCGCTCTCTCTCCCCCTTCTCTTTTGCGCTCTCTCTCCCCCTCTCTTTTGCTCTCTCTCTCTCCCCCTCTCTTTTAAGCTATCTCTCTCCCCCTCTCTTTTGCTCTGTCTCTCTCCCTTCTATTTTGCTCTCTCTCCCCATCCCTCTCTTTTGCTCTCTCTCACCCCTCCTTCTCTCTCCTCTCCCCCCCTCTTTTGCTCTCTCTCCCCCTCTCTATTGCTCTCTCTCCCCCTCTCTTATTTAGCGCTCTCTCCCCCCTCTCTTTTGCTCTCTCTCTTTCCCCCTCTTATTTTCTCTCTCCCCCTCTCTTTTGCTCTCTCTCTCTCTCCCCCTCTCTCTTCCTTTTATTTTGCTCTTTCCCCTCTCTTTTGCTCTTTCCCCTCTCTTTTGTGCACTCCCCCTCTTTTTTGCTCTTTCCCCTCTCTTTTGCTCTCTCTTACCCTCTCTTTAGCTCTTTGCCTTCTCTTTTGCTCTCTCCCCCTCTCTTTCTATCTCACTTCCCACCCCTCTCTTATGCGCGACCGCACCCGGCCCCCCCCCCCCATCATGCCCTACCACGCTCCGGCCACGTCCAGCCACGCCCGTTCATGCCCGGTCACGCCCACTTCTGCCCACCCTCACCGTGCCGCAGCAGATCAGGTAGACTCTAAGGCCAGGTGTGTTTGTCCTCATGCTGTCTCTACTGCGCATGGCAGCTTCGGTCAAACACACTTGGTCTTTTATAATATAGGATGATATTGCCTCATTAATATAGATATTCACATATAGAAAGTGATGCGCTAACTGTTGCGTGGGAGCATAAAGGAGTTTATCGCAGCCGTTTGTGCATGTCGGATTTTTCGCTAGTACTACAAGTTGAAAGTAAACACAATCGATTGAGCGCAATTTAAGCTAACGCGCATCAAGTTAGGGTGACCTCAGAGCTCTGGTTAACTGTCTGGTTAACAAACACATTAAAGATATATTACAAAGTACACTTACACTCATAACATAGCGATACATACATATACATGTCTAAATATGTATATTTATGTATTTATGTACTGTGTGTGTGTGTGTGTGTGTGTATATATATATATATATATATATATATATTTGTATACATGTGTGTACAGATGTTGTTATTATTATTATTATCATTTATTTGTATAGCGCCGCCAAATTCCGTAGCACTGGATATTACACGTTTTAGCTAAATAAAGACTTGCTTTAGTAGGTAAAATATTACAATTTTATATATATATATATATATATATGATTAATTGAACAAAAACATTAAGGTATTTCTAAATAATACTTAGATACATATGATAAATGTAAAAACCCACATAATTAATGCATGGATGCTTTATGTAATAAACTTGACATACAAAAATATAAAAGGACATGGGGTATATTGAAATCTCATTTTATGGTTTATATAAAACAGCATAAATAATTGAAGTGCTTATTTGTGGAATTAATTTGTTTTGGACCATTCAGGAATATTTTCATACTGTATTCAGTTACAGTCTATATATGTGCAGCTTTGCTAAAAGGTATAATTTATTCTATTAATGTTTTTCTTGTTATATGTGTATATATGTATTTACAGACCGATATACACATATAAATACATATGTATACACATATAGGCATAATTATATACTGTAAGTGCATTGGAGTCCTTTGCAGTTAAAGGTTTACTAAACCCAAAAAAATGATTTCATGATTCAGATAGAGCATGCAATTTTAAACAGCTTTCTAATTTACTCCTATTATCAATTTGTCCTCTTGCTATCTTTATTTGAAATATAGGAATCTAAGCTTATGAACCGGACCATTTTTGGTTCAGATCTGAGCAGCACTTGCTGATTGGTGTCTAAATGTAGCCACCAATCAGCAAGCACTACTGAGGGTGCTGAACCAAAAATGGTCCGGCTCCTAAGCTTAGATTCCTGCTTTTTAAATAAAGATAGCAAGAGAACGAAGAAAAATTGATATTAGGAGTAAATTATAAACAGCTAGATTACGAGTTGTGTGTTAAGGTAAAAAAGCAGCGTTAACAGGTCCTAACTCTGCTTTTTTATGCTCGCTTTTTTATGCACGAGTCTGCCTGGGAGGCCAAAAAGTGAGCGGTACACCCTCTACCGCCAAGATTCCTAACGCATTCTAAAGTCAGTAGTTATGAGTTTTACGCTACAAAGCTGTAGCATAAAACTCATAACTAAAGTGCTAAAAGTACACTAACACCCATAAACGACCTATTAACCCCTAAACCGAGGCCCTCCCGCATCGCAAACACTATTATACATTTTTTAACCCCTAATCTGACGCTCCGGACATCGCCGCCACTATAATAAACATATTAACCCCTAAACCGCCGCACTCCCGCCTCGCAAACATTAGTTAAATATTATTAACCCCTAATCTGCTGTTCCTAACATCACCGCCACCTACCTACATTTATTAACCCCTAATCTGCCGCCCCCAAAGTCGCCGCCACTTTTCTAAAGGTATTAACCCCTAAGTCTAACCCTAACCCTAACACCCCCTAACTTAAATATAATTTAAATAAATATAAACAAAATTGCTATCATTAACTAAATTATTCCTATTTAAAACTAAATACTTATTATAAAATAAACTCTAAGCTAGCTACTGTACAATATAACTAATAGTTACATTGTAGCTATCTTACGGGTAGATTTAGAGTTGGGCGGTAGCCGTCAAAACCAGCTTTAGAGGCTCCTAACGCTGGTTTTTACCACCCTCTGGTATTTGGAGTCAGTCATTAAAGGGTCTAACGCTCACTTTGCAGCCGCGACTTTTCCATACCGCAGATCACCCTACGCCATTTGCGTATCCTATCTTTTCAATGGGATCTTCCTAACGCCGGTATTTAGAGTCTTGGCTGAAGTGAGCGTTAGAAATCTAACGACAAAACTCCAGCCGCAGAAAAAAGTCAGTAGTTAAGAGCTTTCTGGGCTAACGCCGGTTTATAAAGCTCTTAACTACTGTGCTCTAAAGTAAACTAACACCCATAAACTACCTATGTACCCCTAAACTGAGGTCCCCCCACATCGCCGCCACTCTATTAAAAATTTTTAACCCCTAATCTGCCGACCGCACACCGCTGCCACCTACGTTATCCCTATGAACCCCTAATCTGCTGCCCCTAACACCGCCGACCCCTATATTATATTTATTAACCCCTAATATGCCGCCCCCAACGTCGCCGCTACCTACCTACACTTATTAACCCCTAATCTGCCGAGCGGACCGCGCCGCTATTATAATTAAGTTATTAACCCCTAATCTGCCTCACTCCCGCCTCAATAACCCTATAATAAATAGTATTAACCCCTAATCTGCCCTCCCTAACATCGCCGACACCTAACTTCAAGTATTAACCCCTAATCTGCCGATCGGAGCTCACCGCTACTCTAATACATTTTTTAACCCCTAAAGCTAATTCTAACCCTAACCCTAACACCCCCCTAAGTTAAATATAATTTTATTCTAACGAAATAAATTAACTCTTATTAAATAAATTATTCCTATTTAAATCTAAATACTTACCTGTAAAATAAACCCTAATATAGCTACAATATAAATTATATTATATTGTAGATATTTTAGGATTAATATTTATTTTACAGGCAACTTTGTAATTATATTAACCAGGTACAATAGCTATTAAATAGTTAATAACTATTTAATAGTTACCTAGTTAAAATAATTACAAAATTACCTGTAAAATAAATCCTAACCTAAGTTACAATTAAACCTAACACTACACTATCAATAAATTAATTAAATACAATAACTACAATTATCTACAATTAAACCTAACACTACACTATCAATAAATTAATTAATTAATTAAATACAATATCTACAAATAAATACAATGAAATAAACTAACTAAAGTACAAAAAAATAAAAAAGAACTAAGTTACAAAAAAATAAAAAAAATATTTACAAACATTAGAAAAATATTACAACAATTTTAAACTAATTACACCTACTCTAAGCCCCCTAATAAAATAACAAAGCCCCCCAAAATAAAAAAATGCCCTACCCTATTCTAAATTTAAAAAGTTCAAAGCTCTTTTACCTTACCAGCCCTGAACAGGGCCCTTTGCGGGGCATGCCCCAAAGAATTCAGCTCTTTTGCCTGTAAAAAAAACACATACAATACCCCCTCACAACATTACAACCCACCACCCACATACCCCTAATCTAACCCAAACCACCCTTAAATAAACCTAACACTAAGCCCCTGAAGATCTCCCTACCTTGTCTTCACCACGCCGGGTTCACCGATCGATCCAGAAGAGCCTCCGATGTCTTGATCCAAGCCCAAGCGGGGGGCTGAAGATGTCTATGATTCGGCTGAAGTCTTCATCATCGGGCTGAAGTCGGAAGTCCATCATCGGGATGAAGTCTTCTATCAAGTGGCATCTTCAATCTTCTTTCTTCTGGAGCGGAGCAGAGCCATCTTCTTCCCAACCGACGCGGATCCAACCTCTTCAACCGACGCCTACTCGCCGAATGACGGTTCCTTTAAATGATGCCATCCAAGATGGCGTCCCTCGAATTCCGATTGGCTGATAGGATTCTATCAGCCAATCGGAATTAAGGTAGGAATATTCTGATTGGCTGATGGAATCAGCCAATCAGATTCAAGTTCAATCCGATTGGCTGATCCAATCAGCCAATCAGATTGAGCTTGCATTCTATTGGCTGTTCCGATCAGCCAATAGAATGCGAGCTCAATCTGATTGGCTGATTTTTATTTTTTGTACTTTTGTTTATTTCATTGTATTTATTTGTAGGTATTTATTTGTAGGTAATTTATTGATAGTGTAGTGTTAGGTTTAATTGTAGATAATTGTAGGTACAGTATTGTATTTAATTAATTTATTGATAGTGTAGTGTTAGGTTTAATTGTAACTTAGGTTAGGATTTATTTTACAGGTAATTTTGTAATTATTTTAACTATTTTAGCTATTAAATAGTTCTTAACTATTTAATAGCTATTGTACCTGGTTAAAATAAATACAAAGTTGCCTGTAAAATAAATATTAATCCTAAAATAGCTACAATATAATTATAATTTATATTGTAGCTATATTAGGGTTTATTTTACAGGTAAGTATTTAGCTTTAAATAGGAATAATTTATTTAATAAGAGTTAATTTATTTCGTTAGATTTAAATTATATTTAACTTAGGGGGGTTTTAGTGTTAGGGTTAGACTTAGCTTTAGGGGTTAATCCATTTATTACAGTAGCGGCGAGATTCGGTCGGCAGATTAGGGGTTAATAATTGAAGTTAGGTGTCGGCGATGTTAGGGAGGGCAGATTTGGGGTTAATACTATTTATTATAGGGTTATTGAGGCGGGAGTGAGGCGGATTAGGGGTTAATAACTTTATTATAGTAGCGGTGAGGTGATTAGGGGTTTATTATTGTAGGTAGCTGGCGGCGACGTTGTGGGGGGCAGATTAGGGGTTAATAAATATAATATAGGGGTTGGCGGTGTTAGGGGCAGCAGATTAGGGGTACATAGCTATAATGTAGGTTGCGGTGGTGTACGGAGCGGCAGATTAGGGGTCAATAATAATATGCAGGGGTCAGCGATAGCGGGGACGGCAGATTAGGGGTTAATAAGTGTAAGGCTAGGGGTGTTTATACTCGGGGTTCATGTTAGGGTGTTAGGTGCAGACTTAGGAAGTGTTTCCCCATAGGAAACAATGTAGCTGCGTTAGGAGCTGAACGCTGCTTTTTTGCAGGTGTTAGGTTTTTTTTCAGCTCAAACAGCCCCATTGTTTCCTATGGGGGAATCGTGCACGAGCACGTTTTTGAAGCTGGCCGCATCCGTAAGCAACGCTGGTATCTAGAGTTGCAGTGGCAGTAAATATGCCTGTACGCTCCCTTTTTGGAGCCTAACGCAGCCATTATGTGAACTCTAAATACCAGCGGTATTTAAAAGGTGCGGGAGAAAAAAAGCACGCGTAGCTAACGCACCCCTTTGGCCGCAGAACTCTAAATCTAGCCGTTAGGGTTTATTTTTATTTTACCGGCAAGTTTGTATTTATTTTAACTAGGTAGAATAGTTACTAAATAGTTATTAACTATTTAATAACTACCTAGCTAAAATAAATACAAATTTACCTGTAAAATAAAACCTAATCTAAGTTACACTAACACCTAACACTACACTACAATTAAATAACTTACCTAAATTAAATACAATTAAATAACTTAAATACAACTAGCTAAATTACAAAAAACAAACAAACACTAAATTACAGAAAATAAAAAACAAATTACAAGATCTTTAAACTAATTACACCTAATCTAATATCATTATCAAAATAACCCCCCCCCCCAAAAAAAAAAACAAAAAAAAACCCTAGCCTAAACTAAACTATCAATTTGCCCCAAAGAAATCAACTCTTTTACCTGAAAAAGAAATACAAACAACCCCCCCAACAGTAAAACCCACCACCCACACAACCAACTCCCCAAATAAAAGCCTAAATAAAAGAACCTAAGCTCCACATTGCCCTGAAAAGGGCATTTGAATGGGCATTGCCCTTAAAGGGCATTTAGCTCTATTGCTGCCCAAAGCCCTAACCTAAAAATAAAACCCAACCAATACACCATTAAAACAATCCTAACACTAACCCACGAAGATTCACTTACTGGGAGAAGTCTTCATCCAAGCGGCAAGATGTCCTCAACGAAGCCGGCAGAAGTGGTCCTCCAGACGGGCAGAAGTCTTCATCCAGACGGTATCTTCTATCTTCATCCATCCGGTGCGGAGCAGCTCCATCTTCAAGACATCCGGCGCGGAGCATCCTCTTCAATCGACGGCTTCTTCGGATAGATGGTACCTTTAAGTGAAGTCATCCAAGATGGCGTCTCTTAGATTCAGATTGGCGGATAGAATTCTATCAGCCAATCGGAATTAAGGTAGAAAAAATCCTATTGGCTGATGCAATCCAATAGGATTGAGCTCGCATTGGAACAGCCAATAGAATGCAAGCTCAATCCTATTGGCTGATCCAATCAGCCAATAGGATTGAGCTTGCATTCTATTGGCTGTTCCAATGCGAGCTCAATCCTATTGGATTGCATCAGCCAATAGGATTTTTTCTACCTTAATTCCGATTGGCTGATAGAATTCTATCAGCCAAACAGCCAATCGGAATCTAAGGGACGACATTTTGGATGATGTCACTTAAAGGTACCTTCATTCCGAAGATGCCGTCGATTGAAGAGGATGCTCCGCGCCGGATGTCTTGAAGATGGAGCTGCTCCGTGCCGGATGGATGAAGATAGAAGATGCCGTCTGGATGAAGACTTCTGCCCGTCTGGAGGACCACTTCTGCCGGCTTCGTTGAGGACATCTTGCCGCTTGGATGAAGACTTCTCCCGATAAGTGAATCTTCAGGGGTTAGTGTTAGGATTTTTTAAGGATGTATTGGGTGGGTTTTATTTTTAGGTTAGGGCTTCAGGCAGCAATAGAGCTAAATGCCCTTTTAAGGGCAATGCCCATCCAAATGCCTTTTCAAGGCAATGGGGAGCTTAGGTTTTTTTTAGTTAGGCTTTTATTTGGGGGTTGGTTGTGTGGGTGGTGGGTTTTACTGTTGGGGGGTTGTTTGTATTATTATTTTTTACAGGTAAAAGAGCTGATTTCTTTGGGGCAATGCCCTGCAAAAGGCCCCTTTAAGGGATATTGGTAGTTTAGTTTAGGCTAGGGCTTTTTTTTATTTTGGGAGGGCTTTTTTATTTTGATAGGGCTATTAGATTAGGTGTAATTAGTTTAAAGATCTTGAAATTTGTTTTTTATTTTCTGTAATTTAGTGGGGTTTTTTTGTAATTTAGCTAATTTTATTTAATTTATTTAATTGTATTTAATGTAGGTAAGTTATTTAATTGTAGTGTAGTGTTAAGTGTTATTGTAACATAGGTTAGGTTTTATTTTACAGGACAATTTGTATTTATTTTAGCTAGGTAGTTATTAAAATAGTTAATAACTATTTAGTAACTATTCTACCTAGTTAAAATAAATACAAACTTGCCTGTAAAATAAAAATAAATGCTAAGATAGATTCAATGTAACTATTAGTTATATTGTAGCTAGCTTAGGGTTTATTTTATAGGTAAGTATTTAGTTTTAAATAGGAATACTTTAGGTAATGATAGGAATTTTATTTAGATTTATTTAAATTATATTTAAGTTAGGGGGTGTTAGGGTTAGAGTTAGACTTAGGTTTAGGGGTTAATAAATTTAGAATAGTGGCAGCGACGTTGGGGACGGCAGATTAGGGGTTAATAAGTGTAGGTAGGTTGCGGCGACATTGGGGGCAGCAGATTAGGGGTCGATAAATATAATGTAGGTGTCGGCGATGTTGGGGGCAGCAGATTAGGGGTTAATAAGTATAATGTAGGTGGCGGCGATGTCCGGAGCGGCAGATAAGGGGTTAATAAATATAATGTAGATGTCGGCGATGTCAGGGACGGCAGATTAGGGGTTAATAAGTGTAAGATTAGGGCTGTTTAGACTCGAGGTTCATGTTAGGGTGTTAGGTGTAAACATAAATTTAGTTTCCCCATAGGAATCAATGGGGCTGTGTTACTGAGCTTTACGCTGCTTTTTTGCAGGTGTTAGACTTTTTCTCCCTATTGATGTCTATGGGGAAATCGTGCACAAACATGTATAATTAGCTCACCGCTCACTTAAGCAGCGCTGGTATTGGAGTGAGGTATGGAGCTCAATTTTGCTCTAAGCTCACTTCTTGCCTGTTAACGCCGGGTTGATAAAAACCCGTAATACCAGCGCTGCAGGAAAGTGAGCGGTGAGAAAAAACTGCAAGTTAGCAACGCACCCCTCATAACGCACAACTCGTAATCTAGCCGAAAGTTGCTTAAAATTGCATGCTCTATTTGAGTCATGAAAGAAAAAAATGGGTTTAAGTATATGAAACAATGAGAAAACATATTTATACAACCCCAATTCTGAAAAAGTTCGGACAGTATGGAATATGTTGCAGTCATCAGATTTGAAATGAGTGTATATTTTAAAAAATATATCAAATAATGTGTTAATAATATATATTTATGACTCTGTTTTTTTTTTTTTTGAAACTTTTCTTTATTGAAACAAATCAAAAAGTTAACAAGTGTATTACATTAGTACATATCAGGTTACAATTGCAACATGCAAATACGACATTACCATAATTCTATCAATATGCATACAGGTTCAGCATAATTCAATTAGTATGTAATAAAGACATCACAAACTCGCTGTTTTATTAGAAGACAGATATTCTTCCCAGATAAACACAATTGAATAATATTCTTCCAATTTATGCGTCAAGCTATAGTGAAACTTCTCTAGGGATAAAGTTAAAGAAATCAGGTTTATCCAGTCCACTCTGGATGGAACAACTGTACTTTTCCACCATCTCGGAATCAACTGTTTTGCACAGTTTAGCATTATGGTCAATAAAGCTGCTCTAAGCCGACACCTGATTTTAGTTGGTTTGTGGAATAAACATGTCTGGGGGTCTAGGGATATGTCATGATGGGTGGCCTTACTGATCTTAACGATCACCAGTTTCCAGAATTCCTGGATGCTAGGACAATGCCACCACACATGAAGCAATGTACCAGTGTGACCACAATTTCTCCAACAATGAGCTTGTGTATTTGGATAAATTTGTGCTAAACTGCATGGTGTCAGGTACCATCTACTTAATAACTTCATGTTCATTTCCCTAAATTTCATAGAGGTAGAGGAAGAGTTCATATTTTTTATAAAGGTAAGCCAGTCCTTTTCTACAAGTGTGGAGTCTAGAGCTGTCTCCCACTTCTCTGTGTATGAAGGTAATTTGCGTGAATGAGAAGTTAAGATTTGTTTGTAAGCCATAGATAGGTGGCCTCTGGTTGCTATCTGTAGGAAACATATATTTTCAAATGGAGTCCGTGATCTAAGGATTTGTTGCTTATCAGGTTGTGTGTAAATTAAATGTTTGAGTTGACAGTTCAAATGACTCTTTTTGGGGGTTTTTTTTTGTATTTTTCATACTGTCCCAACTTTTTCAGAATTGGGGGTTGTACAATATTCATATTTAATAATGGTATTAAATATATATTTACTGTATGTATTTAACATTCCAATGTTCTTCACATAAGTGAATATGTTCTAAATATTTTTAAATAGATATTCCTATATATACAGTATATATATCTGTATATATATATATATATATATCTATATCTATATACCTAAGATTCATAAGGATAAAAAAAAATCCTCCTGGCAGGCCCATTATATAGGGGATAAATAATCTCACAAATAGTCTTTCCCAATATGTAGATCATTTTTTGCAGCCAATAGTTCCAAATTTAAAATCTTGCATAAGAGACACAACACTTCTACTTTCCAAATTAGAAGAAATAAAATGAGAAAATAAATTTTCTTTTGCAACATTGATTTGAACAGCCAATAGGATTTAAGCAGCTCTCATTCCTATTGGCTGATTAAATTTGCAGCCAATAGGAATGCAACGGTACCCCCAATATAAAAGGGGTACCTTGCATTGAATCCTAAGTGTGGGGCGGACGATTGCATGAAGAGGACCTCCGCCTGGGCCTCCACCTGGACCTCCGCCTCCATGCATCGACCTCTCCACCTCCACAGGGATGAAGAAGATGCTGGTCCCATGATGAAGCCTCCTGGATGAAGATGCTTCGCTGCTGGGATGAAGATCTTTCACCAGACTTCAGCAACTGTGAGTACCGATTTGGGGGTTAGTGTTAGTTTTTTTTTGTTTTCTTTGGGGGTGTTTTTTTTTTTAGATTAGGTATTTAATAGGCTGAAAAAGAGCTGAATGCCCATACAAATGCCCTTTTCAGGGTAATGGGTAGATTATTATTTTTTTAGTTAGGTTTTTTATTTTGTGGGTTTGTGGGGGGGGGGGGGGTTGTAATGTTAGGGGGTGTTTGCTTTTATTTTTAGCAAAAGAGCTGTTAACTTTAGGGCAATGCCCTACAAAAGGCCCTTTTAAGGGCTATTGGTAGTTTATTATAGATTAGGTTTTTTTATTTTGGGGTTGTTGTTTTTTTTCTTTAAACGGGGTATTGGAATAATTTTTATTTTTTTGGATAATTTCGTTTGTTATTTTCTGTAATGTTTTTTTTTATTTTTGGGGTGGGTTTTTTGTTTTTTTTAGATTAGGTATTTTTTATTTTTAATGGGCCGAAAAAGAGCTGAATGCCCTTTTGAGAGCAATGCCCATACAAATGCCCTTTTCAGGGCAATGGGTAGATTAGGTTTATTTTTATTTTGTGGGTTTAAGGGGTGGGGGTTTGTAATGTTAGGGGGGGTTTGTTTTTCTTCTTTTGCAAAAGAGCTGTTAACGTTAGGGCAATGCCCTACAAAAGGCCCT
Organism: Bombina bombina; assembly: GCF_027579735.1. NCBI lineage: Eukaryota > Metazoa > Chordata > Amphibia > Anura > Bombinatoridae > Bombina > Bombina bombina. The sequence continues at coordinate 681,039,148 of NC_069500.1, read as the reverse complement.
TGGTAGTTTATTATAGATTAGGCTATTTTACTTTGGGGTGTTTTTTTTTTTTAAACGGGGTATTAGAATAGGAATCATTTTTATTGTTTTGGATAATTTTGTTTGTTATTTTTTTGTAATGGTAGTTTTTTTTATTTTTTGTAATTTTAGTGTTTCTTATTTTTTGTAATTGTAGTTTTAATTTTTTTAGTAATCTTAGTTTTTTTATTTTTAGTCATGTTAGGTTTTTATTAGTGTAAGCTTAGGTTTTATTTTTATTTCACAAGTAAGTTTGTATTTTTTTTTTTTAAATATTTTATTTTTATTAGTTTGTTTTATACAGAATGATTACTAGTACATCAACCACATGCAAGTGGTGTAAAAACAACAGAATGTAAGCGACAAGACACAGTTTACAGTTGTAACTCTCACAAGAAATGTCTCCCTTATTGCCCCAAGGCTTTATGTTTCTTCACATAAAAGCTGCAATCCTGGGGATTCCATGAGTCTTAATATAACAGAATGAAAAATGTGTGGGTTTATCCCCATTGTCTTTGATATTGAGCAGAAGGACTTTAAATCTCGATCAATTACGAAAAGTTACTTATAACTGCAAATAGTAAAGCTTTGTCACATGTGGTTTAGTTATATATAACAATTTTATAACAATAAACTAATAAACTATACTATTAATAGCCTGAAAAATAAAAGAAAGAAAGAGAAAATAAAAGAAGTCTCACTGTGCTGTGTATTATTTGTTCGTCGCATTAGCGATGAGGTAGAATATTACTCATATGAACCGCTATGTGTGGTAGCATACTCTGACCCTATATTGCTTACCTCTCACTGTAAGTGTAAGATTCCCATAAGAACTGCATATCGTGGAATAAAGACAATTGGCCAAGTTTAAAATAGTAAAATCTTTCCAATGTCAGATTCTTATTAACTAGGTTTTTCCATTCTAATATGGTTGGTGTTCGCACTGACTTCCACATTTTTGGAATTAGTTGATTGGCTGAATTGAGCATGATTTGAAATAAATGTTTTCTTATTTTACATGCAATAGGGGGTGGGTGACTAAGCATAATTATGTCTGGGTCGGGTGAGATGTGTGTGCATAAAACTTTGTTGATGTTCCTAAAGACCTCTGACCAGAATTCTTTAATGTAAGTGCATTCCCACCAAATGTGTGAGATATGACCCTCCCTCAAACATCCTCTCCAGCAAGTGCCCGGGGACTTTTTGTAGATATGTTTGATTCTAGCTGGGGTCATATACCATCTCATAAATATTTTGATGTTTGTTTCTTTTGCTTGGGCTGAATGCCCTGAATGGGAGAGATTCGTGAATCTTCGGAGCCAAGTTTTTGGATTGGTATTGGTGTTGAGTTCCCTGTCCCATCGTTTGGTGTATGTTGGAAGATGCGGGAAGGTATTAGACAAAATGAGTTTATATAGTTTAGATATCACACGGGTTATCTCCTTTTTAGGAATACAAAGTTGCTCAAATATCGAGAGGGGCCGTGTGAGGTCTTTTTTTGCGTTTATGTGAAGTTATGTAATGCCTTAGTTGGTGAATCCTGAACCAAGAGGACAGAAAAGGGTGCCCCAGTGCTTCAAGTTGTTGTTTAGATTTGATATTATTAGTACTATCTGTTAGTAAGTATATGGGAAGGTGTTGTATAAGATCCAGATGGGGACCTTGTTCCAATGACATGCCAGGTTTAAATTCTGGGTTCTTTAAGAGAGTAGTAAGTTGGGAGTACCTGGAGGAGATTTTATTCTGTGGAGTACATAGTTTCCTCCAATCTGACCATGTTTCATTAGTAATTGAGGAGGATGAAATAGAGAATGTAGTAAAGAATGCTGGATTCCAGCTTATAATACTCAGGTCATGTGATGTGGTCAGGGCATTTTCAATTTGTATCCATCTTTTGGAATCAGGTCCCTCAAATTTACACCAGTCTGAGATCCTTTGTAAGGAAATTGCCAATTTATATGAGAGCAAGTGTGGAACACCCAGGCCTCCTTCAGAAGGGATTTGGAATAATGTATTTTTATTAATTCGTGGAGGCCTGCGTCATTTTTGTAATGTAGCAAGGTCTTTTTGGATACCAGCTATTGGGACTGTCTGAAGTATGTATAAAATCTTCGGTAGTAGTGTCATTTTAGTAACCTGAATTCTACCTAACCAGGATATGTTTTTTGGGAGCCAGGAGCTGGTGAGGTTCTGAAGTTCTGAGATTAACCCACCATAGTTATATTTGCGTAAATCAGATTTATCTGGGGTTATGTGTATCCCGAGGTATTTTAAGTATTTTGTCTGCTGTTTGAGTGGGCATGTTGTTTTTAAAGTGTCCAGGGAATGTTGGGGAAGGTTAATAGGTAAATATTCCGATTTGGTCATGTTCACCGAAAAGTTAGACACAGCTCCAAATTGTGTCAGTTCCGAGATAGCTAATTCTAGAGAGGGAAGGGGGTCGGTTAGCGTCAAGAGAATATCATCAGCGTATATAGCTAATTTATGTGACTGATCTTCTATATCTATCCCTTTAATTTGGGTGTTCAATCTTATTTTAATAGCTAACGGTTCCAATGAAAGAATAAACAGGATTGGGGAGAGAGGACAACCCTGTCTAGAACCATTCCGTATTTCGAATGGATCTGAGAGAGTGCCATTTATTTTAATCTGGGCTGATGGGGTAGTATACAGGGCCAAAATCTTTTGGATGAAAGAATCTGGAAAATGGAAGCGTTGCAACGCAGCGTATAAGTATGTCCAATCAAGGCGGTCCAAAGCCTTTTCGGCATCGGTGGATAAAAATATAGTTGGTAATCTTTTTTGTGTCACATATTCCAAGAGATCAAGGACCTTGACCGTATTGTCCCTGGCCTCTCTATGTGGCACAAACCCAACCTGGTCTTGGTGGATCAGGGTCGGTAAAATTTTGTTAAGTCTTGTGGCCAGAATTTTGGCATACAATTTAAGATCTATATTTAGTAACGAGATTGGCCTGAAATTCGCAGGGGAGTTTGGGGGCTTACCTGGCTTAGCTAGAACCGTGATATTAGCCTGTAACATATTATCAGGAAATGCTAAATGTTCTGGTATGGAGTTGAAAAGGGATGTTAAGTAGGGGGTTAAGTGTTTCGCAAATGTTTTGTAATAGAGACCCGTAAAACCATCGGGTCCCGGTGCTTTACCCTGTTTCAACTGTTTTATCGCCTCCTCAACTTCAGTTGTTTGAATGGGCAGTTCTAATCTTTTGGATTGTTCTGTACTTAGTTGTGGGGTCAGAATGTTCTCTAAGTATTGATTGCATGAGAGAAGGTGAGTTTGGTAGTCCCTATTTGGGAAAAGGTTATAAAGTTTGTGGTAATAATCTTTGAATTCCTTAGCTATAGAATTGGTATCTTCTAGACTTTTGCCATGGTGTGATTGTATGGCGTGAATATATGTATTCTGTTGCTGAGTCTTTAAAGCTCTGGCTAATAACTTCCCAGGTTTGTTTCCCTCCCTATAGTAGCTTTGTTGTATGTGAAGTAGCTGCCGTTGTGAATTAATTTGTAGAATGGAATTTAGCTTCTCCCTGCTTTTTGTTAAGTTCTCTAAGATATCGTTATTCGCTGGGTTGAGTTTGTGTGCATAATCTAATTTAGTAATTTCTCTCGCTAAGGTGTCTATTACAGCTCTATTTTTTCTGTTAATTTGCGCTTTTGTTTTAATGAACTCTCCTCTTATGGTGCTCTTGTGAGCCTCCCACAAGGTGGACATAGTAACATCTGTCGTGTTGTTTGAGGAAAAATAGCTTTTTATATGCTTTGAAAATAATTTTACCTGTACTGGGTCTAATAGCAATGAGTCATCTAGTCTCCACTGGAAGGCTCTAAAGGGTGCTGTTGGCCATCTTATAATGCATGTGACTAGTGAATGATCCAACCATGACGTGTGTGATATGGAGGAGGATTTAGTGTGGGATAAGACCAGATGATCTACAAATATGTAATCCAGCCTGGAGTAAGTGCGGTTAGGGTGCGAGAAGAATGTGAAATCTGTTTTTTGGGGATGGAAATATCTCCACGAATCGTGTAACCCAAGTAATTTGAGTTTATGCCAAATAGTTTTAAGATTGGGGGTTCTAGCTCTAGTCCCAGGATTTGAGCAATCAATTGTGGGGTCCAGTGGGAGGTTTAAATCTCCGGCCATGATGAGAGAGCCTTTAGACTCTTTTATGATTGAGTCTGTTATAGAGGTGACAAATTTATCCTGTTGTAAGTTAGGGGCATATATGTTTACTAGAGTCACTGGCTTGCCATACAAAAGGCCTTTAACACATAGAAACCTTCCTTCCTTATCTGTGGCAATTTGTGTTTTAATAAAGGGTATACTTTTGTGGATAAGGATGCTAACCCCATTAGTTTTTTTATTGGGATTAGTGCTGTGAAAGTGTTGGGGGTAATGAGGGGAGAAATATTTGGGCACATTTTTAGTTCTGAAATGTGTTTCTTGTAGCATTAATACATGGCCTCCTCTCTTATGAAGGTCTAATATGGCCATTCTTCTTTTGTTAGGGCAATTGAGACCTTTGGTGTTTTGTGTGAAGACCCTAAGGTCTTGAGGTGTGTGATTACTCATCAACCTAGAGTGGTGTCAGGAACCTCAGAGCGCTTGATGTATTAGGACGAACTACATGTTTGTGGTGTGAGCACAAGTGAGAAAAATAAGACAAATAACTAGAAGACAATAATGGTAAGAAGAACAAAAAGAAAAACACAAAAATAAAGACAATTCTTAATAATAATATACTAAACATTGGACTATTCTATAGGAGATACCCTCCCGTCTGAGTGAGAGCAATAAAACATCTATCTGCTGTTAACCTGTAACAATTGAGGTCACATAACTTATTTGCAATTAGACTTCATGACCATAAGTAATCTAAAACAAAACCTGAGGGTTTATGAACAGCAATAACAGTATTGGTGATAAAACAAGTAAAACATGTAAAACAAGTAGAACAAGTGGACAACAATGCACATAAATACCAGTCAGCCATTTGTTCCAGAACCTGAACGGGTTACAACTCAACTAGAAGGGCCCTGTAAGAAGGACTCCTCATCTCAAGTGCAGCCTCTCAAAAAGCAACAAGGCCAGTAAGAAAAAGGAAGTTTTCCAAAACGGATTGACTGTCACCCTTTGTCTTCAGGTCGGGATGCGGAAGCAGTGGCAAATTTTCTTGCTTTCTTCTGAGGAACTTGCCTCCATTCCCTTCTCTGCGGCAAAGGAGAAGATCTGCCAGGTCTCGTTTGCTCCTCCTGAGGTGGGACCAGCTCCTCTACTTGTGGAATTGGTATATCTAGATCCCTACAAATGGAAGGGATTTCCCTGACAGAAGTGCAGATAAATCGTTTACCTCTCCAGAGGACTACCAGTTGAAAGGGAAACCCCCACCTATAAGGAATGTTCATTTGTCTCAGCTGGGTTGTGAGAGGTTTAAGGTCTCTCCGCTTAGAGAGTGTGCGTTGCGACAGATCTGCAAACATTTGTATTTCTGTGTTTTCATGTCTGAGAGGTTGCTGCTCCCTTGCTAGTCTCATCAGCTCTTCCTTGACCTGAAAGTTGGTAATTCTTACTATGACATCCCTTGGCGGTTGTCCTGTTTGCGGTTTCGGTCGCAAGGCTCTGTGGGCTCTGTCTATTTCTATTTTAGACTGTGTCTCTTCTTTTTTTAAGGCGCTAAAAAAATCTTGAAGATATTGTTCCAGGTCCGCAGATGGTATGATTTCAGGAATTCCTCTCAGCCTAATATTATGACGTCTATTACGATTTTCTACGTCATCTATTTTATCTTCAAGTTCAGTGATAGTTGCGCCTTGTGATTGAATAGTATGTTGCAGATCTGAAATGGCTTCTGTGTGTGAATCTTGAGTGTTTTCAAGGGATTCCACCCTGTGGCCAATTTCAGAAATGTCCTTTTTAAGGTCAGATATTTCATCCCTAATGCATTGTTTGACTTGGGATATTAGCAAAGAAAAATCCTTTTTGGAAGGAATTGAGTTGAAGAGGGCTGTAGGGATTGTGATGTTTTCTGAGGCCTGATCGCCGTCAGATTCAGATGAGCTTTGATAGGAGACATGGTCTGGAATCTCAGCTTCTGCAATATTAGAAACCTTGGTTTCCAGGGTTTTGAAAAAATTGCTAACTGTATTTGCTGCAGGTTTTGGCTGCTTAGTGCCTTTTCTGGTTTTATTTCCCTTCTTTGGAGACATTGCAAAGAATAAATGGTGATAGTAAGCTACTAAACTGTTCCTGTAGATTGTAGAGAGAATCAGAGTGATAATTTGCCCTCTTCCTTTAGTAATTCTATAGTAGCAAGGGTTTTATATCAGATATTTAGAGAAAAGGGAAAAAAAAAAAAACATTAGCAGTTTAATGCTGTCTCTAGGAGCTATGGAAAACAACAGAAAGAGTCCCATCAGTGATTATTATTGCTTGCAAAACATAGGCTGGGCTGCTATTGAAACTCCTGTAAATGCATGAGGGTACAGTCTTTTAATTCTTAAGTTGCCTTTGTATTTAAGCCATGTGAGGTAATATTCAAAATGAAAGGGCTGCACACATTAGGGATTTTCATATGCATTGGTGTGCATTAACCTCCTGTTGCCCCCTGCTCTCCTTCCCACTTGTCACCCTGTCAGCTCCATTAATTAAGGGGGTGAGCCGTTGCGCTGAATAATAAGTGCGCACTATATACTCGAGTACAGGCTGCGGCCCACTCCGGGACTTACCGTGTCCTCTACTCTTGTTATATCACAGCTGCGGTAGCGCTCCTGCTGTTCATGCGGCTGGTCGGTCGTGAGTGAATTCCTTCCTCGGTCTCAGTCTTTCTGCTGGCTCCAGCCCCAGACAAGCCGGGTGGTTTGCAGGTTTGTGCGGGCCTTTATCTGTGTTACGGCAGTCCCGGGGGTCCTATGATGCGGTCAAAATCACCCCCAATGTTTTCTTCTAAACCACAGTAGGCTAGCCTTTCATTGCAGCCTAGATAGGGTCACTGAATGCACGGTGGCTAATGCCGGTAACGCTCCCACTCAGATAGGGCTGAGGAGCTCCACTAGAAAGCAGCCATCTCCTAGGCTGGCTGGCTCCGCCCTCAACAGCTGTCAGTTTGTATTTATTTTTAACTAGGTAGTTAGTAAATAGGTATATTGTAACTAGCTTAGGTTTTATTTTTAGTTCACAGGTAAGTTTGTATTTATTTTTAAATAGGTAGTTAGTTAATAATTGTAACTTTAATTTAGGTCTGTTTTAATTTAATGTTAAAGTTAGGGAGTGTTAGGTTTAGGGGTTAATATAGTTTAATTTAGGTTGTTGCGATGTGGGGGCCGGCGGTTTGGGGGTTAATAGGTTTAGTTAGTGTTGGCGATGTGGGTGTACGTCAGTTTAGGGGTTAATAGGTTTAGTTAGTGTTGGCGATGTTTGGGAATGGCGGTTTAGGGGTTTATAGGTTTAGTTAGTGTTTGCGATGTTTGTGAACTGCGGTTTAGGGGTTAATAGCTTTAGTTAGTGTTGGCGATGAGGGGTGTGTGGTTTAGGGGTTAATAGGTTTAGTTAGTGTTGGCAATGCGGGGGGGGTGCGGTTTAGGGATTAATAGGTTTAGGTAGTGTTGGCGATGTGGGCGCGTGCGATTTAGGGGTCAATAGGTTTAGTTAGTGTCGGCGATGTTTGGGAACGGCGGTTTAGGGGTTAATAGGTTTAGTTAGCGTTTGCAATGTTTGGGAACTGCGGTTTATGGGTTAATAGGTTTAGTTAGTGTTGGCGATACGGGGGGTGCGGTTAAGGGGTTTATAGGTTTATTTAGTGTTGGCGATGTGGGGGGTGCGGTTTAGGGGTTAATAGGTTTAGTTGGTAAAAGAAAAGACAGCGCCTCATGGTGCAAGTAGGTTCCAAAAGTGATGAATCACACTGAAATAGTAACAAAAGATGGTAGTATACTCACAAGAATATTGGCACCTTTGTTGAAAGAGGTGCAAACAAGCAGACTGACATTTAAATCAGCAGTCAGTACGCTGGAGCCAAAAAACGATTCAGCTTTCCTAGATGGGCCGCTGTGGACTCTCCTCTGTTAGACAGGGGCAAGATACTCAGGTGTTATGCTGTATGGATAAACAGCAAGCCTAAAAACGATTCAGCTTTCCTGGATGGGCCACTGTGGACTCTCCTCTGTTAGACAGGGGCAAGATACTCAGGTGTTATGCTGTATAGATAAACAGCAGGCAATATTGTATTTGGCAGGCAAATATAAAAAGCAGTAATGCTGAGATACATAAAGTTAAAAACACTTTATTTTACGAGCTTAGGACGCGTTTCTCGGCCGCAAGCTCCTGGCCGTTTCATCAGATAAAATGTATTACACATGTGGTAATTAGACATATTTAAAAAGCCTGCCAATATGTTTGATTGGTCCTGGTCTGACCAATCCCAGAGTAGTACAGTTTTTTAAAAATAACAATGTTTCAACATATAATATATATTTGACAAAGCAAATAAATGACAATGCAAAATGTTATATTTGTATACGTGTAATAGAAATCCTATGTACCTATACAGTAAAATAGTTGACCTGGTAGGTCCTGAAAACATTGTTAGCGTATTTGCAAATACATATGTGGAGATATCTGAATGTGTAAGTTTCTGATTAAAAGTTTCAAATAAAATCCTTTGTTCTGAAAAAAGAATCCTAAGGACTTGTCCGTGACCAATTTGTAAGAAGTAAAAAATCGATACAGTGTGAATTATAAACTAGAGTAATTTTCTGAATGTAAGACCGGAATGGAGCGCTAAAGAGAGAGAAGTGTTAACCTCTTAACTTCCGTGATTTTTTTAAAAAGTGACATTACGCAAAGAAGGGAGAGCTGTGCATATGTTAGCCAGCCGTCAGTCTTAGCAATGTTAAGCTTATCACATAGTGTGTTTATATCCTACGTTCCATACCTGAATACTTATGAGGATACTAAGATTGTTTGGAAACGATGAACTAAAGACAGATTTCTGTTCAGAGAATGTATCAGGGGACATGAAAGAGATGTTAGTTGTATGGAGACGATTATTTGTATATAATGTTTAAAACCCGACAGCACGTGCTGTTGTCTGTATATATTTTGTCTCATTTTGAATTCAATACAGTAACTATGTTTAGTATTCCGTTTTTGTAAATATAGGAATAAATAAAAGGATATAATATCAGATGTTATTATAATATATGCAGCTAGATGTGAGAGTGAGATAAATGTGATAAGGGATAAATTCATATGGGTGTTATGAGGAATAAAAGATAATGGAGAACATGATAATTTTATTCTTCTGTGGGAATCTACCAATAAAATATAAAGCTAAAAATGGGGTGATCTGCAGATATAAAAATTAATATTGCATAGATTTAGTTAAATGCTGCTAAATCTAAGTTGGAATTCAAACCTAATGGATGTAGGGTTTTTAATTTGTGGATCCAAAAAGTTTCACGGATCCTAAACTGAATTATTCTGTTATAATCTGTGGAAGGTGGGATATAATCTATGGGATAAAATTTAAAAATGTCGGAATTACCTTTGTGTTTATTTAAGCAATGCTCTGGAATACTATGTTTTACCTTCTTCTTGGTGCAATTTTTGCAGTTGCGCCAATGTTCCCCCCAGCGTACCTTGGCTTTTCTAGAGGTACGTCCTACGTACTGAATCCCACAACAGCACTCTAGGACGTACACCACATATACTGAATTACAATTCATGAATCCGCTGATGGTAAAAACTTCACCACTGACGAATGATTGAAAGGTCTTTTTCCCAGATATTATAACTTTGCACGTGCTGCACTTCTTTTGTCCACATTTGTAGACTCCTATTCTGTCCATAAAGGAGGGGATGGTTTTTTGTTTTGTAGTTAGTTGTGTGTTGTGTGATATATGTTTCACCTTTTTACTTGGTGCCAATTTACTCCTGAGTGTTGGTGCTCTGGTGTATACTATCTTTGGATAGTCTCCCACAATGGTTTAGTTAGTGTTGCGATGTTGGGGAACGGCGGTTAAGGGGTTAATAGCTTTATTAGTGATTTAGTTAGTGTCGGCGATGTGGGTGGTGGTGGCGGCAGTTTTAGCTAATTTTGTTTCGACAATCGCCGGCAAATTAGTTATATTAAATTAAATCGTTTTTTCGGATCCTTTCGTTTTTTCAGATCCATTCTTTATCTATATGCATTATTCTATTCTAAACTTCAGAATAGAATAATGCATATGAATAAAGAATGGATCCGAAAAAACGATTAACTTAATTTAACTAATTTGCCAAAACAAAATTATTTATTTAACTAATCAAAACGAAACGAAACAAATTTTTTAGCGACGCACATGTCTAATTTATATAAATATATTATATTTATTGTTTAAGTCATTTTTTCTGGAACTTTATAGCACAACTTCCATATTTATTATATATAAATCTATACTATAATCGCGTTTATAACGCGTCAATCGGTGATACCAGTTGCACACGCATCCTCAAAGGAAAGTTGGCTGCGCGAGGCAGCCAAAAGAATGTTGGTTGCGCGTGCAGCCAAAAGAATTCACTCCGGATGAAGATAGAAGATGATAGATCCGTCTGGAAGAAGACTTTCTCCGCCGGACTTTAGCAACAGTGAATACCTATTTGAGTCTTAGGTTTAGGCTTTTTTATTTTAATTTTTGTTGGTGTTTTGTTTTTTTTGGGCTTGAAAAAGAGCTGCTTGCCCTTTTAAGGGCAGTAAAAGAGCTGAATGCACATTTAAGGACAATGCCCATACAAATGCCCCCTTTTTAGCAATGGGTAGTTTAGTATTTTTTAGTGTTAGTTTTTTTTTTAGTTTGGAGGGTTTGGTGGGTGGGGAGTTTTTATTGTTAGGGGGTACTTAGTTTTTTTTAGAGGTAAAAGAGCTGGTAAACTTAGGGTAATGCCCTACAAAAGGGCTATTGGTAGTTTAGTATTGGGGGGGTATTTTTGGGGGATTTCTTATTTTTATAGGGGTATTAGTTTAGGTTTAATTTTTTTATTTTGGATAGATTTGTTTATTTTTTTCTGTAATTTTACTTTTTTTATTTTGTTTTTATTATTTAAACATAGACTGCCCTCTGGGCATGCATATCGTCTAGTGTGTGTATATATATATATATATATATATATATATGCATAGACATATATTGTACCAAAATATTATCAGATATATGTAGAAATATTTATTTATGAATAAATAGAACATATTCTGCTATGTGAAGAACATTGGAATGTGAAATATTCATATTTTCATGCCGGGTTAGCGCACTTGAGAATATGCGATCGAGTTTGTGCGCGAGTAGGGTGTTAAGGCTTTTCCACTTTTTTTTTGCTCCATTGACTTCTATGGGGGAATACATTATTGCAACTTGCAAACAGTTTACTTTCAACTTGTAATACGAGTGCTACCCGACACACACAAAAAGCTTACTTCTAGCTCAGTTAACGCTCGAGCGGGAGCATTAAATAATGCTCTACTTGTAATCTGGACCAATATCAGGATTTCAGGAAGCATTATTAACACCAGATTGGCACAAAACCATAGTGGGTAAAAACCTTTATGAAGGTCTCTGGCAAGATAATTAAGAAAGCTAAGGGAAGAATCATGTACTGTAAATTAGTTTGTACATAATGAATATAATTAATTATATTCTTTAATTAAGTTCCCAGAGATTCCTTCTCACCTTAAGTGATTTAGTTCTTAATTGCTCTATGCATCGTTTAATATTAGAACCACAATGATCACTAGTGCTGTTTTTTTTTTTTTAAATTTGTACACTTTCTAGTAGCAAAAGAAATATAATTTTTATACATAATATGGCAACATGGACCTATATGTTCCATTTCATAAGAATTTGCAATGTGAAAATTTTAAACGTAACTGAGGTATTTTGTTTCCCCTATGGTATTTCAATTAATTAGAAGCACAGTTGTATGGTATATAGCCCAAACTTCGGGATATACCAGAGTTGGCTTAGAAATAAAAGCCAAAAGCTATAATAAACTGGTGACTTGTTAAAGGGACAGTCTACTCCAGAATTTGTATTGTTTAAAAAGATAGATAATCCCTTTATTACCCATTCCCCAGTTTTGCATAACCAACACATTATATTAATACACTTTTTACCTCTGTGATAACCTTGTATCTAAGCCTCTGCAGACTGCCCCCTTATCTTTTGACAGACTTGCATTTTATCCAATCAGTGCTGACTCATAAATAACTCAATGGGAGTGAGCACACTGTTAGCTATGTGGCACACATGAACTAGCATTGTCTAGCTGTGAAAAGCTGTCAAAATACACTGACATAAGAGATGGCCTGCAAGGGAGTAGAAATTAGCATATGAGCCTACCTTGGTTTAGCTTTCAACAAATAATACAAAGTGTACAAAGCACATTTGATAATAAAAGAAAATTGGAAAATCATGAAAGTTTAATATTGACTTTACTTTATCTTTAAAAAATAATTATACTCATACTTTATCAATTGAATCAAAGATTGAGCAGAATTTGTTGAATGTATATCACAATTTCCAAGTGGCTTTTTAAACAGTTGTGCACAGCTGCCTCATACTTTCTTTCCCAAATATGATATAGTTGTAAACAGCTGGGATCTATTTCAGCGGTAGGTCCATTGGGGTCAGTGAGGTCAGTCTTCATTATAGTATTTTTCATTTAGGTAGTGCATTTTCAATTTAATATTGGTGCTTTAATAAATGGAATCATGCATCCTTAAAATACACCTTTTCCTTTCTTTTCTCTTCCTTCCACCTTTATGGGCAATTCTCAAATTGCCCTATGCAGCAATGCTATTTGTAGACCCTCTTCTTCCTGTCCCTTCACAATAAAATGAATAATAAAACAGAAGAGCAGTACATCTACTAGCATGCAATAGTAGAAACTGTCAAATCACATCCCAGGGGCCCCATCCGATATGCAGCGTCGTTTATGCCGTTTTTTGCGCGGGTTTGGTATCACATATAGGGCGTAGCATACAATTTACGCCCGTATATTTCACCCGTAGCCTGCAATTCTTACTCCCATTGGCTAACATTGGACCGCGTCGTAAATCCGTATCCAATATCCAGCGCAAGGCCTTACGTGGCGAAAATGGAGAAATCTTACTCCATTTTCACCTTGCCATAAAATGCAGCAGTAGCAGGCCTTGCGCTGAGAATGGGAGCACCGTAACTCCCTAAAATGCCTTCCAAAAAAATGTCTATCTACCTGTCAACCGCAATCCCCCACAGCAATAACTAATTAAGTGTATTAACCCCTAAACCGCCGCTCCCGGAGCCCATCGCCACCTACATTATATGTATTAACCCCTAAACCGCCGCTCCCGGACCCCACCACCACCTACATTAAATTTATTAACCCCTAATCTGACCCCCCTACACCGCCGCCACCTACATTAAATTTATTAACCCCTAATCTCCCGCCCCCAATGTCGCCGCCACTATATTAAATTTATTAACCCCTAAACCTAAGTCTAACCCTAACACCCCCTAACTTAATTATTATTCAAATAAATCTAAATAATATTACTATTATTAACTAAAGTATTCCTATTTAAAACTAAATACTTACCTATAAAATAAACCCTAAGATAGCTACAATATAATTAATAATTACATTGTAGCTATTTTATGATTTATTTTTATTTTACAGGCAACTTTGTATTTATTTTAACTAGGTACAATAGCTATTAAATAGTTAATAACTATTTAATAGCTACCTAGTTAAAATAATTACAAAATTATCTGTAAAATAAATACTAACCTAAGTTACCATTACACCTAACACTACACTATCATTAAATTAATTAAATTAATTAACTACAATTATCTAAAATTAAATACAATTAAATAAACTAAACTATAGTACAAAAAACAAACACTAAATTACAAAAAAAATTAAAAAAATGACAAGAACTAATTACACCTAATCTAAGCCCCCTAATAAAATAAAAAAGTCCCCCAAAATAATAAAATGCCCTACCCTATACTAAATTACAAATAGCCCTTAAAAGGGCCTTTTGCGGGGCATTGCCCCAAAGTAATCAGCTCTTTTACCTGTAAAAAAAAGAACAATCCCCTCCCAACATTACAACCCACCACCCACATACCCCTACTCCGGGAGTGGCGGTTTAGGGGTTAATACATATAATGTAGGTGGTGGTGGGCTCCGGGAGCGGTAGTTTAGGGGTTAATACTAGGATAGGTTTATTGGTTTATTGCGGTGTGGGCTATGGCGGTTTAGGGGTTAATAATTAGGCTTATTGTGTTGTGGGGGGTTGTCGGTCTAGGGGTTAATACATTTATTATTAGGAGTCAGAGGGGTATTGCGGATATAGGGGTATACGTATCTTGCTTATTTTTGGGAGGCAGGTTAGACAGTTACGGGAGATTTTTTTTTTTTTTTTTAAACTTTTCTTCACTAGTAACTCCAGAAATTTGTAGTTACGCTTATTTCTAGACATCGCTAGTTTATCCGACTTACGGCACTTTAGGAACTGCCGGCGGGGTATATGTAATACCCCGATGTGCGAGGTGAAACTACGGGCGGCACAGGTTCCCTCGCTTGAGCCGAAAACTACGCCGTATATTGGATCGCGCCCCAGGTCTGCCCCACTATCAAGTTATTTCCTCTGTGCACAATAAAATGGAGATTCCTTTGGAGACACAAATACACAAATTAGTTTTGATACAAAGTTACACAAGGGTAAAACTTTAAATTGATTGTAAATCTGAGTGCTTAATAAAAATGCTAGGATTTACCATCATTAAAAATAAACAGGACTTTCAGTCATCAGTTTGTAAAAAAGGGTACTAAACTTACCTTTTCTTTTTCTCATTGATGTGATGTTTCCACCTCTAAACCAATAGCCGTGCTAGTCATATGACAGTGTCTGTATGCTGGCTCAGCTCTTGGTTTAGAGGTGGAAATGTCACCTGAGAAAAAGCGCCGTGCAGAGGGCGGCTGAGCCGCTGAGTTTAGTGAGGAAGCCGCAGCACAGAAAGGGTAATTTTAGTAACCTTTTATACAAACTGATCACTGAAAGTCCTGTTTATTTTTAGTGATGGTAAATCCTAATGTTTTTTAAATACTCTGATTTACCATCACTTTAATAAACACTTAGTCAATATCAGTAATTGCTAATATGAATAGATTAAGATTTTATCCAATCTTATAGAAATACTCTGAAAACCTCTGAATGATTATCAGATTGTTACAGCAAATAAAAGTCTCAATGTCCGTTCAAATCTGCAT
This sequence comes from Bombina bombina, assembly GCF_027579735.1. Taxonomy (NCBI): domain Eukaryota; kingdom Metazoa; phylum Chordata; class Amphibia; order Anura; family Bombinatoridae; genus Bombina; species Bombina bombina. The sequence continues at coordinate 681,023,818 of NC_069500.1, read as the reverse complement.
GTTTATGTGTTAAAATACAGCTTAACCCTTTAGAAATCAGAGAGGACAGCAGTGCATTGCTATGCAAAGTGTTACATCATGCAATAGCAGACAAGAAGTTAAAGCAGAATGTAAGTTGCTAAACACTTTTAACCCTTTGAAAATAGATGCATTTTTTGGATTTGAAAAAAATAATAATGATAAGTTATAAAAAAGTGAGGATATCCCCCCCACCAAAATGAATAATAATTGTGGAGTGGTGCTAGTTGCAACTAGATATGTTGTCTTAGACATATATTATACCCGCTGTATTTCTCTGTATATTTTATACTTAAAATGTCTTTTTTATGCAGAGGAGAGGGGAATGTTCCTTTTTATTATTTTTTTGCAATCATCTAACACAGATCATTTGCTCAAAATGGAGCCATCTTATTAAATAGTAAAAATAATGGAAAAGACCAGTGTATGTGTCCCTTGTTAACTTCTTTCGAGGTTAAATTAATTCAGGGCCAGATTACAAGTTGAGCGCAAACTATCGCTTTTGCAAAAGAGATATTTGTGCTCAACTTAGTAATACCAGCGCACGCAAATGTGCGCTGGTATTACAAGTTAGGTGCAATGTGAACGAACTGAAGCTTTGCACTCACAAGAGCGCACTTCTATAGGCTCCAAAGCAAACCTTGTTCTCATGCCGTCAGACACAGTATGAGAACCTAGCGCAGTGAAGGAGTAAGTCGCGCAGTGATGGCCAGCAAATATAATATGATGAAGCGCATGTGCGCGTGCGCAAAACGCGTCAGATAAGAGTTTACCTTGCTGACCGAAGCCAGTATCCCAATAAATTAATGGATATACTACGAAGACTCAGCATGTTCTTGTTCCTCATCTCACATATAAATGAATATATACATAAATAATTATGTGTTTATATGTGTATATATACACATATTATTGACACATAAATATATATGTATATAAGCATATACATACATATTTACAGACAACACACAGTTTCCCATAGACCCCAATGTAAAGGCACTTTTCAGTGTTGTTTTTTTTTTCTAACACCCAACACCCGCCACTTTTAACCCTTAAAAACTGCTTTCTGCAGTTAATTTAAAAAAAAAAAAATGCTGATATTCTTTTATCAGATCTGTTTCATTTTCTGAGCTCTAATTGCTACCTCAAGTTCGAGGTAGGAATAACCAGCCACTTGTTATGGCTGTTTTTTTATTGCACCCGTAAACTGGCATATTTGCCTGTTGCCTTGTGTGGATAGCAGGTGTCTGCTTACCTCCTATGAATCCTTTCTTTTTCTTTTCAGTCTTGAAACTGTTAATGCGGTTGAAGGCAAAGTTGTTTAGTTTAATTAAAGTGGGGCATTTATCCCAAGGTTTTAGTGGTAGTTATTATATTATTTCTCTTCAGCATGACCCATAAATCTCTAATTTAAACAAGTTGACCCCTTCTGAGTTGGTAGATGAGAATGAGAAAAAAGTATTTAAAGGGACATGAAACCCACATTTTTTCTTTTGTGTTTTAGAAAGAGCATGCAATTTTAAAGAGCTTACTTTGATTATCTAATTTGCTTCATTCTCTTAATATCTTTTGTTGAAAAGCATATATAGATAGGCTCAGTAGCTGCGGATTGGTGGCTGCACATAGATGCCACGTGTGATTGGCTCACCCATTTGCATTGCTATGTCTTAAACAAAGAATATCTGAAGAATGAAGCAAATTAAATAATAGAAGTAAATTGGAATGCTGTTTAAAATTGTATTCTCTATCTGAAAAATAAAAGAACATTTTGGGGTTTAATGTCCCTTTAATTATGCTTTCCATTACCTTGAATTTAGGTGCTTAAGTTTTGTTTACTTCTTTTTGGTCCTTTCTATCTGCGGGATATAATACTGGTCTTGTGTCTTCTTCTTTGTTATGTAGTATGCAGTCTTTTTTCTTTCATGATTCAGATAGAGTATATGATTTTAAAAAACTTTATAATTTACTTCTAATATCCAATTTTCATTGTTCTCTTGGTATCTTCTGCTGAAAAGCAGGAATGTCAGCTCAAAAGCGATAGCTTTGCAAGAATACTATCCATATGCAAGAGTACTAGTTCCTGCTATGTAGTGCTCCAGACAGCTGAGTAAGTATCTTTTCAACAAGAACACCATCGGAATGAAGCAAATTTGATTAAATAAATAAATGGGAAACTTGTTTAAAATGTTATGCTCTGTCTGACTCACAAAATAAAAACATTTGGGTTTCATATCCCATTCAGTAGCCAGTGAAGGCGCTAGGTTGGGCTATGTGAACTGAGTTGCCAGAAGATGTAGTTTTAGGCTTCTTAAAACATGATTTGGGGACTGACATGAGTTGCTGGTGATTTAATTATTTTTTATTTATTTGTGATAAGTGCTCACATACTTCCCACTATTGTTTACTTATCAGCCAGTAACTATGGGAGAGCGAAATAATGGAGAGCAGAGAAAATTAAAAGCAGACATTATTCATAATTTGATCAGTGTGTCTATTTAATTTAGTGATATTAAAGACATAGGGGGGTTATTCTATTAGGGGAATTATATTCCACATAATTTATATTCTGTTATAAGGAGGTTATTCAGGGCCAGATTATGAGTGGAGCAATAACAGTTAAGCGCAAGCGAAAAGGGGTTTATTGCAGGTGTTTTTGCATTGGATTTTATGCTCGTATTAAAGTTTAAAGTAAACTCGGTCGTTTGAGCGCAATTGAAGTTAATATTCATCGGGTTAGCGCGTCCTCAGAGCTCTGGTTAACTGTTTCAGAAATCAAAAAAGTGTCACTAGACACATCAAAGATACATTACAAAGTACAGTTACATTGATAATAACGCAATCTAATAAAAAATATTAAAAAATAATATTGCACAAAAAAGTTATAAGGGCTCAAAATATGAGGTCTCAGGTGTTAAAAAAAAAGGCAGGCAAAGGGATTTAACATAGAGGTACATACATACACATGTCTAAATATGTACATATGTATTTATATGTGTATATATGTATTTTTAGACATATACACATATAAACACATAAATACATATGTTTACATATATAAACATATATAGAAGTGTATTGGAGCCCTTTGCAGTTAAGTAGCAGAAAACATGAAAAAGCATATGGTGCAATATTCATATTTAATGAAGTGTTATATACTGTGTATACTGTGTATTATAAATATATATTCCTATATATATATATATATATATATATATATATATATAATTATAATTATGTATAAATAGGATATATATATATATCTTATATTATAAAAGGCCAGGTATGTTTGTCTGAAGCTGTTGATACTGTAACTGAGAATCGGATAGCAGAGAGGGTGGGCGGGAGTGGGTGTGATGGGGGTGTGGTTGAGTGTGGAGTGGGTGTGACGGGGCGCAGCCAGGCTGGAGTGGGTGTGATGGGGCGTGACCGAACGGGAGCGGGCGGTCGGAAGTGTGGGCAGTTGGGACCGCTGCACTGCAGAAAATGGCATGTGTACATGGGCTTTAGGACTAGTGTGTGTGTGTGTGTATATATATATATATATATATATATATTGTACTAAAATACCATCAAATATATATAAAATATGTATTTATGAATAAATAGAACATATTCTTCTATGTGAAGAACATTGGAATGTAAAATATTCATATATTCATGTTGATTTAGTGCACTTGAGAATATGCAATTGGGCTTGCGCGCGAGTAGGGTATTAGTTTTTTTCCCATTTTTTTGCTCCATTAACTTGCGATATTGTAAGTTCGGCTTTTTGCGCTTGTCGGGTTTGTGCGCTGGCAAAAACAGTTTACTTTCAACTTGTAGAATGAGCACAACTCGACGCGTGCAAAAATCTTACTTCTAGGCAGTTAACGCTCGAGTGGCAGAGTTAAATACTGCTCCACTTGTAATCTGGCCCTCAATTGGTACAGAACTTCAAACATAATTGTGATCCCAACTAATTAGTATTATGAGAGTAATACTTGTCCTCTGATATTAAAGGGACATTCCAGTCAAAATATAAATGCACATAGATTTATTACATCTTTGAATAGAAACATATCTGCAATATACATGTATTGGTGAAATGCTTCTATTAAGAGTTATCACTGTTGTAGTGTTAACATTTTTCTCTGCACGCGCATGTGAAGCATAGCTAGATATTGTCACTGCACCCATATTTTAAAAAATGCAGCTGCTCATGTCATCAGTGGGGCTTGTATAATGTCAGCAATGAACAAATTGAGTCATTACCAGATGGTACAAACACCTTAGGCTCTACAAACAAGTGTTGTGTTTAAAATGCTGGTGCATGGTGCATACTTAAATACACTTTTGAAACAGCTATAGCTTTTATTAGAAGCATTTTTGCTAATGCATGTTTATTACAAAATTGCTTCTGTTCAATACCGAAATGCACCCATGTGGTTTCCAATTTTGGCTGGAATATCCCTTTAATAGCGGTAGCTAATAAAAATTCATGGTTTGTAGGCAGAACTAAGTTTTGTTAGTGTGGACCCTTTTCAGGGATTTTGTCTCCGGAGTTTTCTTTGTTAAGTTTTAAAATAAATTAATTGTCAGCTTTCCAGCTAAAGACTGGTGTCCAGCTTTTATTGTTCCTGCAACACTAAACCAAATGACCTTGTGAAACATAAGTTTTTAATGTGTTATTAATTCCAGAAAGTGGCATTTCCAGATACTAACACAAGAAGACGAGGTGGAAGCATTTCTAATCAGTGAAATACAAATATAAAGTAATGCTGTTCTGAAATCATAAATAAAGTAACTAATATAATAAGGGAATTACTAAACATTTTAGGCAAAAGTGAATATTCTGAGTCAGGAAAAAGAGAAACTTGGCAGTAAATGTAACACAGACATAGCAACAGAATCTGGAAGTCCCCATCTGTCTTGGCAGATGAATTTGGTGCTCTTTAGCCTCAGGCTGGGTTTGTGTAATTGGAATAGATCCAGGAAATGTGTTGAAAAAAAGTCCTGCAAGGAGAATTTTTTTTTTTTTTAAATCTTAAAACGATAAAACATCAGATAAATTGAAACATGTTTACTAAATTCACCCTAGTGTTTAAAACCGTGTGCATAGTTGCTTCAGATGCTCAGTGGGGATAAAAAGATGTTAGCTTTTCCCTGCATAGTTATAAAAGATTATTATAACCAGAATTACCTTTACGTTGTTTGTATATCAGGTAAAATACGATGTATCTGGACCAAATAGAACATTAAAAATGCCACTAGTAGATACTGCATAGGGTTTAGGATTAATTATCGTGGATGCCCCTTTAGGCTTGAGAGTTATTTTGGGGGTTAGTTTTCTATATATACACAATCTAGCTACTGCACTCATGCTGGTCTAGTAAGAAAACGGCAGCAAATCATGTTAGGTTTTAACATTGTACTAATTTTTTTTCCCTAATTGGCGTCTAGCCAGGTATATACTAGTCTACAGTATGTTTTAAAGCTACGGTGCAGAATAAAAAAAAATGTATTGTTGTTCATTTACACAATTTTTTTTTAAATTTTACAAACAATTTAACTGAAATTAATTATGTTCTTGCATCCACCTTTTTAAGATTTAAAAAATAAAGAAAATATAGTTTCTAATATATAAACAGAACATAAAAAAGTAAATGTGTGAAACTATATAGTAATACGATTTATAAAACAAATAATCTTAACACAGCATAGTATATAATTGATTACATTTGTGAATTTATAGAAATTATTTTATCACAGTTTTTTTTATTAATTAACTATTTTATATTATCATAGTTCATAATGCAGCACAATTGATTGCTTCAAACAGGTCAAATTTCAAAATCCACCATGAGGAATCAACATAATTGTCTTATAAGTGAATTTAAATAATTTTCACAATTTGTGTTTGTGATTGACGTTTAATAGGATATTGTTTCTAAATTGCATAAATTTATTTTGGTTTTGGACTATGTAGTATAAAATATAATTTGGGATAACACACTCTGGACCAGAAAACAAATAAAGTTGTATTTAGTGCTCATGCTTGAGTGCTAATACCAATGAACGTAAACTTGTAACGCACATGGGATAGCGCGATATTACAAGTTGAAAGTAAAAAGTTAGCATGAGAGAGAAACCCGATGCTTGCTAACTGAAGGACTTTGGATATCGCTACCATGTTAAATTCTTCCGATAGACTTCAATGGAGAGCGCAAATGAAAGAAACCCTAACACCTATAGCTCACGCTCTAACCCGACCACGTTTAACCAAGTGTGCTATACCCAACATGAATTATGCATGTTCTTCACATAAAAGAAATTGTTCTATTTTTTTTTAAATATATATTTCTATATATATCGGATGTATTTTTTTTAAAATATATATCTATACTTACGGTATATATCTATATGAATATATAAAGGTTAAGGTATCTAGAGATACAGATATAGCTATATTTATAGTAATATTTCTTGAAAAATACAAAGAACATTTTCCCTTATGTGAAGAACATTGAAATGTAAATATTTGTATACATGTGTTTATATGTGTGTGTGTGTATATATATATATATATATATATATATATATATATATATATATATGTATGTATGTATGTGTATATATATATATATATATATATATACACATATAAAGACATAAATACAAATGTGTATATATTTATATACATGAATATATACATACATACACATATCTGCACATGTATATTATGGTCCGTTCATTCAAATAACTTGTCATATACCATATAACTTTTAACTCTTATAATTTTTTTTTTATATTTAATTAAATTTTTTTATTAGATACTATATTTATGAGTGTAACAGTTTATTTTAATGTATTTGTGTTGTGTTTGTTACAACTCTTTATTAAGCCCTAACATTTACGCAAGGACTTCACTAACGTTAGCACACCAATTGTAATCTAGTGCCCTGTGGGGTTCACAATCCATAATACAAAACTATGCATAACCTGATATTTCACAATATTGGAATTAAAAAGAATTTATAATGATAAATTAAAATTCATGTTTTTCGTTGTTACATCTAATGTATTACAGTTAAAAAAACAACAAAAAGAGGTTTGTCCAAATTTGATTTTTTTTTTTCAGTAAAGTTGACTAATTTGAAAAAATTGAAGTAAGTAGGTTCAGCACTTTTAATTATATTTAATGTTGAAAATACAGCATCTTTCCCTTTGTGCATTTTTTTTTTTCAAGATTCAGACCTATTTGGAAGATAAAGGGCTAGATTACAAGTGGTAGCAATTAGTATTTATAAAATTAGATTAGGGATTTTATTGGCTGAATACCCTTTTAAGGGCAGTAAAAGAGCTGAATGACCTTTTAAGGGCAATGCCCATACAAATGCCCCTTATGGGGCAATAGGTAGTTTAGTTTTGTTTTTTTATTAGTTTTTTTATTTGGGGGGGTTTACTGTTAGGGGGGGACTTAGTATTTTTTACATGTAAAAGAGCTGTTTAACTTAGGGCTATTGGTAGTTTAGTTTAGATTAGGGGCTGTTTTTATTTGGGGGGGTGCTTTTTTATTTTCTTAGGGATTAGATTCAAAAAAATATTTTTGATAATTTAGTTTTTTTCTGTAATTTATACTTTAGTTTTTGTAATTTTAGATTTTTGTTTGTAATTTAATGCTTTGGTTTTATTTTTAAATTAATGTTAGGATTTTTAATTTTTATTGTAACATAGTATTGGGGTTAATTTAGGGGGTGTTAGGTTAGGGGGCTTAGTAATTAAATTAGTTATTTGCATTGTGGGGGGTTGGTGGTTTAGGAGTTAATAGGTTAATTAGGATTATTGTGATGTGGGGGTTTGGAGGTTTAGGGGTTCATAGGTTAATTAGGTTTATTATGATGTGGGGGTTTGGCAGTTTGGGGGTTAATAGGTTTATTAGGTTTATTGCTATGTGAGGGGTTGGCGGTTTAGGGGTTAGTAGGTTAATAAGGTTTATTGCGATGTGGGGGGTTGCAGTTTAGGGGTTAATATTTTAATTATGTTATTTGCGTTAATTTGCGGATTAGGTGTCTGTTAATACTTCGTGTGGGAGGTTAGGTTTTTTTCTTGTTATACTTTGTGCGAGCGGTTAGGTTTTTTTATTATTTTGCGAGGGCGTTTTTTTATTTTTTATTTCTTGTGTGAGGTTATGTGTTTTTTTGGTATTTCGTGCGGGTGGTTGCGTGTTTTTTTTTTAAGGCTTCGTTTGCCTACGCTTCATCCAGGTGGAGTCTTTTGGCTGCGCGCACAGGCAACATTCCTTTGAGGATGCGTGCGCAACTGGCGACGGGGACAGACGCATTACAAATGTGATTATAGTATAGATATATATTTATATATATATATATATATATATATATATGATAATTGTAATGTTAAATATATATGTATAGGAATGTATAAATATACATAGAAATATTTATTTCAAATATAAATAACATTTTCATGTATGTGAAGAACATTGGAATGTTAGATATTTACAGTAAATACACAGTAAAACACATTATTAAATATTATAAAAAATATTATTTAGACATATATATTATAGCCCTTTGCAGTCAAATACATGGCCATAAATCATATACCTGTGAACCCTTATAAAAACATTTTATTAATATTTATATGACTAATTTTTTATCAGATAGAGTTTATATGAGTGTAACAGTTTATTTTTTATGTATTTTTGTTGGTGCAACTTTTTTATTTTATCCATCACCCTTTACGCAAATTCTTCAGAACACGTTTTTTCCCAACTTGTAAAATGTGTGAAAAATAACATGCCCGCGATATTCCAATATTGCTTGTGAGAAAACATCTAGCCGATAATTTTCTTCTCCCAGAGTACTTTAACTGACAAACACCACTCTGCCTATTTCACTTAAGCATCTCATCCTTCCCCTATATTCTGCTAATCCAGCATTTGTCACTCATCTGCAAAACAAGAAGGAGGCGCCTAATAGTGTAATAACGTTGATCCCAAAGACATACAGAAGGACAGACAAGTGACAACTCACAGATTCAGAAGCACATACAGTGATATTCACAGTGGGCCAAGACCTCTAAGTCACTCGGCAGACTCACTCCCAGAGGTACCCAGTCAGTTATGTGAAAAGATGGCCGCAAATTACGATGGAACTCGCCAGCTGCATCAGGAGGAGTATCCAGTGGAATTGGCTAATCAAAATGCCCAATTAGAGCACAGAGGAAATCTGGGGAATTGCCCCGATCAAGAACTCAGAGCGAGCGGGGATAATAATAAAAGTTTTTATTAAAAACCAATAAAAAACGGCAACGCGTTTCTCGGCTAAATGTGCCGTTTCATCAGGGAGTTTCATTTGTCACTCATTCAGCATGAAGGGACAGGGAGGAACAATTAATTTCATTTTAATCAAATACTTAGAAACTCATGCACACATTTTCTACCATTGTGTATATTTTGGAACAGAATATCAAAAAAGACAGATGGAAGAAGTGAAAAAGTAATTTATATATTTGCCTTAATATTTGCCTTGGACACTGCTATATTTTTACACCTGCATAATATTTGGCTACATTTTAATTGGTTGATATTACTGTTTAAAAAAGTCTGCTACCAATACTGATCTAGTTGATTATTGAATAAATGTCTGAATTCAACATTGCTGTGATTTTTCCTATGCACACTCTACCATTTTACCTATAAGATGTCTCTTCACACAAAAAACTGGTTGTAAATGGAATCAGCAGAGAAACAAATATACTTCAGTTTTTTTGTTAAAGAGTTAAAAAATAGGAAATATTGGATGTGGCTGGCAAAGTGTAAACTATTGGCCATAAAGCATTCACTTCACATGTGACAATAACTGGGTGCTTGTTGATTCATGGTCCCTTGATTAGGGGGTCACAAAAGGAGAAAGAGCCTTTGAATATATTGCTTGAGAGTGGTGGTTGTGGTGCTTAGGGCCTGTTTGGGTATTGGTTGCTGGAGGGAGTCAGCAGTTAATATGATGGACGTATTGACTGTTAAAGGAACATGAAACACAAATAGTTTCTTTCATTTTTCAGATAAAGCATAACATTTTAACAACTTTCCAATGTACCTCTTTTATCAAATTGTCTTTGTTCTATTGGCATAATTTGTTAAAAAGCAGGGGTGTAAGCTCAGGAGCGCGCACATGTCTGGACCACTATATGGCAGCAATTTTGCAAGAATGCTATCCATTTGCAAGAGCACTAGATGGCAGCATTATTTCATGTCATGTAGTGCTCCAGACACCTACCTACGCATCTCTTCAAAAAAGAATGCCATGGGATTGAAGCAGATTTAATAATAGATGTAAAATTTTTATTAAAATTGTATGCTCTGTCTGAGTCACAAAAGAAAATGTTTGGGTTTCTTTGGCTTTAAGGATTAATTGTGCCATGGGTTTGTGGTGGGAGGAATCATTTTTTAAAGGGTTGCTCAGAGGTGGGTCTAGAGTTGGCGAGGCCTTAGGCAAAATTCAAATATACGGCTTCCCTTATGTTTAATTTGTATTATCTATTAAGTATGACCCAGTATTGTACACCTTGTTGTGTAGGGAGAGAGATGACAGCAAGAGAAGACAGAGTTTAGCTTAGAGGACAGAATGCAGATAGAGTTCAAAGAAAAATAGAGGGAAAAACAAGAGAAAGAGAGAGATGGAGAAATCGTCGGAAGAGTGCATGGAGAGAGAGAGAGATAACAGAGGAAAAAGGAAAAGAGAGAGGAAAAGTGAGAGATGAAAAGAAAGAGGAGGGAAGGAAGAGAAGGTAGTAAGAGAGATAAGCAAAAGGAGGAGGGAGACAGAGAGTAAAGACACAAAGGAGGGAATGATAGAGGAGGGGGGCAATAGGGAAAGAGAAAAAATGGGGAGTGAGAAAGGAAAGAAATAAGAGGAAAAGAGGAGAGTGTGAGAGGAGGGGGAGAGTATAAGAAATGTTAATAGCAGCTTATATCCTCTGGTTGCAAAGGGGATAAAGCACTCTAAGTACAGTCCCTCTATCCCTTTTACATGTTCATTGCTGCATGTTCCCCCCTCCCTCCTGATTATGCTGAGGCTGACAGCATTGCATAGGGGCAGGCAGATGGTGGAGGGAAGTGAGGATCCTGCACTTGACAACCAGAGAAATTGTAGTTGTGTAAGAGGCTGTGAGGGTTAGAATATACAGTTGTGCAAGAAGAAAGTTGGTGGGTAGGGCCACTATGTTACCAAAAACGAATGCCCAGGGGCAAAACAAATACACATTTTTTTCTATGTACCTCTGCGAGGCGGTTGCCTATTTGCCGCCCATGGGTTGGCTACACTTGAGTATTGTACTAGATAGTTGTGTTAATCTGGTCTATGAGGCACTGTGAATACAAGTATGTGAGTGCTGGTGTTGACATTTCACCGAAATTTACATTTAACCCCCAGAGTGCTTAATACTAAAGCAGCAGTTAATTAGTCTTAATCTAGTTCTAAATTCAACACTTTTTCTATGTGGATAATGTTTTCTTTCATATAGGTGGTGAGAGTACCCAAGCTAGGAGGAAAAGTTTCCCAAACATCAAATGCCTATAAATGCACCTCCCACCTCACTCATACCTCAGTTTTAAAACTTTGCCTCCTTAGGAGGTGGTGAAGCATGAAGTACTTGATTCTTCAATGAAAGGCGCTTCTAAGCATATTGAAGCCCAGTTCCTCTCTAAGTACAGTGATTGTCTGAGGGATGTGAAGGGAGTATTGCCTGTTGATGCAATGTTTTCACCTATGGGAAATCTATTCATAAAGCTCTCTGTAAATCGGTCACAGGGATTCATCTGCTGCTTACCTTCAAAGATCGACATTATGCTCCTCTACCATTACCTCTGCTGATATGTTTCAGTACTGGTTTGGCTGTCTGCTATATGTGGATGGCTGTCTTATGATATAAGTATAATCAGTTTTTTCTTTAAAGGGATACTGAACCCAAATTTTTTTTTCGTGATTCAGATAGAGCATGCAATTTTAAGCAACTTTCTAATTTACTCCTATTATAAAATTTTCTTCATTCTCTTGGTATGTTTATTTGAAAAGCAAGAATGTAAGTTTAGATGCCGGCCCATTTTTGGTGAACAGCCTGGGTTGTCCTTGCTGATTGGACAGCACCAATAAACAAGTGCTGTCCATGGTCTGAACCAACAATTTGCATGCTCCTTAGCATAGATGCCTTCTTTTTCAAATAAAGATAGCAAGAGAATGAAAAAAAATTATAATAGAAGTAAATTAGAAAGTAGCTTAAAATTGCATGCTCTATCTGAATCACGAAAGAAAAAATTTGGGTTCAATGTCCCTTTAAGACACTCTCAGCTATGGAAGGCACTTTATTTTTTGAAAGTTATAAATGTGTATAAATATACGTATTTGCCATGAGACCGGTTGTTTATTTCTCCTTAAGCATCCTAAATGCAGCATGAGTTTGTAAAACATTGCTTTTAGTGTTTTGGGGGCTAATTAAACAATGTTTATTTTGTAGCTTACCTTAGGCCTTCATTATCTCTGCATACTCAGAGGTTCTATTTTTTCAAAATTTGCACGTTGCGGGTGATGTGCCATGTATCATATATCAACTTTGATTTTATATCTTGATCAATGTTTTATTATAACGTTATTATTTTAATAGCATTGTTTCCCATTTTCTCTTAAAAGTACTGCTGTATTAAGGAGCATGTTTGGCAACTAATTATATTTTTTTTGTACTTTTTTTTTTTTTGCCATGATGTCTCAAACTGAACCTGCCTCTGACGCTACCATAGAAACTGAGCTACATGAACATATTTCTACCAAAGCTAAGTGTGTTTGTTGTAAAAAAGCTGATATAAATTCTTCAGCTCAAATATGTGGCTCTTGTTTTGATAATTTATTACAAGCTGATATATTATGAATATAAATGCATCCACTGTTATTCCATCTTAGTTTAATGTAAAAGGCATTCCTGCAGAAATGAATTATGTTATTGCTGCAGCCATAGAGAAGGCTATGACTGCTATTCCATCTTAAAAAAAAAAAGTAAAAGGACATTACAAAATTTTCCTAAATCGAATTAATTTTGTATTGACCAACAGCATACTGATGTATCTTCTATTGATGGGGGTTCCTCTGATTCAGAGGATCCTACAGCAGAGACAAAAATTGACAAATCTTTTTTATTTAAGATTGAAGATAGTCAATCTCTTTTGAAAGAAGTATTACTTACTTTGGAGATTGAGGAGTCTATATCTGATGATACATCTTGTAATCATTTAAATTCTGTATTTAAGACTACTGTTATTACTCCTAAAGATTTTCCTATTCCAAATGCTATCTCTAATGCGATTGCTAAAAAATGGTCTAAACCTGGTACTACTTTTAACAATTCTCCTAGGTGTAAAAAATCTATCCTTTGCCTGTTGCTAATTTGGAAATTTGAAACTTTGGGAAACAGTCCCTAAAGTTGATGAGGCTATTTCCACTCTTGCTAAACGTACTACCAGACAGCACTTCTTTAAAAGACCTTTTAGATAGGAAGCTTGAATCTTATCTTAGAAGGGCATATTTACATACTGGCTATATTCTTAGGCCTGTTATATCCATGGTTGATGTTGCTGCTGCTTCCACCTTTTGGTTTCACAGCTTAGCTCAGAAGTTGTCTTTAGATCCAGAATTATCTAACATTATTCCTTCACTTCAACACGCAAATAATTTTCATTGCATTGCTATCTTAGATGTTATGAAAATCAACATCAAATCTATATATTTAGCTATTCTAACTAGAATAGCTTTATGGCTTAAATCTTGGAATGCTAACATGGTATCTAAAACAAGATTACTATCTCTTCTTTTCAAGGTGAAAACCTTTTTGGTTCTCAATTGGATTCTATTATTTCCACTATTACTGGGGGTAAAGAAGTTTTTCTTCCTCAAGACAAAAAATCTAAGGGAAAATTTCTAGTTACTAATCGTTTTTGTTCCTTTCGTCAGAAAAGAGAACAGAAAACTGCTTCCTGCCTCTGGCTCTAATTGGAGACTATCTCCAAATTGGAATACATCCAATCCACATAAGAAACCAAATTCTGCCCATAAGCCAGCATGAAGGTGCGGCCCCCAATCCAGTTCTTCTGGTGAGGGGCAGACTAAAGCTATTTCAAGATTTTAGGGCAGACTCTGTCCAAAATCAGTGGATTCAGAACATCATTTCTCAGGGGTATGGAATTGGATTCAGAATAAGACCTCCCTTGGGAAGATTCTTTTTTTTTCACACATGTTCCAAAACATCCAGTAAAGGCCCAAGCATTTCTGAATTTTTTTTCAGTTCTTGAATTCTTGGGGGTAATTGTTCCAGTTCCTCTACCGGAAGAGGGGTTGGGGTTTATTCTAATCTTTTCATTGTCCCAAAGAAGAAATATTCTTTCAGGCCAATTTGGATCTGAAAACTTTAAATCGATTTGTAAGAGTCCCAACTTTCAAGATGGTGACTATAAGGACTATTCTGCCCTTTGCATAGCAAGGTCACTTTATGTCCACAATAGATTTACAGGATGCTTATCTCTTTACATCCCTATCCACCCAGATCATTATACATTTCTGAGATTCTCTTTTCTAGACAAGCATTACCAATTTGTCGCTCTTCCGTTTGGCCTAGCAACAGCTCTGAGAATATTCTCAAAGGTTCTCGGTGCCGTTCTATCTGTAATCAGAGAGCAGGGTATTGCAGTGTTTCCTTAATTGGATGGTATCATTGTACTAGCTCAATCTTTTAAATTTGCAGAATCTCACACGAAACAACTATTGTCGTTTCTTCAAATACATGGTTGGAGGAACAATTTACCAAAGAGTTTCTTGATTTCTCAGACAAAGGTCACCTTTTTAGGTTTCCAGATAGACTCAGTGTCCATGACTCTATTCCTAAAAGAAAAGAGACGATTTAAATTGGTTTCAGCTTGTCTAAACCTTCAGTCTCTATCATTCCCTTCAGTGGCTATGTGCATGGACGTTTTAGGTATCATGATTGCAGAATCGGACACAATCCCCTTTGCTCGCTTTCATATGAGACCTTTACAGCTTTTCATATTGCACCAATGGTGCAGGGATTACACTTGAATATCACAACTGATATTCTTAAATCCCAACACACAACTCTCTCTGACTTGGTGGTTAAACCACCACTTTATTATTCAAGGGATCTATTTTGTTCATCCTACCTGGCCTGTAATCACCACAGATGCAAGTCTTACAGGTTGGGCAGTTGTCTGGGGGCCTCCGAAAGCACAAGGAGTTTGGAACCCTCGAGAGGTGAGGTTACCAATCAATATTTTGGAACTCTGTGCTCTCTTCAGAGCTCTTCAAGCTTGGCCTCTATTGAAGAGGGAACCTTATATTAGTTTTCAAACAAACAATATCACTACAGTGGCATATGTCAATCAGTTAGTTAGTGGGAAGACTAGAATCTACCCCATAAAGTGTAAATTAAAATCCATATTGTGAACTGGAAAAGAGACTCAAAATAGTGTGCGACAAAATCTATTTCGATATTTAAACTTATAGGAAGTGAATGTCTGTACACATCTCGTTTCTGGGATTGAACCTTACTGGCTCATGAGGAACACTGTGACATGCCCTACAAGCATAAGAATTAAAATGTGTTTCTTTTTCAGTATAGGAGCATATGTTTTTGGAAACAGACAAACTAACATACTCTTTAAAAAATGCATAAAACAAGATATAAAATGATCTTCCCAACAACACTCTTCACATAACATTTTACAACAAAATACCAAATATCACTGAGCTAATATGTGTCTGAGTATAATAAAATGTTACTTTAATTCAATATAAAGAATAAAATAACTTACCACAATACAACAAGGTTTAATAATAAAAATGACAATTCGAATAGATACTGTAACCTGGGTCACTCAAAACCATCAAATAAGACAATCCATCCGTGAGTTTCTATGTATATACTACACTGAAAAAAAATCGCTATGAAACTATTAAGCGTCAAACAAGAGCAAATATATAAAGGGCCACTTTATATGACCTGTTGGTGTAAGACACAATACAGGGAGTGCAGAATTATTAGGCAAGTTGTATTTTTGAGGATTAATTTTATTATTGAACAACAACCATGTTCTCAATGAACTCAAAAAACTCATTAATATCAAAGCTGAATAGTTTTGGAAGTAGTTTTTAGTTTGTTTTTAGTTATAGCTATTTTAGGGGGATATCTGTGTGTGCAGGTGACTATTACTGTGCATAATTATTAGGCAACTTAACAAAAAACAAATATATACCCATTTCAATTATTTATTTTTACTAGTGAAACCAATATAACATCTCAACATTCACAAATATACATTTCTGACATTCAAAAACAAAACAAAAACAAATCAGTGACCAATATAGCCACCTTTCTTTGCAAGGACACTCAAAAGCCTGCCATCCATGGATTCTGTCAGTGTTTTGATCTGTTCACCATCAACAGCAACCACAGCCTCCCAGACACTGTTCAGAGAGGTGTACTGTTTTCCCTCCTTGTAAATCTCACATTTGATGATGGACCACAGGTTCTCAATGGGGTTCAGATCAGGTGAACAAGGAGGCCATGTCATTAGATTTTCTTCTTTTATACCCTTTCTTGCCAGCCACGCTGTGGAGTACTTGGACGCGTGTGATGGAGCATTGTCCTGCATGAAAATCATGTTTTTCTTGAAGGATGCAGACTTCTTCCTGTACCACTTGAAGAAGGTGTCTTCCAGAAACTGGCAGTAGGACTGGGAGTTGAGCTTGACTCCATCCTCAACCCGAAAAGGCCCCACAAGCTCATCTTTGATGATACCAGCCCAAACCAGTACTCCACCTCCACCTTGCTGGCGTCTGAGTCGGACTGGAGCTCTCTGCCCTTTACCAATCCAGCCACGGGCCCATCCATCTGGCCCATCAAGACTCACTCTCATTTCATCAGTCCATAAAACCTTAGAAAAATCAGTCTTGAGATATTTCTTGGCCCAGTCTTGACGTTTCAGCTTGTGTGTCTTGTTCAGTGGTGGTCGTCTTTCAGCCTTTCTTACCTTGGCCATGTCTCTGAGTATTGCACACCTTGTGCTTTTGGGCACTCCAGTGATTTTGCAGCTCTGAAATATGGCCAAACTGGTGGCAAGTGGCATCTTGGCAGCTGCACGCGTGACTTTTCTCAGTTCATGGGCAGTTATTTTGCGCCTTGGTTTTTCCACACGCTTCTTGCAACCTTGTTGACTATTTTGAATCAAACGCTTGATTTTTCGATGATCACGCTTCAGAAGCTTTGCAATTTTAAGAGTGCTGCATCCCTCTGCAAGATATCTCACTATTTTTGACTTTTCTGAGCCTGTCAAGTCCTTCTTTTGACCCATTTTGCCAAAGGAAAGGAAGTTGCCTAATAATTATGCACACCTGATATAGGGTGTTGATGTCATTAGACCACACCCCTTCTCATTACAGAGATGCACATCACCTAATATGCTTAATTGGTAGTAGGCTTTTGAGCCTATACAGCTTGGAGTAAGACAACATGCATAAAGAGGATGATGTGGTCAAAATACTCATTTGCCTAATAATTCTGCACACAGTGTAGTTGTCTCAAAAAGTATTAGGGTTCTGTACTGATAACTGAATTCCCAGTCATAACATCATATAGGTAAAATCTTCCATCAACTAATGCAACCCCAAGGACATGAGTGCAGAGAACAATAACACCTAATATTGTAAATTAAAACAGAAATGTTATTATATATAATAGTTGTAATTCTATATATTCATCATAAAAAAGCAGATAGAAAAAAATCTAAATGAAGAAGTAAATTGCAAAATAATATCAAGTGGCATATAGAACATACAGTTATAAATCCTATTTATACACAAACATTTGTTATTTTCTTAAATAACATTTTAAGTAAAAAAATATGTATAGGGACAGTAAAATCATAATTAAGCATTCAGGATTCAGTAAAACAACTTTCTAATTTACTTCTATTATCAAATTTGCTTTGTACTCTTGATATCCTTTGTTTAAGAGTAAAGCTAGGTAGGTTGATAGGAGCTCAAGAGTGTGCGTGTGTCTTTAGAGGTCTATGGCAGTAGTGTTTATAAATATGTAATACTTAACAATGTTGTAAACACTGCTCTCAGAATGTTAGATGCCCGTGCACGCTTCTGAGGTCATTTAGAATTACTCTTTAACAAAGGATACTAAGAGACAAAGCAAAAATGATATCAGGAGTAAATTGGAACGTTATTTAAAATGTCATGCTTTATCCAATCCAGTGAAGTTTAATTTTGACTTTACTGTCCCTTTTACTTTACTCATTATATATTCATATTTTACAGCCCTCTATTACAGTCAAGAGGTTAACTATTTTCTTTTCCTTTGAATGGATAGAAATGAGAATGTGATGAATGTGTATAGATAAATACATACACGCATACAATGTCATTGATGTTTTATTAAAACTATTTTCTTCAACTCATGTTGACGGCATCTGCAAATTTTATCCCAGAGATGCTTTGTCTTTTTAAACTAGGTTTTGCAAGACATTCTAAATAAAATGGATATTCCTTTCCTCTCCATTTCCCTTTGCCTTTGTAGTTGACAAAATGTCATGTAACCCAGATGGTCAATATGGAAAGCAGATTTTAGCTTCCTTTTTTGTAAAGGAGACTGATTTGTTTTTAAAACCTTTACTGATTGTTCTTTTCAGTGTGCTTGAAACTTTTCTCACTTAAAAAAAAAAAAAAAAATCTGAATTCTTAAAAGAGACTGTGGTATATTCTAGAGAAATATACATAGGGAACTGGGGTGGGCAGAAAGATAAACCTGGCACAGAAATGTAGTGGTACTTATGCTGATGCCCAGAATTAAGCCAGCTGTCACCATTATGCTGCACTAAGAATTAGACAAAAGAGGGAGGATAAGGTTTAATTTGGGATGATACAACCAAAAAAACAGCTTTTGTTACATATTTGCCTATCTCTACTTGCTGTGTTTCTTCAAAGTTGTTGGCAAGTTCCTGTTTAAATTGTCTAATGGCAGAGATAAATGGCTAGTCTGAAAAACTTTAAAAGAAAAAACAAAAATGTGCCAAACTGGAGGTGCTTTATATTGAACTTGGAAATGGTCCTAAACATAGACTTTTCAGCTTTTTCCCTGAATGTAATCTTGTGCAAACACATTACAAGGTCTGCCAACTTTATCCTGTGCACTAATTTACATTTTCATTAATGACATAAAAAGTAGATTGTAAGCTCTTTGGAACAGAGCCCCCTCCTCTGTATATATTATATTTATTTTCTTTCATCTGTTAAATTTATATTTATTTTTTAACCATGAATCATTATTATTGTGTACTCTTGCTCATCGCGCTATGCTATAGAATAATATTAATAAATAATAATAAAGAATGTTCTGTCACAGTAAGGGATCTACTGCAATAAACAAATCTTATACAAAGACCTTCATCTTAAAATTAATTAAAATTGTACTTTGTACATTTAAAACTCCAGAAAGACAAATACTTTAATAATTAAAAGGAGAATGGTGAACTTAAGTGTTCACTGGCAGACTTTCTTTAAATCATCTTTAGTAATGATTAAATCAAATACTGTATGACATCACCAGTGACATACATGATCATGTCACACATAGCAATATCTACCACATCACAAAACATAATAAATTATATGATAGATCAAAGAAACTGTAAATAATAACCCTCTGAAAATGAGATCTGCATATGAGTTATTAATCATAATATTATTAAAATGACCATAACTGATGGTGACCCACCTTGATCAGACATTGAACACCTACATTATTTCCTGCTGAATAGCCATGGTTTAATATTTGTAACCAGTAATGTCACTGATTGTGTCAGATAAAGATTCACTTGTAATTAATGTATAATATGTGATGTCAACAGTGATGTCATTTATTACATCGCTACAATGTTTTTCGGATTTGGGGAAGTTTACATTCAGAATTTCCAATTTTCAACATTTTGTACATTTGATTGAGAACTTCATCACTAATTTTATTTTGCTATGGTATTGATATATCTTTTAAAATAATCCATGATGAGGCCATTTGTATTCCTATAAGGAACCAAAAATAAAACTTGAGTAATACAAACATTGTCCAAAGCTATTTCCATTCCCATACCCATTACCTTTTCAATATTTATCAGAACGCAAAAATAAAAAAAAATCTTCAAAACAAAATACATTTGATGGCCTGAGAAATAATAACCCCAGCACCAGCCACTTATTTAATTGCAGGGTTGCCATGTGCCCTACATAACAATATGGGACAATCCATAGGTGACTGGGCATGGTCTGTTTGGTCACAATTCAACCCCCCACCATTGCTCTACCTTAGGCCCCATTCTTTATCCTACATTTATAGTTTTCATAATTAGGCAGTAATTTTATCCCTTGGCTGCCAGTACCATACAAATCAATAATTGTACCTCTTTGGTTGTCAGTAACTAATGTAAATAGTAGAGGTTTGACCCCCTTGACTGCCCCTCATTTTTTCCTGTTTCATAATTATAATGCATTGAGGCATGGGGGCATTATACCTTTAACACTCATGGGGGTCGATCCGATATAAATCGTCGCCCGCAAAAGCCGGCGACGCCAATATTTGCGCGGGTTTGGTATCACATATACGGCGTAACCTAGAAGTTACGCCCGTATATTTCTGCCGTCGCCCGCAGTTTTTTGGGCCATAGGCAGGTATACCAAACCCGCGCAGTTTGGTATCCAATATACAGCGTAAGGACTTACGTGGCGAAAATGGAGAAAACTTACTCCATTTTCACCTCGCCACAAAAAGCAGCCGTAAGAAGCCTTACGCTGACTATTGGAGCCCCGTAACTCCCTAAACTAACTAGAAAATAAACCTAACACCTAACGCATGTGCAATGTCTATCTCCCTGTCAACCGCGATCTGCTAAAATAAACCTAACACCTAACGCATGCGCAATGTCTATCTCCCTGTCAACCGCGATCCCCCCCCCCCCGAAATCCCTAATAAAGTTATTACCCCCTAAACCGCCGCTCCCGGACCCCGCCGCCATCTACATAAACTAACCCCCTACTGTGAGCCTCTAAAACCGCCGCCATCTACCTTATCTATCCCCTAATCTGACCCCTTACACCGCCGCCACCTATATAAAAATTATTAACCCCTAATCTAATCCCCCTATACCGCCGCCAGCTATATTAATATTATTAACCCCTAATGTAAGCCCCTTACACCGCCGCCATCTCTATTAAAATGATTAACCCCTAATTTAATCTACCTACCCCGCCGCCAGCTATATTATCTATATTAACCCTAAGTATATTATAGTTAATATAGTTATTACATTATATATATTAACTATATTAACCCTAATTATATTAGGGTTAATATAGTTAATATAGTTACTATAGTATTTATATTAACTATATTAACTCTATCTAACCCTAACACCCCTAACTAAATTTATATTAAATTAATCTAATTCATTTATAAACTAAAATATTCCTATTTAAATCTAAATACTTACCTATAAAATAAACCCTAAGATAGCTACAATATAATTAATAATTACATTGTAGCTATGTTAGGGTTAATATTTATTTTACAGGTAAATTGTTAATTATTTTAACTAGGTATAATAGATATTAAATAGTTATTAACTATTTAATATCTACCTAGTTAAAATAATTACCCAATTACCTGTAAAATAAATCCTAACTTAAGTTACAAATACACCTACACTATCAATAAATTTAATAAACTACAAACATCTATCTAAAAATACAATTAAATTAACTAAACTAAATTACAAAAAAAAACAAACACTAAATTACAAAAAATAAAAAAAAGATTACAAGATATTTAAGCTAATTACACCTATTCTAAGCCCCCTAATAAAATAATAAACCCCCAAAATAAAAAAAATTCCCTGCCCTATTCTAAATTAAACAAATTTCAAAGCTCTTTACCTTACCAGCCCTTAAAAGGGCCTTTTGTGGGGCATGCCCCAAAGAATTCAGCTCTTTTGCATACAACAAATACAATACCCCCCCCCATTACAACCCACCACCCACATACCCCTATTCTAAACCCACCCAAACCCCCCTTAAAAAAGCCTAACACTACCCCCCTGAAGATCTCCCTACCTTGTCTTCACCACACCAGGCCGAACTCCTGATCCGATCCGGGCGATGTCTTCCTCCAAGCGGCAAAGAAGAATTCTTCCTCCGGCGATGTCATCCTCCAAGCGGCAAAGAAGAATTCTTCCTCCGACGACGTCTTCCTCCAAGCGGCAGCAAAGTCTTCATTCTTCCGGCGGCATCTTCAATCTTCTTTCTTCGCTCCGCCGCCGCGGAGCATCCATCCCGGCCGACTGCTGAACTTGGAATGAGGTACCTTTAAATGACGTCATCCAAGATGGCGTCCGCCGAATTCCGATTGGCTGATAGGATTCTATCAGCCAATAGGAATTAAGTTTAAAAAATCTGATTGGCTGATTGAATCAGCCAATCAGATTCAAGTTCAATCCGATTGGCTGATCCAATCAGCCAATCAGATTGAGCTCGCATTCTATTGGCTGTTCCGATCAGCCAATAGAATGCGAGCTCAATCTGATTGGCTGATTGGATCAGCCAATCGGATTGAATTTGAATCTGATTGGCTGATTCAATCAGCCAATCAGATTTTTTTAACTTAATTCCGATTGGCTGATAGAATCCTATCAGCCAATCGGAATTCGGCGGACGCCATCTTGGATGACGTCATTTAAAGGTACCTCATTCCAAGTTCAGCAGTCGGCCGGGATGGATGCTCCGCGGCGGCGGAGCGAAGAAAGAAGATTGAAGATGCCGCCGGAAGAATGAAGACTTTGCTGCCGCTTGGAGGAAGACGTCGGAGGAGGAAGAATTCTTCTTTGCCGCTTGGAGGATGACATCGCCGGAGGAAGAATTCTTCTTTGCCGCTTGGAGGAAGACATCGCCCGGATCGGATCAGGAGTTCGGCCCGGTGTGGTGAAGACAAGGTAGGGAGATCTTCAGGGGGGTAGTGTTAGGCTTTTTTAAGGGGGGTTTGGGTGGGTTTAGAATAGGGGTATGTGGGTGGTGGGTTGTAATGGGGGGGGGGGGGGTATTGTATTTGTTGTATGCAAAAGAGCTGAATTCTTTGGGGCATGCCCCACAAAAGGCCCTTTTAAGGGCTGGTAAGGTAAAGAGCTTTGAAATTTGTTTAATTTAGAATAGGGCAGGGAATTTTTTTTATTTTGGGGGTTTATTATTTTATTAGGGGGCTTAGAATAGGTGTAATTAGCTTAAATATCTTGTAATCTTTTTTTTATTTTTTGTAATTTAGTGTTTGTTTTTTTTTGTAATTTAGTTTAGTTAATTTAATTGTATTTTTAGATAGATGTTTGTAGTTTATTAAATTTATTGATAGTGTAGGTGTATTTGTAACTTAGGTTAGGATTTATTTTACAGGTAATTGGGTAATTAATTTAACTAGGTAGATATTAAATAGTTAATAACTATTTAATATCTATTATACCTAGTTAAAATAATTAACAATTTACCTGTAAAATAAATATTAACCCTAACATAGCTACAATGTAATTATTAATTATATTGTAGCTATCTTAGGGTTTATTTTATAGGTAAGTATTTAGATTTAAATAGGAATATTTTAGTTTATAAATGAATTAGATTAATTTAATATAAATTTAGTTAGGGTTAGATAGAGGTAATATAGTTAATATAAATACTATAGTAACTATATTAACTATATTAACCCTAATATAATTAGGGTTAATATAGTTAATATATATAATGTAATACCTATATTAACTATAATATACTTAGGGTTAATATAGATAATATAGCTGGCGGCGGGGTAGGTAGATTAAATTAGGGGTTAATCATTTTAATAGAGATGGCGGCGGTGTAAGGGGCTTACATTAGGGGTTAATAATTTTAATATAGATGGCGGCGGTGTTAGGGGCTCACTTTAGGGGGTTATAGATATAATATAGCTGGCGGCGGGGTACGGGAGCGGCGGTTTAGGGGTTAATAACTTTATTAGGTTGCAGCGGGGTAAAGGAGCGGCGGTTTAGGGGTTAATAGCTTTTTTATTGTTAGGCTAGTGAGGGGGGATAGCGGATAGAGGGTTAGACAGTGCGGGCTATGTTAGGGAGGCGTGTTAGACAGTGCGGGTGTTTTAAACTTTAGTCAGGTTTTATAGGCGCCGGCAGTTTCTAACGTGCCGCAAGTCACTGGCAACGCCAGAAATTTGTACTTACGCAGATTTCTGGACATCGCTGGTTTGTCAGACTTACGGCACGTTAGCATCTGACGGCGACTTATATGGGATGGCTCGAGTTGCGAGCTGAAACTGCGGGCGACGCCGGTTCCCTCGCTTGCGCCGCAAACTGCGATCTATATCGGATCGCGCCCATGAACTTTAAGTGTCCAGCATTATTTTGAAGATTGAAAACTGCCTGTTTATATACTGTACTGCCCAGTTTAATTCTGGCCACCTGGCAACCCTAGTTATTTGAACAATTTTTCATCAGATAAAAAAAACAAAATAGTACATTTATAAGAAGAAAACTAAAGCCATGTTTTCCTTTGCTTCATCTAACAGCAAGTAAATGCATGCTCCTGTCCTGCAAACAACAGCATTCGCTTGCCAAGCTTAAAAACTCTTCTTCTGCATCAAGGTGCTGAAATAAAGTTAGGCAGTGTACATATCAGCCACTAAGCATAGTTAGGGGGTATGCAACCAACACTACTATTTTCATTTATAAAGCTTTTACTACATTTTTAAGACCAAAAAATCTTAACATGTGTTAAGGCATGGTAGATTTATTTGGTCTTAGACATAAATGAATTATATTTACTAAGCTCCCCTGCAACTCACCTTCCTATAATGTAATCTGTTGAATTCTCCATGCTCAAATCTATGCACTTCCTTTTAAATTATTATTTGTGTTAAAATCTTAGGCTTTGGTGTACATGGCTAATACATTTTATATTATTATATATAAAAGCATACATTATATATTATTATATATAAAAGCATACATTATATATTATTATATATAAAAGCATACATTATATATTAGTATATATATAAGCATACATTATATATTAGTATATATAAAAGCATACATTATATATTATTATATATAAAAGCATACATTATATATTAGTATATATAAAAGCATACATTATATATTATTATATATAAAAGCATACATTATATATTAGTATATATATAAGCATACATTATATATTAGTATATATAAAAGCATACATTATATATTATTATATATAAAAGCATACATTATATATTAGTATATATATAAGCATACATTATATATTATTATATATATAAGCATACATTATATATTATTATATATAAAAGCATACATTATATATTAGTATATATATAATCATACATTATATATTAGTATATATAAAAGCATACATTATATATTATTATATATAAAAGCATACATTATATATTAGTATATATATAAGCATACATTATATATTAGTATATATATAAGCATACATTTTGAGACCTGTTTAGGATGACTAGTGTGTAAAATGATTAATTTAAAATGTGTATTTTCCTATGTAATACAGTAGTAGTATTTTGTAATTGCATGTTGTTTCAAGACTTTGCTACATTTGGAACTTAATATACTTTCTAGAGGATAAATATTTCAGGATCAATCTTTTCAGTCCTAGCACATCTAGACCTTTCTCTTCAAACAGCACTGTTTAGTAATACAGGGGAAATATATTTGAGGGATTTATATGAACAATGCCAGCATGGACAACTTAGATTTCATGTAGTTACTTGTAAGTTGCAGACTCCATATATTGATTTATATAATACATGGATTTGAGTGCAGCAATGAAACTGCATCAAGTGAACAAATTATTAAATGATTTTGATTTTTAATGGCTAAGCACTATTCCTTAACCCTAACCATCTAATAGCCGTTTCTGATTTAGGGACATTGGCTTATTCATTAAGTCAGAGCCAAGTGAATTATAATTATGTGCTTAATTACAACATAAATGAGACCTTCATCTTTATTACGCTTTACTATTATATCACAAATATCATCTTCACTTAACATATAAGACCTTATGCACCCTTATTTGGTATTGCTGGTATATCAAATATGCTCTCTATGCTAAGGTCAACAGCTATGGGAGCCTGAAGTTGCATAGACTTCAAATGAAATAAAATTGTGAATATCTATACAATGTGCCCTTTGCACAAGGATGGACTCAGAACATCATGAGGCTTTTTCTGGAATAACATTCGGCTAGATTACGAGTTATGTGTTAAGGTAAAAAAGCAGCGTTAACAGGTCCTAGCGCTGCTTTTTTACGCCCGCTGCTATTACGAGTCTTGCAGGTATAGGTGTCCTGCACACTTTTTTGGCCTTACCACAAATCTACTTACATAAAGTTCGTAAAATCTTTTTTCTATGGGACTTCCATAGCGCTGGTATTACGAGTTTGTCCTGGGAGGCCAAAAAGTGAGCGGTACAGCCTATACCGACAAGATTCCTCACGCATTTTAAAGTCAGTAGTTATGAGTTTTACACTGTAAAACTGTAGCATAAAACTTATAACTAAAGTGCTAAAAAGTACACTAACACCCATAAACTACCTATTAACCCCTAAACCAAGGCCCTCCCGCATCGCAAACACTATAATACAATTTTTAACCCCTAATCTGCCGCTCCAGACATCGCCGCCACTATAATAGACATATTAACCCCTAAACCGCCGCACTCCCACCAAACACTAGTTAAATATTATTAACCCCTAATCTGCCGCCCCCGACATCGCCGACACCTACATTATACTTATTAACCTCTAATCTGCTGCCCCCAACATCACCGACACCTACATTATATTTATTAACCCCTAATCTCCTGCCCCCAATGTCGCCGCAACCTACCTACACTTATTAACCCCTAATCTGCCGCCGCCAACGTCGCCGCCACTATATTAAATGTATTAACCCCTAAATCTAAGTCTAACCCTAACACCCCCTAACTTAAATATAATTTAAGTAATTCTAATCTAAAATTCCTATCATTACCTAAATTATTCCTATTTAAAACTAAATACTTACCTATAAAATAAACCCTAAGATAGCTACAATATAACTAATAGTTACATTGTAGCTAGCTTAGGGTTTATTTTTATTTTACAGCTAATTTTTTATTTATTTTAACTAGATACAATAGTTACTGAATAGTTATTAACTATTTAATAACTGCCTAGCTAAAATAAATACAAATTTACCTGTAAAATAAAACCTAACCTATGTTACACTAACACCTAACACTACACTACAATTAAATAAATTCCCTACATTAAATACAATTAAATACATTAAATTAGCTAAATCACACAAAAAAATACTAAATTACAGAAAATAAAAAACAAATTAAAAGATCTTTAAACTAATTACACCTAATCTAATAGCCCTATCAAAATAAAAAAAGCCTAGCCTAAACTAAACTACCAATAGCCATTAATAGGGCCTTTTGCTGGGCATTGCCCCAAAGAAATCAGCTCTTTTACCTTTAAAAAAAAATACAAACAACCCCCCAACAGTGAAACCCACCACCCACACAACCAACCCCCCAAATAAAAGCCTAACTAAAAAAACCTAAGCTCCCCATTGCCCTTAAAAGGGCGTTTGGATGGGCATGGCCCTTAAAAGGGCATTTAGCTCTATTGCTGCCTGAAGCCCTAACCTAAAAATAAAACCCACCCAATACACCCTTAAAAATCCTAACACTAACCCCCGAAGATTCACTTACTGGGAGAAGTCTTCATCCAAGCGGCAAGATGTCCTCAACGAAGCCGGCAGAAGTGTTCCTCCAGATGGGCAGAAGTGGTCCTCCAGACGGGCAGAAGTCTTGATCCAGACAGCATCTTCATCCTTCCGACACGGAGCGGCTCAATCTTCAAGACATCCGGCGTGGAGCATCCTCTTCAATCGACGGCTTCATCTGAATGAATGTTTCTTTAAGTGACGTCATCCAAAATGGCATCCCTTAGATTCCGATTGGCTGATAGAATTCTACCAGCCAATCGGAATTAAGGTAGAAAAAACCTATTGGCTGATGCAATCACCCAATAGGATTGAGCTGGCATTCTATTGGCTGTTCCAATCAGCCAATAGAATGTAAGCTCAATCCTATTGGCTTATTGGATCAGCCAATAGGATTGAATTTCAATCCTATTGGCTGATTGCATCAGCCAATAGGATTTTTTTTTACCTTAATTCTGATTGGCTGATAGAATTCTATCAGCCAATCGGAATCTAAGGGACGCCATCTTGGATGACGTCACTTAAAAGTACATTCATTCCGAAGAACCCGTTGATTGAAGAGGATGCTCCGCGCCCGATGTCTTGAAGATGGAGCCTCTCCGCGTCGGAAGGATGAAGATAGAGCATGCCATCTGGGTGAAGACTTCTGCCCGTCTGGAGGACCACTTCTGCCTTTCTGGAGGACCACTTCTGCTGGCTTCATTGAGGACATCTTGCCGCTTGGATGAAGACGTCTCCTGGTAAGTGAATCTTTGGGGGTTAGTGTTCCAACTGTCCTTTTCAGGGCAATGGGGGGCTTAGTTTTTTTTAGTTAGGCTTTTATTTGGGGGGCTGGTTGTGTGGGTGGTGGGTTTTACAGTTGGGGGGGTTGTTTTTTTTTTTTACAGTTAAAAAGCCCTTTTAAGGGCTATTGGTAGTTTAGTTTAGGCTAGGGTTTTTTTTATTTTGGGGGGCTTTTTTATTTTGATAGGGCTATTAGATTAGGTGTAATTAGTTTAAAGATCTTGTAATTTGTTTTTAGTTTCTGTAATTTAGTGTTTTTTTGTGTGATCTAGCTAATTTAATTTAATTTATTTAATTGTATTTAATGTAGGGAATTTATTTAATTGTAGTGTAGTGTTAGGTGTAGTGTAGTGTAGTGTTAGTTAGTGTTATTGTAACATAGGTTAGGTTTTTACAGGTACATTTGTATTTATTTTAGCTAGATAGTTATTAAATAGTTAATAACTATTTAGTAACTATTCTACCTAGTTAAAATAAATACAAACTTGCCTGTAAAATAAAAATAAAACCTAAGCTAGATAAAATGTAACTATTAGTTATATTGTAGCTAGCTTAGGGTTTATTTTATAGGTGAGTATTTACTTTTAAATAGGAATAATTTAGGTAATGATAGGAATTTTATTTAGATTTATTTAAATTATATTTAAGTTAGGGGGTGTTAGGGTTAGGGTTAGACTTAGATTTAAGGGTTAATACATATAGTGGCGGCGGCGTTGGGGGCGGCAGATTAGGGGTTAATAAGTGTAGGTAGGTTGCAGCGACATTGGGGGCGGGAGATTAGGGGTTAAAAAATATAATGTAGGTGTCGGCGATGTTGGGGGCAGCAGATTAGGGGTTAATAAGTATAATGTAGGTGGCGGCGATGTCCGGAGCAGCAGATTAGGGGCTAATAAGTATAATGTAGGTGTCGACAATGTTGGGGGCGGCAGATTAGGGGTTAATAAGTGTAAGATTAGGGGTGTTTAGACTTGGGGTTCATGTTAGGGTGTTAGGTGTAAACATAAAATGTGTTTCCCCATAGGAATCAATGGGGCTGCGTTACGTTACTGAGTTTTACGCTGCTTTTTCTCAGCCGGCTCTCCCCATTGATGTCTATGGGGAAATCATGCACGAGCACATACAACCAGCTCACCGCTGACTTGAGCAGCGCTGGTATTGGAGTACGGTATGGAGTTCAATTTTGCTCTATGCTCACTTCTTGCCTTTTAACGCCGGGTTTGTAAAAACCCGTAATACCAGCACTGTAGGTAAGTGAGCGGTGAGAATAAACTGCCCGTTAGCACCGCACCCTCATAACGCAAGACTCGTAATCTACCCGATTTTTTATGTCCCTTTTAGCTTACATCCTCTTTATGGTAATATATACATTTGCTATATCCATCATCAAATGAATCTGTCTACTTTAAGAAGATTATACTATTATAAACAGTACTTATTATAAATTATCTGTAATATATATATATATATATATATATATATATATATATATATATAAATCAGTTTTTCAGCTAAAAAGTTCTGCAATTTTAATTTTCAGGGATGTGCTTTGATCTTTTTCTTGCTCATTTTGAAACACAATTTCTTTTCCTTGAATGATAAATCTTATATTCAAAATAGAGGGACTGTAATGGGTACCACTTTCGTTTCATCTTATGCAAACATTTATATGGCTTTTTTTTAAAGGAATATGCGTGGAACAATAATCCATATTTGGCAAATATAATCTGCTGTTTTCAATATATTGACAATATTATAGTTATATGGAACAGTGAAATAATAATATTCTTAATCTAAAATTCATCAGCAAATTTCTAGCAAAGAAATATAATTTTTAGATCTTTCATTTTTCCTTACCACTAAATAGCAGTAAAAAAAAAACTATAGAAAAACCACAGACAAGAACAGGTAGTTAGATGCTAGAAGTGGCCACTTAAAATCTTGGAAAAGAAACATACTCCTAGAGTATGTACTAGGACAGAGGATTTCCAAAAAGAGATAGATTTAAACAGAAGGGCTATGATCCCAACTTATTAACAAGTGTTAAATCATCAGTTTCTGAGATGAATAGAAAGGAATTACTTGCCCCAAGAAAAAAATACAACAAACATTTGTTTACATGCTCACTTGCAGCTGTAACCTTATCTATATAGGTCGAACTAAGACTAAACTGAGGCCCAGTGATCAAAATAGCTACAAGGCAGCAACATGCAAGGGATCCGCCGCAATGTCGAGCGAGCCTGTCAAAATATTTAAAGCTCCCAACATAGCGGCATCCCTGGAAGGCATTTACTATACATGTCATTGGTCGGCGATGCTGGCTATAGTTAACACCCAGCATTGCACCTATATTGGTGATGTATAGTAAAGGATCCCTGGAGATATAACTACTGTGTATCTAAACACTAATCTTAATACCCCTAAACCGAAGTACTCCATGTTCGCAAACTAACACTACACTAATAAATATCTAAACCGCAACATACCAACCACAAGTACCTATCCTATTAACCTCTATACCGCCACATACCCACTGCAAGTACCTATCCTATTAACTCCTATACCGCCAGCCAATATTCAGCCAATTATCCAAAGTCCGCTCAAAAAGCTGGGGTAAAGAGGGCCCAATGTTGGATCAAGAGGTTGGTTCAAATGTTAAGTACAACTTTTGGGGTTAGAGCTCTTTTGGATTTGGATGTTTTATTTTTAAGAATAGGCTTTTTTATTTTAACTTTTATTTTTTAGGATGGGTTTTTTAGGTAGATTTTGTTATTTTTTTGGGGGGTTACTTCGAATAGTAAGTACAACTTTTGGGGTTAGGGCTTTTTTGGATTTGTATTTTTTTATTTTTAAGAATAGGCTTTTTTATTTTAACTTTAATTTTTTAGGATGGGTTTTTTAGGTAGTTTTTTTTGGGGGGGGGTTACTTGTTTTGTAGAGGGTGGGTTTGTAATTTTTTTTATTTGTAAAAGAGCTGAAATATCTTTAGGGCAATGCCCTACAAAAGGCCATTTTAAGGGCTATTGTAATTTATTTTAGTGTTACGGTTGGTTTTTGTTTTGGTTAAGTTTTTTATTTTATGGGGCATGTAGATTAGTGTTAGGGATAATGGTGTTTTTTATTTGGATACTATCGGCTAGATTACTAGTTTTGCATTAGGCTTAAAAAGCAGCTTTGGCCGGTCCTAACTCTGCTTTTTAATGCCCGCTGGTGTTATGAGTCTTGAAGTTATAGGCTCACCGCTCATTTTTTTGGCCAGACTTGTAAATTCTGCAAATCCATTTATGTAAATTGCATATCCTACTTTTTCAATGGGACTTGCATAGCGCCGGTATTACGAGTCTGACAAAAAGTGAGCGGTAGACCCTCTCCTGTCAAGACTGGTACCGCATTTTAAAGTCAGTAGTTAAGAGTTTTATGGTACAACGCCGTAGCATAAAATTCTTAACTAAAGTGCTAAAAAGTACACTAACACCCATAAACTACCTATTAACCCCTAAACCGAGTCCCTCCCACATCGCAAACACTAAAATAAAATTTTTAACCCCTAATCTGCCGAACCGGACATCGCCGTCACTATAATAAATATATTAACCCCTTAACAGCCACACTCCCGCATCGCAAACACTAGTTAAATATTATTAACCCCTAATCTACCGTCCCTAACATCGCCGACACCTACCTACATTTATTAACCCCTAATCTGCCGACTCCAACGTCGCCGCCACTATTCTAAATTTATTAACCCCTAAATCTAACCCTAACCCCCACTAACTTAAATATAATTTAAATAAATCTAAATACAAATTACTATAATTAACTAAATTATTCCTATTTAAAACTAAATACTTACCTGTAAAATAAACCCTAAGCTAGCTACAATATAACTAATAGTTACATTGTAGCTATCTTAGGTTTTATTTTTATTTTACAGGCAAGTTTGTATTTATTTTAACTAGGTAGACTAGTTAGTAAATAGTTATTAACTATTTACTAACTACCTAGCTAAAATAAAGACAAATTTACCTGTAAAATAAAACCTAACCTAAATTACACTAACACCTAACAGTACACTATAATTAAATTAATTCCCTAAATTAAATACAATTAAACAGGGCCATCTTTAATACTGACTGGGCCCTGGGCAAACATTTCCTTGGGCCCCCCTCGCCCATGTAATTTCGCTCTCCACCCCAACACCCCAAAAAATAACTAAATCTATTTTTATTTTTTTTATTTTTTAAATGATTAGCCCAGCAGTGGATCATCCACTGTTGAGCTAATCATTTTCAAAAAAATATTAAATAAATTGCAATATGTGAAACTGGACCTAAGCTGTACTAATAAGTAAATACTGTACATATATAAATTCCTCCACTGTAGATTAATTTAAAATATTTACTAATTAATTAAATGTTGGTTTTTAATTTATTTATATATTTTTTTAAGTACATAAATATTTAATGCAATGCACAGCATTGCATAGTAAAACTCAGTGTCGGACCTAATGTCTACAGGGCCCCGGTGCAAGAATTTATTTTGGGCCCCCCCTAAAAGCATCTCACCAGTTTTGGGATATTCACTACATATTTATTGTTTAGACAGCCACTGTACAGCAAAATTACCACTTTCATGAATACCAAGGGAATGCCATAACAAACTCCCCTAACCCATATACACACACACTCTGCAGAGCATACACATATACATGTACACACAAACACACATTACAGAGCACACACAAATTTATGCAAACACTCTATATAATCTAATATTAAAAATACAATGTATGTGTGCCTCAAGACGGAAGAGAGCAGTGTCTGCAGCTGCACAGATGTTTAAATCCTCATGTGTCTGCCACTCCAGCTTTCTGCTGCATGCGCCTACAGTGTGCCCTACCCTGAACAATCCCCACCACCAGAGCAGTTACCTGGTAACCGTGGTAACCCCAGCAGGACCTTTTCTGATGCGGCTGGATGTCGAGTTAGGGCTGCACAGTGCACACCTAAAACAGCACATGGCACTAGCTTGGCATGTCCCATGATCCCAGCACGGTCTGGCACCGTTTCTCACAAATTAATATAAGCAGAGAACTGACTGGGACAGTATTAGGACTGACATCAGCAGACTGGCATGAACCAAAAAAAAATTAATATTTTTTTTTTCTTTTTTTTTTTTTAGGACTCTTGGGCCCCACAACAAAGACTGGGCCCTGCAATTAAATACAATTAAATACAATTAGCTAAAGTACAAAAAAACCACTACATTGCAGAAAATAATAAACAAATTACAAGATTTTTAAACTAATTACACCTAATCTAATCCCCCTAACAAAATAAAAAAGCCCCCCCCCCAAAATAAAAAAGCCCTACCCTACACTAAATTACAAATAGCCCTTAAAAGGGCCTTTTGCATGGCATTGCCCCAAAGTAATCAGCTCTTTTACCTGTAAAAAAAATTACAAATCCCCCCCAACATTAAAACCCACCACCCACACAACCAACCCTACTCTAAAACCCATCCAATACCCCCTTAAAAAAACCTAACACTAACCCCTTGAAGATCACCTTACCGGGAGAAGTCTTCATTCAACCGAGCCAAAGTCCTCAACAAAGCCGGAAGAAGTCTTCATCCAAGCCGGGCGAAGTGGTCCTCCAGACGGGCAGAAGTCTTCATCCAGACGGCATCTTCTATCTTCTATCTTCATCCATCCGGCGTGGAGCGGCTCCATCTTCAAGACATCCGGCGCGGAGTATCCTCTTCCAATGAAGTCTACTTACTAAATGACGGTTCCTTTAAGTGACGTCATCCAAGATGGCATCCCTTCAATTCCAATTGGCTGATAGAATTCTATCAGCCAATTGAAATTAAGGTAGAAAAAATACTATTGGCTGATTGGAACAGCCAATAGAATGCCAGCTCAATCCTATTGGCTGATTGGATCAGCCAATAGGATTGAACTTCAATCCTATTGGCTGATTGCATCAGCCAATAGGATTTTTTCTACCTTAATTCCCATTGGCTGATAGAATTCTATCAGCCAATCGGAATTGAAGGGACGCCATCTTGGATGACGTCACTTAAAGGAACCGTCATTTAGTCATTTAGTAAGAAGACTTCGATGGAAGAGGATGCTCCTCGCCGGATGTCTTGAAGATGGACCCGCTCTGCGCCGGATGGATGAAGATAGAGAGGACCACTTTGCCCGGCTTGGATGAAGACTTCTCCCAGCTTCGTCGAGGACTTCGGCCCGGTTGGATGAAGACTTCTCAAGGGGTTAGTGTTAGGTTTTTTTTAAGGGGGTATTGGGTGGGTTTTAGAGTAGGGTTGGTTGTGTGGGTGGTGGGTTTTAATGTTGGGGGGGATTTGTAATTTTTTTTACAGGTAAAAGATCTGATTACTTTAGGGCAATACCCCGCAGAAGGCCCTTTTGAGGGCTATTTGTAATTTAGTGTAGGGTAGGGCTTTTTTTATTTTGGGGGGCTATTTCATTTTGTTACGGGGGTTAGATTAGGTGTAATTAGCTTAAAAGTCTTGTAATTTGTTTATTATTTTCTGTAATTTAGTGTTGGTTTTTTTTTGTACTTGAGCTAATTTTATTTAATTGTATTTAATTTAGGGAATTCATTTAATTATAGTGTAGTGTTAGGTGCTAGTGTAATGTAGGTTAGGTTTTATTTTACAGGTACATTTGTCTTTATTTTAGCTAGGTAGTTTATTAAATAGTTAATAACTATTTAGTAACTATTCTACCTAGTTAAAATAAATACAAACTTGCCTGTAAAATAAAAATAAAACCTAAGCTAGCTACAATGTAACTATTAGTTATATTGTAGCTAGTTTAGGGTTGATTGTACCGGTAAGTATTTAGTTTTAAATAGGAATAATTTAGTTAATTATTGTAATTTGTATTTAGATTTATTTAAATTATATTTAAGTTAGTGGGGGTTAGGGTTAGACTTAGGTTTAGGGGTTAATAAATTTAGAATAGTGGCGGCGACGTTGGGGGACGGCAGATTAGGGGTTAATAATATTTAACTAATGTTTGCGAGTCGGGAGTGTGGCGGTTTAGGGGTTAATATGTTTAATGTAGTGGCGGTGACGTTGGGGGCGACAGATTAGGGGTTAATAAGTGTAGGTAGGTTGCGGCAACATTGGGGGCAGCAGATAAGGGGTTAATACATATAATGTAGGTGTCGGCGATGTTGGGGGCAGCAGATTAGGGGTTCATAAGTATAATGTAGGTGGCGGCAGATTAGGGGTTAATAATATAATGTAGGTTTTGGCGATGTCGGGGGCGGCAGATTAGGGGTTAATAAGTGTAAGATTAGGGGTGTTTAGACTCGGGCTTCATGTTAGGGTGTTAGGTGTAAACATACATTTTTTTCCCCATAGGAATCAATGGGGCTGCTTTAATGAGTTATACACTGCTTTATTGCAGGTGTTAGACTTTTTTTCAGCCGCCTCTCCCCGTTGATTCCTATGGGGAAATCGTGCATGAGCACGTTACACCAGCTCACCGCTGACTTAAGCAGCGCTGGTATTGGAGTGAGACGTGGAGCAAAATTTTGCTCTACGCTCACTTCTTGTCTTTTAACGCCGGGTTTGTAAAAACCCATAATACCAGCGCTGTATGTAAGTGAGCGGTGAGCATAAACTGCTCGTTAGCACCGCATAGCCTCTAACGCAAAACTCGTAATCTATCCGTATATTTTTTATTTTCTGTAAGTTAGATTTTTTTATTTTATTGTAACAGATTTTTTTTCATGTAACATAGGGGGTTTATTTAAGAGCGGGGCTAGGTGTTAGTGTAGTTATAGTTTGCATTGGGCACGGCAGAATAGGCTTTAATTTGATTATTGATGTTTACAATTTAGTAGACTTTAAAGACTTTAATCTCTTAAGAAGCCTCCCCATATCTGTATGAGGATTGATTAAGTAATTATTGATGTTAAGCATGCAGTAGGCCTTAATCTCCTAGGTCATCTTAGGGGTTAATAGTGCATTTAGCTATAATGTTTAAAATATAATGCATTCTTATTGTAGTTAAATTAATATGTATGTAAAGACATTAGTATTACAATTGTATTATTACATAACAGGCATGCAGTTATGTAATACTATAATTATAATGCAACTGTCTTTGATAACAAATATATCATTTAAAAATATATTTATATTTAAAATAATAAACACATCAAGCAACAATATCTACATTTTAATTTATATACAATACTTAAACTAATATATTATACATGACCATGCATATTATTTCAAACATTGTAGATATAGTGTAGTCAGGCCTTGCATTGATATTCAATATTTAAAATGTTATGCATGTATATTGCATAATTTTTTAAGTATTGAATATACATTAAAATATATTTATGTAAGCTTGTTGTGATTATTAGTGATAACATAGATATATATATTAATATACTGTACAGTATATTTATTTTATAGTAGTTAGTAGCATTACATTATATTTGTACATAACAGGGATGCAGTTAGGTAGAATTATAATTGTAATTATACTGTCTTAAATATCAAATAATAAACACAAGCAACATTTATTACATTTTAATTTATATGCAGATATTTAAATAATATGCATTCTACATAACAATGCATCATGTTTTTTTTAATTTATAATTTTTATTGAGGTTTAAAAGGCACAAAATACAGACAATAGCTAGTCCAATGTAAACAAATTACTCACAGAAGAGTTTACAATATAGTAGAATATCGTGTGAAGTATACAAATAGTGAATTTGTCTACAAATATGATTGTACAACAAAACATAACCACTAAAGTATGAAGTCATTCTTGGACCTCAAGATAATCATACTGCTGGTATGAAGGGAAGTTAGCAAAACTGATATTTTTATGTTTAAATTAGTAGGAAGTCATGTTAAGATAGTATCTCTTCCCCTAAAAATAAGTCACTCTTGGACCTGTTTAAAACTGCAAAAGGAATTGTGGGAAAACAAGGATAATTTAGCACCATTTTGGGCATACTACTGGCATATGAATTAATATGCAATAAAATTTAAGAAATAAGGAAACCTACTAGCATACTTGAATATAACTCTTAAGCGGTATTTAAAATGAGAGAATAAACTGTAAGTAAACTCCCATGAGAGATCTCCTACGGAGATCTATATATCCTATATAATAAATGGCCAAGTATGTTTGTCAAATGCAGTCATGCGCAGTAGAGACTGCACGTGACAAACATATCTGGCCATTTGGATCCTGACACTCAGCACAGAGCAAGACTGAAGCGGAGTGTCAGGGGGCGTGGCCGATGGGAGCGTCGTGGTGGGGGCGTGACTGGGCGCGGCGAAGGGCGTGACCGGACTCTGTGAGGGGCGTGGTCGCGTGACCGGGCGAAGCGAGGGGCATGGTCGGGCAGGTACTGCCGTGATGGGGCATGGCCGGAAGGGTGCCGCAATGGGGGCGTGGTCAGAGAGTCAAAGGGTTTGAAAGACAGAGCCAGAGAGGGGGGGAGAGCAAAAGAAAGGGGGGAGAAGGGCCAAAGAGGGGGGGAGAAGGGCCAAAGAGGGGGGAGAGAGAGACAAATAGAGGGGGGAGAGAGCCAAATAGAGGGGGGAGAGGGCCAAAGAGGGGGGAGAGGGCCAAAGAGGGGGGGAAGGGCCAAAGAGGGAGGAGAGGGTCAAAAAGAGGCGGTGAGAGAGCCAAAAAGAGGGGTGAGAGAGAGCCAAAGAGGGGGGAGAGAGCCAAATAGAGGGGGCAGAGAGAACAAAAGAGGGGGCAGAGAGAGCAAAAGAAAGGGGGGAGAGAGAGAGCCAAAGAGGGGGAGAGAGCCAAAGAGGGGGGAAAGAGAGCAAAAGAAAGGGGGGAGAGAGCAAAAGAAAGGGGGGAGAGAGCCAAAGAGGGGGCAGAAAGAACAAAAGAGGGGCCAGAGAGAGCAAAAAAAAGGGTGGGGAGAGAGTCAAAGAGGGGGGAGAGAGCCAAAAAGAGGGGGGAGAGAGGGCCAAAGAGGGGGGAGAGAGCCAAATAGAGGGGGGAGAGAGCCAAAGAGGGGAGAGAGAGCCAAAGAGGGGGGAGAGAGAGAGCAAAAGAGGAAAGAGAGCCAAAGAGGAGAGAGAGCAAAAGAGGTGAGAGAGTCAAAGAGGGGGGAAAGAGAGCAAAAGAGGGGGGAGAGAGAGCAAAAGAAAGGGGGGAGAGAGCCAAAGAGGGGGCAGAGAGAGCAAAAGTAAGGGGGGAGAGAGCCAAAGAGGGGGGAGAGAGAACAAAAGAGGGGTCAGAGAGAGCAAAAGAAAGGGGGGAGAGAGAGAGCAAAAGAGGGGGGAGAGAGCCAAAGAGGGGGAGAGAGCCAAAGAGGGGGGAGAGAGCACAAAGGAGAGGGTCGCGAGAAAGCAAAAGAGAGGGGGGAGAGAGAATAAAAAAGAGGGGGGAGAGAGCAAGGGGTGGGACCACTGTACTGCAAAAAATGGCCCATGTACACGGGCTTTAGTACTAGTATGTATATGTATATATATATATATATATATATATATAGTTATGTAAATATATGTACACACATCACTATGTATATATCGTATATAAACATTCATACACATATACTACAAAAAGGAGAGCAGGCAGCTGCACAATAAGGAGTAAAAAAAATTGTTAAAAAAGTTAAACCTTTATTATGTCATTTAAAATAAAGGCAGTACACGGCACACAAACTCCCTGACTAGTTTCGTGCTCAGTTGAGCACTTAATCATAGGGTGAGTTTGTTCAGTGTTCATAGCCTATTTAAAGGCACAGAACACCTGAAGACATTTACACATTAAAAGCTACAACAGTGTTAAAAATACATGTAAAAATCTACCTTATTACAAACACTATGTGTAGTGTGTGGAAGAAGGAACAAATAAACAAATAAACAAATAAACTCAGAACAGGAATCCAATATGTCTGATGACAGTGGAGCATCAGCACCTATCTCTGTTTCTCTCTCTTCTTCCTCTTCTTCTTCTTCTTTACTCTCTTCCTCCTCTGTCTCTTCTGGCTCATCTATGTCATTGCAGGTGCCGGATGGTGGTGCCATTGGGAGCTCTGAGGATGAAGAAATGGAGATGCGTCCAAAAGGAAGGGATAGTATGGATATCCCTTTAGGTGGAAAAAGACAAGGAGAGCAGGGAAAAGAACAAAGAAAATCGGGAAGAAAAATCAAGCAGAACAAGAAGGACTAACTGTTCTTAATCTTTTGGACACTAAACTAACAGTAGAACAAATTACATTGTTGTCTAGGGGATTGGGTTTCGCACCGACTAATAGTGATGTCGCGAACTTAAAATTTTCGGTTCGCGAACGGCGGACTCAAACTTCCGGTATTGTTCGCGAACCTGCAAACCGCCATTGAATTCAATAGGCAGGCGAATTTTAAAACCTACAAGGACTCTTTCTGGCCACAATAGTGATGTAAAAGTTGTTTCAAGGTTACTAACACCTGGACTGTGGCATGCTGGAGGGGGATCCCTGGCAAAACTCCCATGTAAAATTACATAGTTTATGCAGAGTCTGCTTTTAACTCATAAAGGGCCTAAATCACCTAACATTCCCAAATTGTTTGCAATAACGTGCTTTAAAACATCAGTAATGATGTAGTATCTATCAGGTAGTGTAAGGGTTACGGCCGCATCACAGTGACAGAGCAAACTCCAAGTGTAACGCACTGCAATCAACCGCAAACAGTCCACTTGCAGAACCACGAGATAGGTAGATTTGATAGATAGATACATAGATTACATAGCTCAATCGATGCAATATACATACGATCGATACACTGTACATAGCTCAATAGATGCAATATACATTTGATAGATACGAATTACATCGATCAATAGATGCAATATACATTTGATAGATACGAATGTTATCGAATCAAAGATGCAATATACATTTTATAGATACGAATGACATCAACCAAAATATGTAATATACATTTTATAGATACGAATTACATCGATCAAAAGATGCAATCTACATTTGATCGATACGTTTGATAGTTCGATCGATTTGATATATAAATAAATCGATTTGAAATATATATAATTTCCCTGACAGAGTATAACAATAAGACATGTGGTCTGTGACCCGTGGTGTGTAAAGTAGTACTATTCTTAACATTTTACTAAAACTGTTACTCCCCCTTTCGGTTGAGGTCTATATGGCCTTCATTTTTGGAACCGGGAGATGGAAGAAGATGATTGTTCTGTCCTCCTACTTCAAATTTGTCAGAAACACAAGTGGCTGTCTCAAAACAGTCCGGACAGAAGATAGATCGATCGATAGGATAGATAGATATACATAGATTGATAGTTAGATAGAATCGATAGAAGAAAAATAGATAGATTTTTTAGATATATAATTACCCTGATAAAGTCTAATAATTAAACATGCGGTCTTGGACCCAACTGGGTTGTGTTAAGTAGTACTATTCTTCGTACTTTCAGCCCTGTAACTCCCCCTATTGGTGGAGGTCTATATGGCAGTTATGATTAACCTGACAAAGTATAACACCAAGACACGCGTTCTGGGACCCATGGTAATTTTGTTGTGTTAAGTAAAACTTTTCTTATCACTTGAATCCCTCTTACCCACCCTTTTGTTGGAGTTCTATATGGCCTGCATGATTAGCCTGACAAAGTATAATAAGAAAACATCTGGTCTGGGACCCATGGTAACTAGGTTGTGTTTAAGTAGTACTATTCTTAGAACTGTAATCCCTGCTACTCCCCCTATCAAGGGCGGTCTATATGGCCTGCATGATTACCCTGACAAAGTATAACAACAAGACACACGGTGTTGGACCCATGGTAACTAGCTTGTGTTAATTAGTACTTTTCTTAGCACTTTAATCCCTGTTACCCCCCCCCCTATTGGGGGAGGTCTATATGGCCTGCCTGATTACCCTAAAAAAATATAATAATAAGACATGCGGTCTGGGACCCATGTTAACTAGGTTGTGTTTTAAGTAGTACCATTCTTAGCACTTTAATCTCTGTAACTGCCCCTATTTGGGGAGGTCTATACGGCCTGGATGATTACCCATACAAAATATAATAATGACATCTGCTCTGGGTCTTGGACCCATGGTAACTATGTTGTGTTAAGTAGTAATGTCCTTAGCATTTTAATAGCTGTTACTCACCCTATCGGTGGCGGTCTATATGGCCTGCATGATTACCCTTACAAAATATAATAACAAAACATGCGGTCTGGGACCCATGGTAACTAGTTTGTGTTAAGTAGTAATTTCCTTTGCATTTTAATACCTGTTAGGGGAGGTCTATATGGCCTGCATGACTACCCTTACAAAATATAATAACAAAACATGCGGTCTGGGACCCATGGTAACTAGGTTGTGTTAAGTATTACTCTTCTTAGCATTTTAATACCTGTTACTCACCCTATCGTGGGAGGTCTATACGGCCTGCATGATTACCCATACAAAATATAATAAGACATCTGCTCTGGGTCTGTGACCCATGGTAACTAGGTTGTGTTAATTTGTACTGTTCTTAGCATTTTAATACCTGTTACACCCTTTTGGGGGAGGTCTATATGGCCTGCATGATTACCCTGACAAAGTATAACAACAAGACACGGGGTGTGGGACCCATGGTAACTAGCTTGTGCTAATTAGTACTGTTCTTAGCATTTTAATACCTGTTACTCACCCTATCTGGGGAGGTCTATATGGCCTGCATGATTACCCTTACAAAATAGAATAACAAGACATGCGGTCTGGCACCCATGGTAATTAGGTTGTGTAAAGTAGTACTCTTCTTAGCATTTTAATACCTGTTACTCACCCTATCGGGGGAGGTCTATATGGCCTGCATGATTACCCTAACAAAATATAATAATAAGACATATGCTCTAGGACCCATGTTAACTTTGTGTTAAGTAGTACAGTTCTTGGCATTTCAATACCTGTTACTCACCCTATTGGTGGAGTTCTATATGGCCTGCATGATTACCCTTACAACATATAATAACAAAACATATGCTCTGGGACCCATGGTAACTAACTAGGTTGTGTTAAGTAGTACTGTTCTTAGCAGTTTAATACCTGTTACAACACCGAATGGTGGCAGGTTTATCTGGCCTTCATGATTAGCCGCACCCAAACCCAAAAAAAAGCCAAGCGATCTTAGACTAACACCCATGGCTAACTCGGTTGTTTCAATTAGTACTATTCTTAGCACTTTCATCCCTGTTACTTTCAGGCCTCTTGGTGGTGGTCTATATGGCCATCATGATTAGCCTAACAAAATATTACA
Source organism: Bombina bombina (assembly GCF_027579735.1). Taxonomy (NCBI): domain Eukaryota; kingdom Metazoa; phylum Chordata; class Amphibia; order Anura; family Bombinatoridae; genus Bombina; species Bombina bombina. The sequence goes on along the minus strand of NC_069500.1, from coordinate 680,980,776 downwards.
ATCCAACCTTTGCTCAGTCTTCATAGGCCCTTCATTGGCTGTATTTTGGTAGTACTGCTCTTATTATTTTAATACCTGATACAACACCGAATGGTGGCAGCTCTATATGGCCTGCATGATTAGCCGCACCCAAAAAGCCAAGCGGTCTTGGATTAACACCCATGGCTAACTTGGTTGTTTCAAGTAGTACTATTCTTAGCACTTTCATCTCATCATCCCTGTTACTTCCAGGACTCTCGGTGGTAGCCTACATGGCCATCATGATTAGCCAAATCAAATACTACAATACAACCTTGGCTCAGTCTTCATAAGGCCCTTCATTGGCTGTATTTTGGTAGTACTGTTCTTATTAGTTTAATAGCTGATACAACACCGAATGGTGGCAGCTCTATATGGCCTGCATGATTAGCCGCACCCAAAACAAAAATAAAGCCAAGAGGTCTTGGATTAACACCCATGGCTAACTTGGTTGTTTCAAGTAGTACTATTCTTAGCACTTTCATCTCATCATCCCTGTTACTTCCAGGACTCTCGGTGGTAGCCTACATGGCCATCATGATTAGCCAAATCAAATACTACAATACAACCTTGGCTCAGTCTTCATAAGGCCCTTCATTGGCTGTATTTTGGTAGTACTGTTCTTATTAGTTTAATAGCTGATACAACACCGAATGGTGGCAGCTCTATATGGCCTGCATGATTAGCCGCACCCAAAACAAAAATAAAGCCAAGAGGTCTTGGATTAACACCCATGGCTAACTTGGTTGTTTCAAGTAGTACTATTCTTAGCACTTTCATCTCATCATCCCTGTTACTTCCAGGACTCTCGGTGGTAGCCTACATGGCCATCATGATTAGCCAAATCAAATACTACAATACAACCTTGGCTCAGTCTTCATAAGGCCCTTCATTGGCTGTATTTTGGTAGTACTGTTCTTATTAGTTTAATAGCTGATACAACACCGAATGGTGGCAGCTCTATATGACCTGCATGATTAGCCGCACCCAAAACAAAAATAAAGCCAAGAGGTCTTGCACTAACACCCATGGCTAACTCTTTGTTTTCAAGTTGTACTATTCTTAGCACTTTCATCTCATCCCTTACTTCCATGCCTCTCGGGGGTGGTCTACATGGCCATCATGATTACCCTCACCAAAATATAACAACAATACGTGCGTACAGGGAACCATGGTAAGGTTACTTCCTTTCGCAAAATCGAGTATAACAGTTGCAGGCAGAGGTTCTGACCCTGCATTATGGCTGCACCTCTCCCTAAAAGAGGCATGCGTTACAGAGTCTGTGGGCATGTATGCAAAGAGCTGGCCTGCCTTAAAGGAGCAGCAAGGCAGTACAGGTCGTTCTCCTTCAGCCGTTTTATACACTGTCCCACGGCCACGACCCTCAACAGCCACAACAGAATGAAACACCACATATGCCATCCTTTTGAACAATAGAGTACAGGTATGGCATTGATTTTAGTTACACGGCGATATTTATTATGAACCGTGAAATTGAAAACAAAAACAGGATTGGACACCCAGTACAGTACAGGTCGTTCTCCTTCGGCCTTTTTAGAAGAGTGTTCCGGACCCTCAACAAAAACAACAGCAGGAAAGAGGACATATGGCATCCTTTTGAACAATAGAGTACAGGTACATCATTGATTTTAGAAACCCAGAGATAATTTTTGGCAAATGGGAAATAGAAAAAAACATTCATTGGACACCCAGTACACTTCTTTATCCTTAGGCCTTTTTATAAGAGTGTCCCGAACCCTCAACAGAAACGACAGCAGTAAAGAGGACATATGGCATCCTTTTATACAAAAGATGACATGTAAGGCATTGATTTTATAAACCCATAGATAATTTTGGTCAAATGGGAAATAGAAAAATACACTGAGTGGACACCCAGTACACTTCTTTCTCCTTAGGCCTTTTTATAAGAGGGTCCCGGAGCCTCAACAGAAACAACAGCATGAAAGAGGACATATGGCATCCTTTTGAACAATTGATTACAGTTAAGGCATTGATTTTAGAATCCCTGAGATAATAATTTATATGAACAGGGAAATAGAAAAAACATTGATTGGACACCCAGTACACTTCTTTATCCTTAGGCCTTTTTATAAGAGGGTCCCGGAGCCTCAACAGAAACAACAGCATGAAAGAGGACATATGGCATCCTTTTGAACAATTGATTACAGTTAAGGCATTGATTTTAGAATCACTGAGATAATTTATATGAACAGGGAAATAGAAAAAAAAATTGATTGGACACCCAGTACACTTCTTTATCCTTAGGCCTTTTTATAAGAGGGTCCCGGAGCCTCAACAGAAACAACAGCATGAAAGAGGACATATGGCATCCTTTTGAACAATTGATTACAGTTAAGGCATTGATTTTAGAATCCCTGAGATAATTTATATGAACAGGGAAATAGAAAAAAAAATTGATTGGACACCCAGTACACTTCTTTATCCTTAGGCCTTTTTATAAGAGGGTCCCGGAGCCTCAACCGAAACAACAGCATGAAAGAGGACATATGGCATCCTTTTGAACAATTAATTACAGGTAAGACATTGATTTAAGAATCCCTGAGATAATTTATATGAACCAGGAAATAGAAAAAAACATTGATTGGACACCCAGTACACTTCTTTATCCTTAGGACTTTTTAGCAGAGGGTCCAGGACCATCAACAGAAACAACTGCATGAAAGAGGACATATGGCATCCTTTTGAACAATAGATGACAGGTAAGGCATTGATTTTAGAAACCCAGAGATAATTTGTTGCAACTGGCAAATCAAAAAAAACATTGATTGGACACCCAGTACACTTCTTTATCCTTTTGCCTTGTTATAAGAGGGTCCCGGACCCTCAACAAAAACAAGAGCAGGGAGCTGGGCATAGGAGTACAAGGGAGTGTGACAATAATAATGTGAAGGGGAAGATTGCGGAGTTGTGGCATTTTGAATTTTTTATCATGGGAAGTACTTGCAATGACCTTGCTCTGGTGAATCCATATCGCAAATGTCTTTTTTAAGGCACTGTTTGTCTATTTTTTGAATATCAGCATTTGGTAAATGAAGCGTGACTTAAGGCTGGTGAGAACCGACCTTTCTTCTGGCTGTTTGAAAATGTTGTGTCTCTGGACAAACATGTGAATACGGGTCCATCTGCCATATTCTGCACGCAACCCCTTTGATGATTGACGCTAAAAATGTGTCACCTGCAAGCAGAGATCGTTACTTCTGTCTAAATCTTCCTGGTATGGACAGGCCACTGTTTCCCACAGCAAGTCATAAGCTTGAACTACAAGATTGTCTTGAGTATGGTAGGAAATCATAGTTTATTAAAGTCTGTACTATCACCACAAAAGCTGAACTTCTTGAAGCAATGAAAATGCCAGCAATTTCCTGTACTTATGGATGACAAGGAGGACGTCCTGTCGTGCACAGAGATGGAGAGGATTTTTGGTTTCCCTGTACACAACACAGAGATGTCTCCAACATCACCATAAACACAAGACAGCGACTCTTGGGAAGTTCCTGGAGTGTTTCGGTAGCCATCTCTTTGCACCCCGAAAAGAATACTTTATCAGTCTTTTTGTATACATTTGACATCAGATTTGGAGACCGTGGTGACGCACATTTTATTTACTGTTGTGCAAGCTGTGGCAATTTCAATTGGCATTAAAAAGTAAGATTTGGAGAGGTGACGCACATTTTATGCACGCTGTGGCAATTGCAATTTGCAGTGAAAATAATCTGCTAACAACCACTACCTAGGACCACGCCTGACTCCTGAAGTCATGCTTCAGTTAGTAACTCAAGTTAAATTAAATTAATTTTTTTTTTTATTATTATGCTCAGCAGATTCAAAACATACCATTCTCCTAGTCATATCACACGACATGTCAAAATGCTGCATGGAAAATGGCAGCGTGCAAAGTCATAATCTTAGTGAACCTATAAGTGCATTAAATTTTCTAAAATAAACAAAAATACAGAGAGAAAAAAAAGTAAAGAGGACATATGGCATCCTTTTGAACAATAGATTACATTTAAGGCATTGATTTTAGAAACCCAGAGATAATTTGTTGCAACCGGGAAATCTAAAAAAACATTGATTAGACACCCAGTACACTTATTTATCCTTAGGCCTTTTTAGCAGAGGCTCCAGGACCCTCAACAAAACCAGCAGCAGGAAAGAGGACATATGGCATCCTTTTGAAAAATAGATTACAGGAAAGGCATTGATTTTAGAAACCCGGAGATAATTTGTTGCAACCGGGAAATCTAAAAAAACTTTGATTAGACACCCAGTACACATATTTATCCTTAGGCCTTTTTATAAGAGGGTCCCGGAGCCTCAACAAAAACAGCAGCAGGAAAGAGGACATATGGCATCCTTTTGAACAATAGATTACATTTAAGGCATTGATTTTAGAAACCCAGAGATAATTTGTTGCAACCGGGAAATCTAAAAAAACATTGATTAGACACCCAGTACACTTATTTATCCTTAGGCCTTTTTAGCAGAGGCTCCAGGACCCTCAACAAAACCAGCAGCAGGAAAGAGGACATATGGCATCCTTTTGAAAGTTAGATTACAGGAAAGGCATTGATTTTAGAAACCCGGAGATAATTTGTTGCAACCGGGAATTTGAATCAAACAAATGATTCGATGGACACCCAGTACACTTCATTCTCCTTAGGCCTTTTTATAAGAGGGTCCAGGACCCTGAAACAAAACACCAGCAGGAAAGAGGACATATGGCATCCTTTTGAACAATAGAGTACAGGTACAGCATTGAGTTTACAACCCCAGAGATAATTTTGGGCAAATGGGAAATAGAAAAAAACATTGAGTGTACACCCAGTACACTTCTTTCTCCTTAGGCCTTTTTATAAGAGGGTCCAGGACCCTCAAACAAAACACCAGCAGGAAATAGGACATATGGCATCCTTTTGAACAATAGAGTACAGGTACAGCATTGATTTTACAAACCCAGAGATAATTTTGGGCAAATGGGAAATAAAAAAATACATTGAGTGGACACCCAGTATACTTATTTCTCCTTAGGCCTTTTTATAAGAGGGTCCAGGACCCTCAAAAAAAACACCAGCAGGAAAGAGAACATATGGCATCCTTTTGAACAATAGAGTACAGGTATAGCATTGATTTTACAAACCCAGAGATAATTTTGGGCAAATGGGAAATAGAAAAAAACATTGAGTGGACATCCAGTACACTTCTTTCTCCTTAGGCCTTTTTATAAGAGGGTCCAGGACCCTCAAACAAAACACCAGCAGGAAAGAGGACATATGGCATCCTTTTGAACAATAGAGTACAGGTACAGCGTTGATTTTACAAACCCAGAGATAATTTTGGTCAAATGAGAAATAGAAAAATACATTGAGTGGACACCCAGTACACTTCTTTCTCCTTAGGCCTTTTTATAAGAGGGTCCAGGAACCTAAAAAAAAAAAAAAACACCAGTAGGAAAGAGAACATATGGCATCCTTTTGAACAATAGAGTACAGGTATAGCATTGATTTTACAAACCCAGAGATAATTTTGGGCAAATGGGAAATAGAAAAAAACATTGAGTGGACACCCAGTACACTTCTTTCTCCTTAGGCCTTTTTATAAGAGGGTCCAGGACCCTCAAACAAAACACCAGCAGGAAAGAGAACATATGGCATCCTTTTGAACAATAGAGTACTGGTACGGCATTGATTTTAGAAACCCAGAGTTAATTGTTTGGAAACGTGAAATTGCCCAAAAAACCATGCTTGGACACCCACTCCAGGTCGTTCTCCTTCAGCCTTTTTATAAGAGGGTCCAGCACCCTCAACAGAAACAACTGCAGGAAACACCACCACATATGCCATCCTTTTGCACAAGCGAGTACAGGTATGGCATCCATTTTAGAAACCCGGAGATAATTGAGAGGAACCGGGAACATTTTTCTAAAAATTTGCTGGGGCACCCATTACAGGTCGTTCTCCTTCAGCCTTTTTATACCATGGGCCACGACCCGCAACAGGCACAACAGCATGAAACACCACATATGCCACCCTTTTGCACAATAGAGTACAGGTATGGCATAGATGGAACACGGAGATAATTTAGAGCAACCAAGAGACGGATAAAGATGCTTGGTCGGTCCTCCTCCTTCAAATTTGTGGCAATGCGCGTTCAATTTAATGGTCCACCAGATATGAGTGGTGTGCTAAGATGTACTATTCATAACAGTTTAATCACTGTTATGTGCCTTATTTTTTTTATTTGAGTTTTGTACCCACAGAGCAGCAGCAGAGGCCAGAAAAATTAGGAATGTACAAATGACTGAAAAATTTGGGTATTGTTGTAGCAACTGCTGTAGCAGCGACCAGAAAAATTGATGTTTGTAAAACATTTATAAAGTGCCCTAAAAGCTTGTGGCTTGAACACTAGTTGTTGGCGGATAAGTCAAGCAAGTCCTCCGGCTTTATAACAAAAAAAAAAGGCCAGCCTGTGTACCAGCTGTAGCCCAAGCCAGCTCATCTCATCATCAGGCCTTTTTTATTCAAATGTATCGCCCAATGCAGTCCCTTCGGGATCCATCCCTCATTCATTTTTATAAAAGTGAGATAGTCAAGGCTTTTTTGACCTAGGCGACTTCTCTTCTCAGTGACAAAACCTCCTGCTGCACTGAAAGTCCTTTTGGACAGGACACTTGAAGCGGGGCAGGCCAGAAGTTCCATTGCAAATTGGGATAGCTCAGACCACAAGTCAAGCCTGCACACCCAGTAGTCAAGGGGTCCATCGCTCCTGAGAGTGTCGAGATCCGCAGTTAAAGCTAGGTAGTCTGCTACCTGTCGGTTGAGTCTTTCTCCAAGGCTGGATCCCGAAAGGCTCTGATGATGCATGGGAGTTAAAAAGGTACGCATGTCCTCCATCAACAAGACGTCAGGAAAGCATCCTGTCCTTGCCGCCGTGGTCGTGGGAGGAGGAGGATTAATTTAATCTCTTCCCCTGTTACATTCCCGTGGTGCTGTGACATCACCCTTATACACTGTGTAAAGCATAGTTTTTAATTTATTCTTAAAATGCTCCATCCTTTCCGACTTGCAGGAATTTGGTAACATTTCAGGCACTTTATGCTTATACCAGGGGTCGAGGAGTGTGGACACCCAGTACAAGTCGTTCTCCTTCAGCTTTTTTATACAAGGGTCCCTCAACAGGCACGACAGCATGAAAGAACCCATTTGAACAAGGTTGGATGCCGAGCTAATCATGTCCCGTTCCTCGTCCTCACTGATCTCACTGAGGGTATCTTCTTCCCCCCAGCCACGTACAACACCACGGGTACCAGAGAGGTGACAACAACGAGCACCCTGGGATGCCTGTTGTGCTCTGTCTTCCTCCTCCTCCTCCTCCTCCTCCTCCTCCTCAAAGCCACATTCCTCCTCTGACTCCTCTTCCTCACAATCCTCTTCCTGCGTTGCCGCAGGTCCAGCAAGCGATGCTGATAAGGCTGTTTGTGGGGGTGATGGACACCACAACTCTTCCTCTTCATGCTCATCTACTGCCTGATCCAGCACTCTTCGCAGGGCACGCTCCAGGAAGAAAACAAATGGTATGATGTCACTGATGGTGCCTTCGGTGCGACTGACAAGGTTTGTCACCTCCTCAAAAGGACGCATGAGCCTACAGGCATTGCGCATGAGTGTCCAGTAATTTGGCAAAAATATCCCCAGCTCCCCAGAGGCTGTCCTAGCACCCCGGTCATACAAATACTCATTAACAGCTTTTTCTTGTTGGAGCAGGCAGTCAAACATTAGGAGTGTTGAATTCCACCGTGTCGGGCTGTCGCAAATCAAGCGCCTCACTGAAATGGAATGCCTGAAATGGCCACACACCTTCCTGGCCTGCTTCAGGACGTCCTGTAAGCCTGGGTACTTATGGACAAATCGTTGTACAATTAGATTACACACATGTGCCATGCACGGCACATGTGTCAACTTGCCCAATTTCAATGCCGCCACCAAATTACTTCCATTGTCAGAAACAACCTTGCCAATCTCCAGTTGGTGCGGAGTCAGCCACTGATCCACCTGTGCGTTCAGGGCAGTCAGGAGTGCTGGTGCGGTGTGACTCTCCGCCTTCAGGCAAGTCAACCCCAAGACGGCGTGACACTGCCGTACCCGGGATGTAGCATAGTACCTGGAGAGCTGGGGGGGTGCCATAGATGTGGAGCAAGACGCAGAAGTTGAAGAGGACTCAGCCTAGGAAGAGGTTATGGAAGAGGATGGAGTAGGAGGAGTAGAGGAGGTAGCAGCAGGCCTGCCTGCAAGTCGTGGCGGTGTCACCAACTCTTCTGCAGAGCCACGCATTCCATGCTTGTCAGAAGTCAGCAGGTTTACCCAATGCGCAGTGTAGGTGATATACCTGCCCTGACCATGCTTTGCAGACCAGCTATCCGTGGTCATATGGACCCTTGCCCCAACGCTGTGTGCCAGACATGCCATAACTTCCTTTCTCACAACAGAGTACAGGTTTGGGATTGCCTTTTGTGAAAAGAAATTTCTGCCAGGTACCTTCCACTGCGGTGTCCCAATAGATACAAATTTTTTGAAAGCATCAGACTCCACCAGCTTGTATGGTAAAAGCTGGCGGGCTAAGAGTTCAGACAAGCCAGCTGTCAGACGCTGGGCAAGGGGGTGACTTTGAGAAATTGGCTTCTTACGCTCAAACATGTCCTTGACAGACACCTGACTGTGGGCAGATGACCAGGAACTGCTACGTAAGAGAAACTGAGTGGAGGATGGTTGAGAGGGGGCAAGGAGGACAGCACTGGTTGACATGGCTGAAGATGCTGGAGCAGGAGGAGGAGGGCGGCATTCAGTTTGTGTGCTGCTTCTACTCATGTGTTCTTCCCATCGGCCTTTGTGATGGGAGACCATGTGCCTTCGCAAAGCAGTTGTACCTAGGTGGCTGTTGGACTTCCCACGACTCAGTTTCTTTTGGCACAGGTTGCAAATGGCATCGCTGTTGTCAGAGGCAGACACACACAAAAAATGCCACACTGCTGAGCTCTGCGATGACGGCATTCTGGTGGTGGCAACAGCATGCGTTGATGGGTGTCGGCGTGCTGTCTGGCTGACCCCGGGTGCCGATGCATGCTGTCTGACTGTGCCACTAGCTCCTTGAGACGACCTCCCCATGCTTCCAAATCGTCTCCTCCTCCTCTCTGTCTCCCCATCTGAACTTTCCCCCTCTTCTTCTTCTCTTCTAGCAGGCACCCACGTGACATCTACTGACACATCATCATCAACCACTTCACTTGTATCTGACACATCAAGAAAGGAAGCAGCAGCGGGTACAACATCATCATCCTCACACCGTACCTCCATGTCGGTAATGCTGCCTGACTGAGACTGATCACTATTATCTACATCCTCTGTCAATGATGGTTGCGCATCACTCATTTCTTCCAACTGATGTATCAATAACTCCTGTGACAGATCAAGTGAAGCGGCTGTGGTGCTAGTGTTGGTGGTGGCGACAGGCGGGGGCGAGTGGCACTGGTCACTTGAGAACTGCCCAAAGCACAGCTGGACGTAGATGGTGCGTCAAGGTTAGGAGGACTAGCAGCGGAAGCTGAAGAAGATTGGGTGTCCTGTGTTAGCCATTCAACTAGGTCCTCCTCAGAACTTTTCGCGTCCCCCCTGGCACCCGGCATCTGAACAATGTGCATATTTGTAGGGTCTAAAGGAATCACAGCACCACGACCACGGAACCTGCGGGGTGGCCTGCCTCTGCCTGTCATTTTTTTTAAAATGGACACTAACAATACTATTACACCAATTATATGAGTGGTGGCACTGTGCAAGGGGGCACAGTATACGCTGTGAGACTGACAACAACAAAAAATATAGATGTTTTAAAAATCACAAATTGTTAATTTTTTTAAATATTAAAAGTACTGTGACAACAAATATGATTGTTGGCACTAGTTGGCAAATGGGCCTGTCTGGCACACATGCTGGGAGAAAGGAAACTGCAATTCAGTGGTACTAGGAGACTGAAGAATAACAGTCAAAACAGTTATGATTAACAAAAATTCCAATCCTGTTATAATAAATATGATTGGTGGCACTAATTTGGCTAGTTGGGACTGGCACACAGGCAGGCAGGCAGGATGAAAATGCAATTCAAGGGCACTAGTAGACTGCAGATTGACAGTCAAAACAGTGATGATTGACAATTTTTGCAATACTGTTAAAAGAAATATGATTGCTGGGAATAATTGGCTAGGTGGGCCTGGCACACAGGCTGCAAGGCAGGAGGAAAGTGCAATTCAATGGCACGAGCAAACTGAGGATTCAGAACAACAATTACCAAGAATTTTAATTTTTAATTATTAAGAATACTGTGACAACAAATATGATTGGTGTAAATATTTTGAAAGTAGGCCTGGCACACAGGCTGGCAGGCAGGAGAAAAGTGCAATTCAATGGCACGAGCAAACTGAGGATTAAGAACAACAATCAAAATTTTTTTAATTTTAATTAGTAACAATACTGTGACAACAATTATGATTGGTGTAAATAGTTGGCAAGACGGCCTGGCACACAGGCTGGCAGGCAGGAGGTAAATGCAATTCAAGGACACTAGGAGACTGAATACTGACAGTCAAAAAAGTGATGATTGACAATTTTTGCAATACTGTTAAAAGAAATATGATTGCTGGGAATAATTGGCTAGGTGGGCCTGGCACACAGGCTGCAAGGCAGGAGGAAAGTGCAATTCAATGGCATGAGCAAACTGAGGATTCAGAACAACAATTACCAAGAATTTTAATTTTTAATTATTAAGAATACTGTGACAACAAATATGATTGGTGTAAATATTTTGAAAGTAGGCCTGGCACACAGGCTGGCAGGCAGGAGAAAAGTGCAATTCAATGGCATGAGCAAACTGAGGATTAAGAACAACAATCAAATTTTTTTTAATTTTAATTAGTAACAATACTGTGACAACAATTATGATTGGTGTAAATAGTTGGCAAGACGGCCTGGCACATAGGCTGGCAGGAAGGAGGTAAATGTAATTCAAGGACACTAGGAGACTGAATACTGACAGTCAAAACAGTGATGATTGACAATTTTTGCAATACTGTTAAAAGAAATATGATTGCTGGGAATAATTGGTTAGGTGGGCCTGGCACACAGGCTGCAAGGCAGGAGGAAAGTGCAATTCAATGGCATGAGCAAACTGAGGATTCAAAACAACAATTACCAAGAATTTTAATTTTTCATTATTAAGAATACTGTGACAACATATATGATTGGTGTAAATATTTTGAAAGTCGGCCTGGCACACAGGCTGGCATGGCAGACAGGAGAAAAGTGCAATTCAATGGCACGAGCAAACTGAGGATTTAGAACAACAATCACTTTTTTTTATTTTAATTAGTAACAATACTGTGACAACAATTATGATTGGTGTAAATAGTTGGCAAGATGGCCTGGCACACAGGCTGGCAGGCAGGAGGTAAATGCAATTCAAGGACACTAGGAGACTGAATACTGACAGTCAAAACAGTGATGATTGACAATGTTTGCAATACTGTTAAAAGAAATATGATTGATGGGAATAATTGGCTAGGTGGGCCTGGCACATAGGCTGCAAGGCAGGAGGAAAGTGCAATTCAATGGCACGAGCAAACTGAGGATTCAGAACAACAATTACAAAAATTTTTAATTTTTAATTATTAAGAATACTGTGACAACATATATGATTGGTGTAAATATTTTGAAAGTAGGCCTGGCACACAGGCTGGCATGGCAGGCAGGAGAAAAGTGCAATTCAATGGCACGAGCAAACTGAGGATTAAGAACAACAATCAAAAATGTTTTAATTTTAATTAGTAACAATACTGTGACAAAAATTATGATTGGTGTAAATAGTTGGCAAGACGGCCTGGCACACAGGCTGGCAGGCAGGAGGTAAATGCAATTCAAGGACACTAGGAGACTGAATACTGACAGTCAAAATAGTGATGATTGACAATTTTTGCAATACTGTTAAAAGAAATATGATTGCTGGGAATAATTGGCTAGGTGGGCCTGGCACACAGGCTGCAAGGCAGGAGGAAAGTGCAATTCAATGGCATGAGCAAACTGAGGATTCAGAACAACAATTACCAAGAATTTTAATTTTTAATTATTAAGAATACTGTGACAACAAATATGATTGGTGTAAATATTTTGAAAGTAGGCCTGGCACACAGGCTGGCATGGCAGGCAGGAGAAAAGTGCAATTCAATGGCACGAGCAAACTGAGGATTTAGAACAACAATCAAATTTTTTTTAATTTTAATTAGTAACAATACTGTGACAACAATTATGATTGGTGTAAATAGTTGGCAAGATGGCCTGGCACACAGGCTGGCAGGCAGGAGGTAAATGCAATTCAAGGACACTAGGAGACTGAATACTGACAGTCAAAACAGTGATGATTGACAATGTTTGCAATACTGTTAAAAGAAATATGATTGATGGGAATAATTGGCTAGGTGGGCCTGGCACATAGGCTGCAAGGCAGGAGGAAAGTGCAATTCAATGGCACGAGCAAACTGAGGATTCAGAACAACAATTACCAAGAATTTTAATTTTAATTATTAAGAATACTGTGACAACAAATATGAATGGTGTAAATATTTTGAAAGTCGGCCTGGCACACAGGCTGGCATGGCAGGAGAAAAGTGCAATTCAATGGCATGAGCAAACTGAGGATTAAGAACAACAATAAAAAAAAATTAATTTTAATTAGTAATAATACTGTGACAACAATTATGATTGGTGTAAATAGTTGGCAAGATGGCCTGGCACACAGGCTGGCAGGCAGGAGGTAAATGCAATTCAAGGACACTAGGAGACTGAATACTGACAGTCAAAACAGTGATGATTGACAATTTTTGCAATACTGTTAAAAGAAATATGATTGATGGGAATAATTGGCTAGGTGGGCCTGGCACATAGGCTGCAAGGCAGGAGGAAAGTGCAATTCAATGGCACGAGCAAACTGAGGATTCAGAACAACAATAACAAAAATTTTTAATTTTTAATTATTAAGAATACCGTGACAACATATATGATTGGTGTAAATATTTTGAAAGTCGGCCTGGCACACAGGCTGACAGGCAGGAGAAAAGTGCAATTCAATGGCACGAGCAAACTGAGGATTAAGAACAACAATCAAAATTTTTTTATTTTTAATTAGTAACAATACTGTGACAACAATTATGATTGGTGTAAATAGTTGGCAAGACGGCCTGGCACACAGGCTGGCAGGCAGGAGGTAAATGTAATTCAAGGACACTAGGAGACTGAATACTGACAGTCAAAACAGTGATGATTGACAATTTTTGCAATACTGTTAAAAGAAATATGATTGCTGGGAATAATTGGTTAGGTGGGCCTGGCACACAGGCTGCAAGGCAGGAGGAAAGTGCAATTCAATGGCATGAGCAAACTGAGGATTCAAAACAACAATTACCAAGAATTTTAATTTTTCATTATTAAGAATACTGTGACAACATATATGATTGGTGTAAATATTTTGAAAGTCGGCCTGGCACACAGGCTGGCATGGCAGGCAGGAGAAAAGGGCAATTCAATGGCACGAGCAAACTGAGGATTTAGAACAACAATCAAATTTTTTTTAATTTTAATTAGTAACAATACTGTGACAACAATTATGATTGGTGTAAATAGTTGGCAAGATGGCCTGGCACACAGGCTGGCAGGCAGGAGGTAAATGCAATTCAAGGACACTAGGAGACTGAATACTGACAGTCAAAACAGTGATGATTGACAATTTTTGCAATACTGTTAAAAGAAATATGATTGATGGGAATAATTGGCTAGGTGGGCCTGGCACATAGGCTGCAAGGCAGGAGGAAAGTGCAATTCAATGGCACGAGCAAACTGAGGATTCAGAACAACAATTACAAAAAATTTTAATTTTTAATTATTAAGAATACTGTGACAACATATATGATTGGTGTAAATATTTTGAAAGTCGGCCTGGCACACAGGCTGGCAGGCAGGAGAAAAGTGCAATTCAATGGCACGAGCAAACTGAGGATTAAGAACAACAATCAAAAATGTTTTAATTTTAATTAGTAACAATACTGTGACAAAAATTATGATTGGTGTAAATAGTTGGCAAGACGGCCTAGTACACAGGCTGGCAGGCAGGAGGTAAATGCAATTCAAGGACACTAGGAGACTGAATACTGACAGTCAAAATAGTGATGATTGACAATTTTTGCAATACTGTTAAAAGAAATATGATTGCTGGGAATAATTGGCTAGGTGGGCCTGGCACACAGGCTGCAAGGCAGGAGGAAAGTGCAATTCAATGGCACGAGCAAACTGAGGATTCAGAACAACAATTACCAAGAATTTTAATTTTAATTATTAAGAATACTGTGACAACAAATATGATTGGTGTAAATATTTTGAAAGTCGGCCTGGCACACAGGCTGGCATGGCAGGAGAAAAGTGCAATTCAATGGCATGAGCAAACTGAGGATTAAGAACAACAATAAAAAAAAATAATTTTAATTAGTAATAATACTGTGACAACAATTATGATTGGTGTAAATAGTTGGCAAGATGGCCTGGCACACAGGCTGGCAGGCAGGAGGTAAATGCAATTCAAGGACACTAGGAGACTGAATACTGACAGTCAAAACAGTGATGATTGACCATTTTTGCAATACTGTTAAAAGAAATATGATTGATGGGAATAATTGGCTAGGTGGGCCTGGCACATAGGCTGCAAGGCAGGAGGAAAGTGCAATTCAATGGCACGAGCAAACTGAGGATTCAGAACAACAATTACAAAAAAATTAAATTTTTAATTATTAAGAATACTGTGACAACAAATATGATTGGTGTAAATATTTTGAAAGTCGGCCTGGCACACAGGCTGGCAGGCAGGAGAAAAGTGCAATTCAATGGCACGAGCAAACTGAGGATTAAGAACAACAATCAAATTTTTTTTATTTTTAATTAGTAACAATACTGTGACAACAATTATGATTGGTGTAAATAGTTGGCAAGATGGCCTGGCACACAGGCTGGCAGGCAGGAGGTAAATGTAATTCAAGGACACTAGGAGACTGAATACTGACAGTCAAAAAAGTGATGATTGACAATTTTTGCAATACTGTTAAAAGAAATATGATTGCTGGGAATAATTGGCTAGGTGGGCCTGGCACACAGGCTGCAAGGCAGGAGGAAAGTGCAATTCAATGGCACGAGCAAACTGAGGATTCAGAACAACTATTACCAAAAATTTTAATTTTTAATTATTAAGAATACTGTGACAACAAATATGATTGGTGTAAATATTTTGAAAGTCGGCCTGGCTGCCAGGCAGGAGGAAAATGCAATTCAATGACACTAGGAGACTGAATATTTGAAGTCCAAAAAATTGTGATTTTTATTTTTTTATATACTGTTACAAGAATTATGATTGGTGCCACTAATTGGCTAGTTGGGCCTGGAAAACACCTGGCAGGCAGGAGGAAAGTGCAATTCAATAGCACGAGCAAACTGATGAATCACAAGCGATCAATTTGGAATTTTAAAGATTAACAATACTTTTACAACAACTAGGATTGGTGGCACTAATTGGCTAGTTTGTGCCTGGCACACAGGCTGCCAGGCAGGAGGAAACTGCAATTCAATGGCACTAGTAGACTGAATATTTGCAGTCCAAAAAATTATGATTTTTAATTTTTTTGATACTGTTACAAGAATTGGCTAGTTGGGCCTGGCACACAGGCTGGCAGATATGAGTCGTGGCTGGTAGGTAGGGCAGCAATTTAACACAGTATGCTGTGTAAGTGACAAAAACACAGGCCTGATAGAAAATTAAGTTAGATTACACTAGCAAAATATTTTAAAATTTTAGATTTTAATATTAAAATTATGTTAAGAAGTGCAATGCACATATGAGTGGTCGCACTGGCTGGCTGCTACGTAGGGCAGCAATTAACAACAGTATGCTGTGTAAGTCAGATAGACAGTTAGACACAGGCCTGATAGAAAATAAAATTAGATTACACTAGCATAATGATTTAAATACTTTTTTTGGGGAATTTAAAGAAAAAGGTTAAGCACATACATATGAGTCGTGGCTGATAGCCTTGGAAGGGCAGCTATTAAAAACAGTAAGCTCTGTAAGTCAGATACACACACGCCTGATACTATTAGATTACACTAGAAAAATGATTTAAATTATTTTTTTGGGGGGGGAATTAAAAAAAGGTTAAACACATATGAGTTGTGGCTCATAGGCTAGGGAGGGCAGCAAGTAAACACAGTAGACTCTGTATGTCAGAAAAACACACAGGCCTGATAGAAAATGATATTAGATTACACTATCAAAAAAATTTTAACTTTTTTTTTTTTATATTTAAATTAAGGTGAAGAAGATATGAGTGGTGGCTGCCTGGCACAGACCAATTAACCAAAAGACTGAAAAAAATGAGGTATATTAATGCTGAGTGAGCCTGACAGACACAGGCCTGATAGAAAATGTAATTAGATTACACTAGCAAAATTATTTTTTTATTTTTTTTTTAATTTAAAATAATGTTATAAACGGATATTAACACTGGTGGCTGGCACAGAGCAATGAACCAGAGTATATGCTGTGTGACACAGGCCTGATAGAAAATGAAAAAAAATTACACTAGCAAAATAATTAAAATTTTTGGTTAGTTAAATTTAAACTAATGTTGTTAGGGAGATATCAGTGGTGGCAGTAATCACAGCATATGCTGTGAGCCTTAAACACACAGGCTGAAAGCCAGGCAAATGCTAATAAAAATACGGAAAAAAAAAACGGCACGAAATATAGCCCTAAAAAGGGCTTTTTGGGGTGCTGTCCTTGCAGCAGAGATGAGTGGAGTCCTTCTGGACTGTAGTGGACACTAAATACACTAGCCTAGCTATGTATTTCCCTATAATGTCAGGAGCACAAACACAACACGTCCTCTCACTAAGAAAGCAAGGTCGTTATGAGTCTAAAATGGCGGCTTCCGAGTAGCTGGGAGGGTCTGTGAGGGAGTGTCTGATGTTGATTGGCTCTAATGTGTCAGACGGCTGTGACATACAGGGTCAAAGTTTCCTCAATGATGACACATAGGGGGCGGATCGAACATCGCCATGTGTTCGCCCGCAGCCGCGAACGCGAACAAGCTATGTTCGCTGTGAACCGTTCGCGGGCGAACAGTTCGGGACATCACTACCGACTAACACCTTCTCGGCATTTAAAACATTGTTGGATGTCAACAAATTCATTAGGAAGTTGACATTGAGGAGGTTTTTTTCGGTGCGTGATGCCAACACCCAACCTTGTTTGATACAAAGTACTAATTTACAGTCCAGAGAGGTTACATCCAAGGATTTAAATGGTACAGGTGACGATGTATATGGGTTTGACACAGAAGTAAATCAACCATTTGATTTTGTAGATAACATCTTGTTAGAGGGACTTAGGGACATGGAGGGTGAATATGGCCCTGAAAACAGTGATATCCCCATTCCTGTAAAACAATCCTCTAGTTTCTATCCTGTTCAGTTTAGGGGTCCTGCTTTGAATCTTTACCAGAAGAGAATAGAGAGAGAAATTTTGGCCTTAGAGGATACTGTGAAACAAAAGAGGATGGTAGGGTCCAATCTAACCAGAAAGGAAAAAGCTGCCTTAGCATCACTTGAGAATAATACTAATTTGGTTATCCGGAATTCGGATAAAGGCGGCAACGTAGTCGTTCTTAACAAGAAGGATTATGTGCAAGAGAGTAATAGGCAACTTAATGACCCTTCTACTTATAGGAGGTTAGACTCCAATCCCATGCATTTATTCAAGGCCAAATTGGTTAAAGTACTTGAACAGACTGTCTCTATTGGACTCCTCACCAGGGAATAGCTGGAATTTTTGATTCCTGAGAATCCACGAATTCCGATTTTCCATTATTTACCCAAAACGCATAAAAGTTTGACCCAACCCCCTGGGACGACCTATTGTCTCGGGGATTGGGTCACTACTCGAACCCACCTCAGAGTGGATGGATTCTATCTTGCAGCCCCTGGTGAGGGGTCTTAAGAGTTACTTGAGGGATTCTACACATCGCCTACAATTGCTAAAAAACCTTAAATGGGAAAAGGAGTATAAGTGGATAGTGGTGGACGCCACTGCACTTTACTCGAGTATACCCCATCATATGGGGATACAGGCAATTAGGTACTTTTTTGACAAACATACTAGATTTACTGATGAGGCCAAATTTGTATTGTGTGAAGTTATTGAGTTTCTATTGAAGCATAATTTTTTTATGTTCGATAGGGAATTCCACATACAGGTTTGCGGAACTGCTATGGGGGCTAAATTTGCCCCCTCATTCGCAAACCTGTATGTGGGATTATGGGAGGATCTTTATTTGTACACCGAAAATAATCCTTTTAAAGAAAACATAGTTTTCTATATTCGTTTTATTGACGATTTGATATTCATAGTCAAGGAATCATTTGTGTATGAAGATTTTCTAGGATATTTGTGCCAAAATGAATTCAATCTAAAGTTTGTGGGGGATCTGTATGAGTCAGTGGTTAACTTCTTGGATCTTACTTTAAAGGGAGATGTGGAAACTGGTGAGGTGATCAGTGACACTTATCGTAAGTTGACAGCTGGGAATACAATTCTACATGCTGGATCATGTCACCCACCGCATTTGGTACGATCTATTCCCAGGGGCCAACCTATGAGACTGCGTAGAAATATTAACTCAGATAGTCTTTTTGACGCACAGGCTAAGTCCCTTATTGAGCGCCTCAAATCAAGAGGCTATGATGAGAATCTCTTGGACCAGGTTTTTAATGAGGTGAGACAAAAATCCCAGCAGGAATTAATTAGAGGGACCAGGAAACAAAATATTATAAAACATGATACTGTAGTATTCTCAACTGAATACTCTAAACAATTCTATCAGGTATGCTCTATCTTGAGGAGGAATCTTCATTTGTTAGAAAATGATGATGTTTTAAGACCAATCATTGGTTCATGTAAATTTGTGCCGAGAAGGGCACCTACATTGTCATCTCTAAGTGATTGGATTAGGAGGAGAGGAACCTATAAATGTGGCCATGGTTCCTGTATAACTTGTGGTTTTGTGCAAGTAGGTGATGGCTTCAGGAGTAGCCAGACAGGAGAAGAGTTTAAACATAAATTCTATGCCAATTGCAGAACTACTTTTGTAGTCTATCTCCTAGAATGCAAGCATTGTAACCTGCAATACACAGGTCAAACGAGTAGGGAGTTGAGGTCCAGAGTTAGGGAACATGTTAGGGACACTAAGGAGTATGTTAAAGAATCAGCGATAGCCAGACATTTTAATCTGGTACACATGACTAATATTTTTGACATGAGGGTTCAGGTAATAGATTGTGTCATGTTTCCACCTAGGGGTGGTGATAGGAATAGGCTGCTGTTAAAGCAAGAATTGTATTGGATATATAAATTGAGAACTATAACCCCCCTAGGTCTAAACCGTGAATGGGACATGAGTTATTTTGTAGAATAATACATTTGATTTATTATTTTTTCTATCATTATGTTAGTATATTTAAGTAATTCATCTATCCCCTATATGGGTTTTTTTTATCTATCCCCTATATGGGCTTTTGTATCTATCCCCTATATGGGTATTTTGTATTTTGTATTGTGTATGTTGTATCTTGTATTTGAGATATATATATGTTTTACTAACATGTATAACATGTATAACTTATGCTCCTTAGGAGGAAAAATTAATACAGTTTTGTCATCCAACAGTTTTGTTATATAACAGTTAGTAGGAAATGGTGTAACACTGATCTTATTGGTGATAGAGATGTATTTCCTAGTACAGTTTACAGTAACTTAAAGAGTTTTCTATTTTACACAATATATGAGAGAAATGTTTGTTTCGCACAACATAATAATCCTGAGTGGGATAATGTAATTTAATATCTAATTTAATATCTTGTTCTTGTTCAGGCTGTCTATTTGTTTATTTGTTTATTTGTTTATTTGTTCCTTCTTCCACACACTAAACATAGTGTTTGTAATAAGGTAGATTTTGACATGTATTTTTAACACTGTTGTAGCTTTTAATGTGTAATTGTCTTCAGGTGTTCTGTGCCTTTAAATAGGCTATGAACACTGAACAAACTCACCCTATGATTAAGTGCTCAACTGAGCATGAAACTAGTCAGGGAGTTTGTGTGCCCTGTACTGCCTTTATTTTAAATGACATAATAAAGGTTTAACTTTTTTAACAATTTAGTCAGCCCTTGCTTTTACTCCTTATTGTGCAGCTGCCTGCTCTCCTTTTTGTAGTATACATTTACGGCTACACCGGCCGCTTTTTTGGCTGCTTGCACCCCTGCAACCTGTGCACGTTGGTGTGCCCTGTTTTTTCCTCCCCGGATCAAGCTATCACTTCCGCGTTTGCAGCAGCTGGATTCTTGGAAATTCATACACATATCTTGACCTAGCCTGAGGTGTTTGCTTTTAGTACTATGGGCTAAGGAAATCACTAGAATCCAAACTTTGAGTATGCATGTCAAGTCAGTTGAGATCTTTTCCCCTAAAAGGCTATGAAATCCGTTAGTGAGTAGGGAAATCTGAATTCAGTGGGTGTAAGCTCTTATTTTAGTCTCAATTATCCTATGTAGTAATGCAATCATTTCAATTATTTTGTGTGTGCTTGTTATGTTGTGCTCAATAATTTAGTCCTTCAGCAGTGTGTAGCCTGTATGATATAGCATAATAAAGCAAAGTAGTGAACAAGGAAAATAACTGGTTCAACATTCTACATACAAATAGCATTTCTATGATGGAAAAGACATGAGGAGCAATATATTGTGACTATAATATGTCAAATGAAGTCTTTATGTATAAACTCACTTCATAGGCAATTGAATGGCATTAACATCAATCCTCTATTAGAAAAAAGGCAAACCTTACAGGTGCTGTTCAGTCATATTAGAATAAGCTGTGCAAAGACAAGGTTACCTCGATATTATCGATCGAAGAATGCCTTTGCAGCTCTTCCACAGCCACATATCCTAACGTTTTACCAAAGTCTATTAAATCACATGACCTCCGCATGTAATGTAGACTGTTGAAACTCACACACATTTTCACTTCAAACTCCACAAGGAGATTTCTAAGTGTTGCATGTATATCCTTTGAGAAAAAGAGAAAGTTAGGTGATTTACTCTGCTTCCTTTATAATAATAGGCGGATGTTACAGAGAATTTAAAAATTCTCTAGAGACCCAATAACCTGGTGGGGGGGGGGGACTGAGCTTTTATCTCCTACTGAGCCACCAAAAAGTCCCAGCGGTCTGGTCTGGGAGTCCCTGTAGTATAAAATAAAAGAAGCATCCAGCATAGCTAAGTCACCTTTATGTAGATAATCAAAAATTCATACTAGATGGCTCAAAATATGGCTGATTTCTTGGCGGAATGGAAATATTCTGAGAGGAGCTCCCTGTTTAGCGACCATCTTCAGTCCCCAGAATGCATCATTTTAAATATTGAATAATTATGTGTAGGGCCTTAGCTTCTACTGTTAGTTTTAGGTTATGGCAGTTTAGGGGTCAATGTTTAAATTATATCCATAGTCATGTACAATGCATATTGGTTACAGTATTGTATATATCTATAGACTAAAAGGTGAACATGCATTTTCAAATATATATTTATGTTTTAAATAATTGCAAGCAACCATTAAATACCTTTTAAGATATCTACAATGCTTTAAAAAATAATATATTTAAATAATGAGATGTGGTAAATGCCGTAGGGCCGACAAAATCTTGTAGTCCTAGCCGGGCTCCAGGAACTTAGCACCAGAACAGAATTGATCCCTGGTTCGGCGCTTCTTAAAAGGGGTGCCGATTGAGCAGGGTGCAGGAGATCAAGTCGTCCTTTTAGTATGTTGTCTGCAATTTGATGAAACACCTAGGGATACCACTTGTTTGGGGGTGCTACCTTCTGGGAGGAATGGGGGATACTTCAATTCATGTCGTGACAACTTGATCCCCTGCACCCTGCTTGATCAGCAACCCTTTTAAGAAGTGCTGTATTGGAATTTATCTCCGGTCCAGTGCTTCTTAAAAGGGGTGCCAATCGAGCAGGGTCCCCCAATTCCAGTAGCCCGGTGGTCGGCTGCTGGCATTTTAGCGCATCTCTGTGACACATCATTTAAACATTGATTATTATTTTAGCGACATAGCTTCATTGTTATAATGGAGAGGTTTACTATTTAGTATAGTTTATTATAGTAAGGTATTTTTCTGACAGTAGGCAATATGTGGGCATTAGCTGGGGCATTTCAGGGGAGTGTAGTTTAGACATTAAGTAAGTGCAGGCGGTACAATAGCACATGTGTTATTAACTTTACTATTAATTATTACACTTGAATCCGGTTGCACTTGTTTGTTCTTCTACTTCTCAGATCTTTTAATTGTGCAGTATACTGGCTAGATAGAGTTATTAGTTCAAAAGCCCACTTGAATCTTAAATTACATGTTTTATTTTGAATATCACATTTTACTTGCAATCAGAAATGTAAACTAAGCTACAAGGGTCACATATTATTTTCAGAGAGCTATAAAGACTAAGGGGAACACCATTGTTAAAAAATATTTCATAATTCAATAAGGACCTGATGATCAAAAACTCCCTGGCATGAAGAGGACTTATAATAATTTTTGCAATTCGCAAGCTAAAATTCACCATTATAAAATTCTTTAAGGGACCTCACAGTACCTACAAGATGTATTAGAAAACAACATGACAAAAAGTTATAGAAATTAGTTGAGGGACAGTGCTTACGGTCATTGGTAGCTATATTATTAACATTACTTTGTCACTTGAGATCTTTCTGCTTTACTAAAATGCCCCTATTTGATAAATGTTGGGGTAAATTATCTAACTTTTTTAAATAGAGATGTTCAGGTGATATTTTCTACTCATCTTTTTACACCTATGCTGCATCCCTTTCAAGTGCTTCAACATTTGGGTATCATGTTCCTTTACACGATCAACATTCTACGACAATGCTATATAGGTATAAATATGTATTTTACATGAACAGTATCAGACATATATAGAATATATATTTAATAATAAAAAGTAGATTATTTTCTATGACCTAGATTTGGAGTTTGGCGTTAGCCGTGAAAACCAGCGTTAGAGGCTCCTAACGCTGGTTTTAGGCTACCGCCGGTATTTGGAGTCACTCAAAATAGGGTCTAACGCTCACTTTTCATCCACGACTTTTCCATACCGCAGATCCCCTTACGTCAATTGCGTATCCTATCTTTTCAATGGGATCTTTCTAACTCCGGTATTTAGAGTCGTTTCTGAAGTGAGCGTTAGACATCTAACGACAAAACTCCAGCCGCAGGAAAAAAGTCAGTAGTTAAGAGCTTTCAGGGCTAACGCCGGTTTCTAAAGCTCTTAACTACTGTACTCTAAAGTACACTAACACCCATAAACTACCTATGTACCCCTAAACCGAGGTCCCCCCACATCGCCGACACTCGAATACATTTTTTTAACCCCTAATCTGCCGACCGCCACCTACGTTATCCTTATGTACCCCTAATCTGCTCCCCCTAACACCGCCGACCCCTATATTATATTTATTAACCCCTAATCTGCCCCCCTCAACATCGCCTCCATCTGCCTACATTTATTAACCCCTAATCTGCCGACCGCAAAGCGCCGCCACCTACGTTATCCTTATGTACCCCTAATCTGCTGCCCCTAACACCGCCGACCCCTATATTATATTTATTAACCCCTAATCTGCCCCCCTCAACGTCGCCGACACCTGCCTACACTTATTAACCCCTAATCTGCCGAGCGGACCTGAGCGCTACTATAATAAAGTTATTAACCCCTAATCCGCCTCACTAACCCGCCCTCCCTAACATCGCCGACACCTAACTTCAATTATAAACCCCTAATCTGCCGACTGGAGCTCACCGCTACTCTAATAAATGTATGAACCCCTAAAGCTAAGTCTAACCCTAACACTAACACCCCCCTAAGTTAAATATAATTTACATCTAACGAAATTAATTAACTCTTATTAAATAAATTATTCCTATTTAAAGATACTTACCTGTAAAATAAATCCTAATATAGCTACAATATAAATTATAATTATATTATAGCTATTTTAGGATTAATATTTATTTTACAGGTAACTTTGTATTTATTTTAACCAGGTACAATAGCTATTAAATAGATAAGAACTATTTAATAGCTAAAATAGTTAAAATATTTACAAAATTACCTGTAAAATAAATACTAACCTAAGTTACAATTAAACCTAACACTACACTATCAATAAATTAATTAAATACAATTCCTACAAATAAATACAATTAAATAAACTAGCTAAAGTACAAAAAATAAAAAAGAACTAAGTTACAAAAAATAAAAAAATATTTACAAACATAAGAAAAATATTACAACAATTTTAAACTAATTACACCTACTCTAAGCCCCCTAACAAAATAACAAAGCCCCCTAAAATAAAAAAATGCCCTACCCTATTCTAAATTACTAAAGTTCAAAGCTCTTTAACCTTACCAGCCCTGAACAGGGCCCTTTGCGGGGCATGCCCCAAGAAGTTCAGCTCTTTTGCCTGTAAAAAAAAACATACAATACCCCCCCCCCGCAACATTACAACCCACCACCCACATACCCCTAATCTAACCCAAACCCCCCTTAAATAAACCTAACACTAAGCCCCTGAAGATCTTCCTACCTTATCTTCACCCTGCCAGGTTCACCGATCCGTCCTGAAGAGCTCCTCCGATGTCCTGATCCAAGCCCAAGCGGGGGGCTGAAGAGGTCCATGATCCGGCTGAAGTCTTCATCCAAGCGGGAGCTGAAGAGGTCCATGATCCGGATGAAGTCTTCATCCAAGCGGGAGCTGAAGAGGTCCATGATCCGGATGAAGTCTTCTATCAACTGCATCTTCAATCTTCTTTCTTCCGGATCCATCTTGCAGACCTCCGACGCGGAACATCCTCTTCTCCCGATGCCTACTAGCCGAATGACGGTTCCTTTAAGGGACGTCATCCAAGATGGCGTCCCTCGAATTCCGATTGGCTGATAGGATTCAGGTAGGAATTAAGGTAGGAATATTCTGATTGGCTGATGGAATCAGCCAATCAGAATCAAGTTCAATCCGATTGGCTGATCCAATCAGCCAATCAGATTGAGCTTGCATTCTATTGGCTGATCGGAACAGTCCGGATCAGGTCCGACAGACCTTGCTGAAAGTGGAGAGCAATACGCCGCCCACTGTCAATCAACCCGATCGTACTCGATCGGGTTGAATTGCGGCGATGTCTGTCCGCCTGCTCAGAGTACGCGGACAGGTTATGGAGCAGCGGTCTTTAGACCGCTGCTTCATAACTGGTGTTTCTGGCGAGTCTGCAGGCTCGCCAGAAACACGGGCTCTCAAGCTTTATCCGGAGCTTGATAAATGGGCCCCTGTATCTGAATACTGAAAGAAAGTTTTTGGATTTATTATCCCTTTAAGCGAAAAGGTTTAACATAAATACATTACATTTATTTTATTCTTACACAGAATTTGTGTGCTCTTTAACTGTATTTAAGAAACATAATTTTGTACTTACGAGACACAATAGTGGTATCTGAAATACACAGAATTTTAAATGTCACATTTCAAACACCGAGCTGCATTAAAATCTGCATTTTTTCAGTGTGTAAAAAGCAGGTGTTTTATGTGCTGTTGCATTTTGGAGATGTTTTGGCCAGTATCGCTCACAGGGGAACTCATTCTATGCGCTGAATGATAAACAGTTACAAGACAGATGCTGTTTCACTGCTTATAATGGCAAATGACCTGCAACTCACAAATTTGGCAATTTTTTTTTTTTTCTATGTAATATTTGTTTCACGACTGTTTATTGATAGTGAGTCATGTGCACAAGAAAAATTCTAGTACTGATTTAATTTAAACAAATAATTTTTCATACAAAAAAAATAGTTTTTTTCTGTTACTTAAAATGCGCTCATGTGCCTTCTAAATACAACTTATGCCTTTTTTAATGAGTTTGTGACCTTGTGCAGATCAGAAGTATTAAACGTACACATGGATACATACTGCGTATATTACACATGCAATTAACCGTATGTTAGCAATAGACAATATGACCAATCCAAATATGGCACAGAGGATGACCCTGTGCTAAACAATTTATTATTGCATTACATCTGCACACACAATACACCATATTCAGCTACTTTCATGCAGCATTCATTGTACTCATCCTTTTTAACTGCTGAATTCAAGGTTATCTTTGAAGGATGCTTGCCGTGTACTCAGCTTAATTTAAGACCTCTGTTTGGTTTAATTGAAGTGTCCATTTTATGCTTTCCCTTGGCTTCTATTCATTTGATTTAAACAGATGGAGGTTTCATTATTCAATGGTTTTCATTAAATGTTTGAAAACCAATCTGGTGTTTTTAATACACTCCTGGCTCAGCGGGGTAACAGTTGTGAGTTTTACACCAGTTCTCTCGAGTGCAAAGAGACACAGATAGCCATCAAAGACATTCCTTCAAATTGTAAATGTACACTGCGTGCCAGTTATGCAACACCAACCCTTTTATGTCCTGCAATGTTTCTCAAGACAAATTTAGGTGAACTTCCTTAGAATGTATATTCTATTAGAAATAATCTAAGCTAAAGATAAAAGGCAATAAAGAACTCTTATGGTAAAAAGAAAGGTCACGTCTTTTAATGTTAGGATAAATACAAGATGTTAAGGATGATTTTACTCATAATATAACCCTTTTATCTGTTTTAAACTATGGCCTAAACTTTCTTAAACAATTCTTATAGAATAGGAACAGAAAGGTTTAATTTATATCTAAATATAAGATACCATCTAGCTGTCACATATGGGTGTGCAAGAGATACATTCATTTAATGAATCATTTCTGCTCCATATAGTTGTAGTTTGACACAAGATAGCTTCTTTTTTTCACACACATGGGATATATTATTGGGTGTAATGTACTAAAAAATCTGAAATCTATTAAACTGACTTACAAAATGTGAATTGTTCATATGCCTCTGGTAGAGGGGTGGACTGGACCAGGGGGCAGGGTGGTATCTGTCTCACAGGTCTACTATTTGTTATAGAATCAGGGACAATGCAGAAGGCACAGTGCCCAGCAGTTCATTTTAATTTTGTTTTCCGTATATCTGTGTATATCTGTCTGTCTATCTATCTGACTCTCTATAAGCATGGTTATATAAACATACTTACATATATTTATGAATGTGTAGGGTTTGTTTGTAGCTGTAGATGTGTGCACACCATGCCCTCTGTTCCTACACTGCTCCCCCATATAACATAGCTGCTCTGGTTATTATAGCTGCAGATTGCCTTCCGTTAGGGCCATAAAAAAGGGTCATGTGATAACCAGGGATCCAATACCAATTTCTTTTTTTCTATATCAAATATATAATTTTAAAAGGTGTTGTTGATTTAACTGGACCACTTGGTTGTACTTCTCTACTACACTGGGCCAAAAGTTGCCAGTCCTAGATAGGTCATTATATTGCACTATATCTAAGATGTGTGGATCCAGGGCAAGCATATTTCTTTATCTTGGTCCTCATCCATAATATATGTCACACCAGCACATTATTCATACCATTTAATACATTTTTATTTTCTATTTTTTTTTTTTTTTTTGGTACAAGCAGAAGTTGTGAGTTTTGCTCCAAAAATTATCTACCACATTAAAAGTACAGTAAACGCCTTGTAATTACAGACATTTCTGTTGTGTTGCTATAGAACAACATATCAGTCAAGTGTTAAAGTGATAGCAAACCTGAATGTGTTTGAAACGCTAGTGTGCATCTGATAATTAAACAAAGGATACCTTCATTCATTTTTTTTTTTACTTGAAAATGCTATAAAACGTTCTTTTCTTTTTTTTTTACTTTATACTTAAATAACCCTCCTGGCTGCCAACCGCAAAATTAAGTTTTTTTACGGTGTCACATTTCCACCTCTTCTCCAATAGCTGCGCTAGCCATACGGCACTCAAGAGATAGCTAGCATGTCACCTCGTAAAAAAACTTAATTTTGCGGTTGGCAGCCAGGAGGGTTATTTAAGTATAAAGTAAAAAAAAAAAAAAAAAACAGGGACGTTTTATAGCATTTTCAAGTAAAAATTATGAATGAAGTTCCACTTTATTTACTCATTAGATGCACACTAGTGTTTCAAACACGCTCAGGTTTACCATCACTTTAACATTTTAGAAACAAACAAACATCCTTTTTACTGAAATTAGTTAACAATAGCCAAACTCCCCCCACCATTTGCCTTATTTGGAAGAGTCAGTCTGGGCTTTAATGTTAGTATACAGTGCACTGTTTAGCAGTTTTTATCTCATAAAGCTAATTAGGGGCAGAAATATAGCAGGATTAGCCTTTGAGAAATCATCTGGGAATTAGAAATTGCTCAATTTTCAGAGCTACATTACATGAAAAGTGGGCAAAATAAATAGTATATAGCAAAGTTGTTTCCCTATATACAACTAAACATTAAGTTGCACATGTGCGACACTCTGACATGACCACAGACAACATTTTAGAAGTGCATTTGTATACATGGTCTAGATTCATTAAATCTATGTTCAGTCCTGTTGTATAGTCCATCAGCAATGGGCAGGACATACATTTATATATTATATATATTTATTACAAGATATCCTGTACAGCTAATGGGATCTTCAGTAAAAATTAGGGAGATCAGGACCCCAACATCTAGAAATGGTGTGTAGAAATGACTTTCTGTTAATGTCTGAGTGTCTAATTTACACTGGCATTTAGTGATTGTCACTTTCAGTACAGATGTCTTCATAACTGGGCTTTTCTTTGTGACCGAACTTCTAAACGGGATCGCACCTTTTGTGACAGGTATGTCAAATCAGAATTGTGCTTTTGTCACTGCAAAGACAAAACATCTTCACAACCGTATGGCTTCCAGTTTTTGCGGCTACATTTATGAAGGTGTTATCCCATTTAAAAGCCCTATCACAAAGGCGCAATTACTTTTAAAATCCTAGTCACAAAGGCATGATCCCGTTTGAACAACATTTTTGTGATTACATTATTGCAATAGAGCGGTTTCATGGTTTACAGAGTGCAAACTGTTAAAATCCTATTTTAGAAGATAAGTTGCAGACACTTCCTTTTAATAGAAACCAGTAGTGCTCTACTTGATTTCGGAAGTATATCTCCACAAACCAGAAAAAAACTGTGCTTTTTCAATCAATAAATGGAAATATTGAAAAAACAATACTTTTAAAATAATAAAAGTATAAATATAATATACATCATGCCTATAAACAAAAAGCATTCATATTGTTTAGCAGTGATCAGGATGGATTTGGATTGCAATAGGTTCATCTCACACATGTAAATGATGATCATGATGATGATTATTATTATTGTTACCAATTCCCCAGTTTTGCATAACCAATAGAAAAAGCTTTCATTCTTTTGGCTGATTGGTCTAAGAATTAAAATATCAGACAATAGAAATGCAAGGGCACCCCTATATAAGGGGGAAACTCAAATTCAAGCTTCAGTGTGCTGTGGGGACAGCATGAAGAGAACGTTGGATGGAACATCATAAGAAATGAAGACCGATGGAAGATGGAAGGAGAGGAAACCTCTAGAGGAGCAACGCCATTGAAGAAGATAGAAGAGGAGCGCTGCCCACCTAATGAACCAGATTCAAATTGGTACTAACTTTTGGGCTTTAGTGTTAGGTATTTTTTTTGGGGGAGGGGGGGATATTAGGTTAGGGTTGGCCAAAAAGCTTAATCATTGATGCCCTTAAGGGCATCTTTTTTACGATAGGTTTATTTAAAGATGGTTTTTATTTGTGGGGTTAATTTGGCTTATTATAGGGATTTGTTGTATGCAAAAGAGATCACTTCAACTAGGGCACTGCCCAACAAATGGGTAAATTTTAGAGTAGGTTTTAGTGTTAGTTTACAGTTCTTTTTAGGGGTGGGCTTTTTAAGGAGACTTACTGGTTGTTGTTTTTTTATTTTTTTTTATGTTTTTTTTGTAACTTAGGGGGTGTTAGATGAAGGAGCTTGGGGGGTTAGCTGTTAGGGTTTAAGTAGTATAGAGGTATTTTACAGTGCGATATTGGCAGTTAGGGTTAAGTAGTATAGGGGTAGTTTGTGGTGGTGCATTAAATAGAACACACAGGTGGCACACAAAATAGGGCAAGAGCACCTTTTATTGAGCAATGTTTCAAGCTAACAAACAAAGAAATATATCAAGCATTTATAGGTACTTTTAGTACAAGTAACCAATCACATAATGATGGGAGGGGCTCAGACAGGAAATGGGATCACATAAGACCTCATATACATAATTACCACACATTTTTAACCCCTACACTCCTAATGTGAAAGAATCACCAGATTAAAAACAAGCGCAGCAGGTTGCTATATATATTAAACAATTACGTTTTAAGCACATATTATTTATATCATACTTATTGAAAGTTAATTTAATATAGCCAACTGGGACCAAGTATAGTCATCAAATAAAAGGAAGCAGATCAAATTACCTTTAGGATACATGGTATCTAGTTTCCAAATCCACCTGGCCTCTCTATAAAGTAAATCTTTGGCCCTATCACCCCCTCTAACCCGTTTGGGGGCTTGGTCTATCACCATAAATCTAAGTTGGTTAATTTGGTGGCATTTTTTAAAAAAAATGTGTGTTGGTACAGGGAGGTTAGCTGTTTTCTCATTTCTGATAGTGGACTTATGTTGGCATATGCGGTCTTTGACCTTTTGGGTCATCTCACCTACATATAATAGCCCACATGGGCACTTTAACGCATAAACAACATGTGTAGAATTGCATGTGTAATATCCTTTATTAAAAAAAATGTCATATATGGATGAGAAATGCTACCCCCTTTAATGACATTGCTACACTGATCAACTCCCAAACAGGGAAAAGTACCATTCTTAGGTTTACCAAAGAATCTATGTCCCCCTCTGTTCTCAGAGTCTGGGCTAGGCATCGCCCTAACAAGTCTTTTACCTAAGGTATTACCCCTACGGTAAGCTGCTCTAGGGATGGTTTGAAACTCTTCTATTTCAGGGCAAGCTTCCTTCAATAAAGGCCCATTTTTCTTGATAATGTTAAAAACTTTTTGACTCATAACGTTATATGATGTAACAAAATTCATTCTTTTAATTACAGGTGTTGTATACCACTTAGGGGGATCCTTAATGGATCTCTCCACTTCATCTAGTTTCTGACTATCATATCCTCTCTGGATAAAATTATTCTTCATTTCGACTGATCTGACCTGCCTCATCATGGGATCATAGACTATCCTGTCCACCCTAATCAATTGGGATTTAGGAACACTGTCAAAAACTTTGGGGGGATGGAAACGTTTACGGTGCAACAAGGCGTTGCAGTCTGTAGTTTTTACAAACAAATCTGTAGTAAGGGAACCATTTTGCTTAAGCACCATAGTGTCTAGGAACTCCACCTTTTGGTAGTCCTCGTTACAGCTAAACTTGAGGAAGGGGACTGCAATCTCAATATTATCCTTAAATTGTCTCCGTTTGTCAGGGGGCCCTGCCACACGATAAACAAATCATCAGTGTAGTGAAACCTCGCTGGCAAAACTGATTGAACATAAATACTGTCACTGTATTTATCCAGAGAGGATATGATAGCCAGAAACTAGATGAAGTGGAGAAATTCATAAAGGATCCCCCTAAGTGGTATACAACACCTGTAATTAAAATAATGAATTTTGTTACGTCATATAACATTATGAATCAAAAAGTTTTTAACATTATCAAGAAAAATTGGCCTTTATTGAAGGAAGCTTGCCCTGAAATAGAAGAGTTTCAAACCATGCCTAGAGCAGCTTACCGTAGGGGTAACACCTTAGGTTAAAGACTGGTGAGGGCGATGCCTAGTCCAGACTCTGAGAACAGAGGGGGACATATATTCTTTGGTAAACCTAAGAATAGTACTTTTCCCTGTTTGGGATGTGGTCAGTGTAGCAATGTCATTAAAGGGGGTAGCATTTCTCATCCATATACTGGTGACATTTTTTGATTAAAGGATATTACACATGCAATTCTACGCATGCTGTTTATGCGTTAAAGTGCCCATGTGGGCTATTATATGTATACGAGACGACCCAAATGGTCAAAGACCGCATATGCCAACATAAGTCCACTATCAGAAATGAGAAAACAGCTAACCTCCCTGTATCAGCACACATTTTTTTTAAAAAGGCCAACAAATTAACCAACTTAGATTTATGGTGATAGACCAAGCCCCCAAACGGGTTAGAGGGGGGTGATAGGGCCAAAAATTTACTTTATAGAGAGGCCAGGTGGATTTGGAAACTAGATACCATGTATCCTAAAGGTCTTAACAGGGAATTTGATCTGCTTCCTTTTATTTAATGACTATACTTGGCCCCAGTTGGCTATATTAAATTAACTTTCAATAAGTATAATATAAATAATATGTGCTTAAAACTTAATTGTTTTTTTTTTTTAAATCATTTTTTTTATTGAAGTTAAAGCATATATCATCACAACAAGGACTCGCCCTGAGGCCAAAGTTACAACACATAAAATAATACATTGTCTATACATAGGTAATATTAAGTGAGCAAAATGCATATATATTTCAGAACTGGATATGAAGATAGACAGTGTCTTAGGCGAGATGAAATAGAACTTCATTTTATATTATCAGCTTATGAGCTCCACATTTCAATAGTATTTTACCTAAGGCCAAAATATTAGACTGTGGAGATTTAACATGCGTATCAGCCACTTTTGGGCCGAGCTATATAAGGGGAAGGGGGATATTCAGCGGGTAAGCACCGCTATATAGGGAAAGGAGGTGGGGGGACGGAGCCATATTTAAATGTGAGTAACAAAGGGTGCCCGGAGTGGGCTTAGAGGTGCTCGATCGCAGAGATCCTATGTTATGGGAGTTTAAGTATTGTCAACGTATTTAACAATATATATGGAACTAAGTGGGGAAGTTACTAAGGTCTTCTGTAGTTACATATAGGCTTAGGATTAGACGGGTTGCAGAAAGGTTAATTTAGGTTGCAAAATTTATGAGTCTATACGAGATAAAGCAGGTGTTTTATTGTCTGGGGTAGTAGCTGTTGTCTTAGGTAAAGATATTCAGTTATTGTCATATGTCAAGACTTATGTGGTGTTGTGTAGCAGACACTCTATCTATCTTAGTATATTTGAAAAATATTTTAAGCATATCTAAAACTTAGAAAACAAGAGGAAGCTATAACAAAACATACATCATATAGCATAAGGATTGTATATCAATTAGCCCACAAAAACAGATATCTGTAGGTCTAGAAATAGAATTGAGTCTATATCTTGTAACAGGCCAAAACTGATAGATAGAGTATATAGCAGTAGATAATGTAGAGTATGATGTGTTATACCCCTATGTACTTAAGGTGTTTATATAGCCATATCAAATATAAAATGCAAACAAGTAATTGATAAACATAAACATTAAATGTAGTACATATTCCCTATGCAGGCAGAGTTAAACATTCAACATATATATATAAAACATAGTACTGACGCATCAACTAAACAACAGCAAGCTTTTGAAGCAGAAGGGGTAAACATCAGAAACCCACTGTACTAGGACGACCTGGAAAAGATATCCAAAAATCTAAATGCTCAGTATTTATCGGTTCCCTAGGCTCACAATCAAAGGGGATTAAGTGCTAATTTTGTAACACTATACTTGAACATTAAAAATATGCAGCTATCTGGTATAGTAATGAACAAAATTATGATGCTATGAGGCCATGAAGTGAAAGGCAGGCTTAAATTTGATGCGCTAAAGGGAGTTAGCATGAAACATCACTATGGTACCTGTGCTCGCATCCACAGTTCTGCTTACACATATTCATATATCTATATAATTATACATATAGGCTTCCTTACATAAAGAGACTATGTATTAGCGTTTGCGGCAAGTGAGGTATATATATAGGCCTCATAGCGCTAAATATTTACATACAAACCAGTAAGCTTATAATTACCCCAACATATAGTGACATTAAACATTTGAACAGAGAAGCAATATAGTAGTATACATTAATATGTGACCACAGAAAATTAATAAATCATAAACCAAACCTGAGCAACTAGTAATAGGCATATTGAACAAAGTTAGAACCAGGAATCTAACATGTAATAAGGGCATGAGTAGAAAATAAACACACCAACAGTTTGGTGCAAGAAAGTCTTGAAAATATTGCAGTAGCAGACTTCCTACTCAAAAATATTGGAGCATGAAAAAAGAGTACCACTGCCACATCTTGTTAATAATAGTGCCGCCCTGAACAAGCTTCAACTAGTGCAGTAGAATTAGACTATAACACATGATATGTTATTGGGCTTAAATGAGTGTGTTATTAGCTAAACATAAATGAGCGGATATATAAGACTTAAGGTTTAGCTGCTAAAATTATAAGGCAGAGGATATCAAGCACTGCCTGTACATTACCTAGATAAAACTTATTATGATACATGTCACTAACAACATCGTATTAGGTATTTTCTGAGTGCAGGGAGAAAGATAAATGCAGTTCTAATATGCAGATATATAAGCAGACAATAAAGTCCTAAGCTTTAGCCACATATACCATAGGGAAGAAACAGCAAGTACCGTCTGGACATTACCTAGTTAGAATACATTATGACATGTGACACTAACAGCATAATATTAGGTATAGATAATATGCATAAAATATGAGTTTTCAGCAGACAGTGAGTGGAATGTGCTTGAGACCTGCTATTGGGTGCTAAATAGGGTTTACTATATATGTAATAAAACAGCAATAGTATATAACATTATAGATGAGGAGAAAAAAAAAAGATACTTCAGTATATTGGGGACTAGAGTCTCTCATTTACTGTATTGTGTTCCGGTGCTTAAGAAAACATTAGAAAAAAAACTTTGGTGATGAAAGTTTATGACTGTTTGTAGATGCGACAGTCACCCAATGCCAACAGCTATGAATCTCACTTGACAGGGAGCAGTCACCTCAAACTTTACTTTCCTCCGGGGTAACTTGCCTACAGATGTGTCCTGAAAGTCCACTCTCCCAAGACTGCGGATCTCCCTGCTTAGATCTGAGCATACGGGATATTGCAGCGAAATGGTGAATGATCTCCCATGATCAGTGCCTGCTGCAAATGGCGGATCTTCATCCTGAGCACTCATTTTCACAGCTTGGTGTAGGGGACAAGTGTCGCTGCACTGCACAGCTGCATAGGATAAGCATTCGTCGTGATCGACCTTCCTCTGATCCTCCACTGACTCTGACCTCAAAGTCTCGGCTGCTTCTTTCTGGCCGGTGCCCATACGTGGGTAGAAGAGTTCTTCTCCAGCACATGGTGAGTAAGGAGCCAAAGTGACCGCTGAGACGGCCTGAATACAGGATGCAGGTGGGTGCAGGCTGCTAGCTGATGGTGTAGTGGTGTTTTCCTCAACCGGCTCCACAAAATGATGCTGCGCCATAGCATCTCTCACTGTATGCAACAAATGGGCAAAAGCGCTATCCATTCTAAGTTCAAATTCCTCTAAGCAAGCAAGAAGGGCTTGAGATGCTTCGTTCTGGGTCACAACCATTTCAGGACTGAAAGCGCAGGGTCTAGTATGCCGTAACATAGCTCAGTTTATCAGAGGAGAGGTGTATCTTATAGCAGTCGGGGCCTTTGTTAATGTGCCACGCTGATGAGGATGTTTAATCCGTGAGGTTGCGGCCCTTATTGCGTTATTTTATTAATGTGCCCAGACCCCTATCTCTGGAGCCAGGCGGATTCTTCTGCTCCTTAATTGTTCTCATATGGTATTTGGGAGGTTTCAGATGTATGTTGGGTCTCAAGATATATAATTAATCCCAGTATTAGTGCTAATAGCAGAGAGCTCCTTAAGAACACGTCTGCTCACTTCCAATGTTGGCTCCGCAAAAAACTTAATTGTTTAATATATAAAGCAACTTGCTGCGCTTGTTTTTAATCTGGTGATTCTTTCACATTAGGAGTATAGGGGTTAAAAATGTGTGGTAATTATGTATATGAGGTCTTATGTGATCCCATTTCCTGTCTGAGCCTCTCCCATCATTATGTGATTTGTTACCTGTACCAAAAGTACCTATAAATGTTTGATATGTTTCTTTGTTTGTTAGCTTGATAAAGGGGCAGGAGCCCCAAAACATTGCTCAATAAAAGTTGCTGTTGCCCTATTTTGTGTGCCACATGTCTGTTCTATTTGCTGCTTATGTTAGGATCCTGGAAAGAGAGGTCCTCCAGGTGTGCACCTAAATTTACCTGTTACAATTTATATGGGACATTTTCTAAAGGAGTGTGCTGGTCCTGCTTTCCTTTTACAAGTGTTGCACCCTTTCAAGGAATACAGCACCTTAAAGTGTAAAAAAAGTATATTTGTGCTTGTACTTACTAATTGCATAACATGGCCTGTAAAACGGGCATATTTTCATATACAGATGAAGAGGCAGCTCGTATTGCTACTCTCACAGTGGGACCAAGGGAGTTTCTGACTGCTCCTGACAAAGATCTGGAAAGACGAGAGCTGGAGAAATTGATGAGGAGACAGGTCAATCTACAGCTTCATGCTTCTATAATGGCAGAGTATTATAAAGTCAAACGCATTCCCTGTGGTATGAGATTCCCCCCTCCAACCTTTTTCTCAGAGAATACAGAATTTTGTACAAAGTATCAACAGATCCTAAACAAAAACTCAATGGATCTGATGATATTAAATATTGAGTTTTCTAACTGAACTGCAGGAGCTTACCGGGAAAATTGAAACCCAAAGGAACAAACTGCGGGAGATTGTGGGAGAGGAGGAGTTCCAGCTCATCCATAAAGAGGTTGTAGAAGGGGTTAATACCTCTAAGTCTGAGATTGAGGAATGTAAGAGACGCAAATTCCACCACGCAGACATCCCACCAATGCCAGCTTCAGATAATTGAGATCACGCTCTCATCAGCAGAAGGGGACGGGTAGTAATGCAAGATAAAGTTCAGAAAGCTCCGGGACAGGACATACACCTGCCGTAAGTGACTCACACTCCAATGTGGCATCTACTTCTGCTTTTTTAGCAGGTCCGACAGAGACAGACGACAGAAGCGGCACTACACGAGAAGGGGTGGTAGACGAAGGAGGAGTAATGGGGACACGCCATAAAGCAAAATTCAAACAGAGGAGGTAAATGTCATTAATTTATTCTCACATTAATTAAGTACTGATGAAATAAATGTACTTAACATGGGCTTATCCTTCTGCCCAACGGCTGCTCCAGACACATTTGCCATTATGACTGATCTTACCCATTTTTTCAGTGGGTTGAACCTTAAAACATTCTTTAATAATCCCACCAAACAGTTCCCATCTCAGACTAGAAAAGATGATGGTAATAAAGGCCCCTTTGACCTGTCTCCTTATGGACTAAGTTCAAAAAGTTCATTTAATCTGTCTGGGGATAATGTGGCTGTAGAAACCTTTATTAAAATGGTGGACACTGACTTTAGGAAATTAGCTGCTACTAACAAACATAGCAATATATACAATTTGAGCAAAAATCAGTATCAGGCCATTAGAACCATACAGGACAATAAAAACAGTAATGGACACAACCAAATATAAACAAGAGATCATGTGACCGCTTGAGGACAACAAAACATATATGAAATTGGACCCTATTATTGGACCCTATTAATGATATCTGTAAAGGTCTAGTCAGAATACTGGGTATGGGTATATCAAATTAATTGCTAACTAAGAAATTGTATGATTTTTTGCTTCCTAAATTTCCTATTGTTCCTATTTTTTATGCGGTCCCAAAGGTTCATAAAATGCTGGTAGATCCCCCGGGAGACCCATTGTGGCAGGGATCGACTCCCTTTAAAGCCCCACAGCCCAATTGTTAGACAAAGTATTGTCCCCTTTGGTCACACAAGGTAGATCCTATATCAGAGATACAGGGCACTTTATTGAATCTATATATAAACTGAGTAATTTGGGGGAGGATGTTATCCTGTCAACTTGAGACGTAAACTCCCTATACACTGTCATACCACATTCAACGGGAATTGATTGTATTAGTAAAACATTAGCTAATATTGGACAATACAGCCAGAAACATCAGGAATGGCTTATAAAACTACTTGATCTGGTACATACAAACAATTTTTTCTTACATGAGAAACAGTTTTATATGCAAAGAACAGGGACGGCTATGGGGTCCAATGTTTGTTAGCTTGATAAAAGGGCAGGAGCCCCAAAACGTTGCTCAATAAAAGGTGCTGTTGCCCTATTTTGTGTACCACCTGTGTGTTCTATTTGCTGCTTATGTTAGGACCCTGCAAAGGGAGGTTCTCCAGGTGTGCACCTTGATTTACCTGTTACAATATATATGGGACATTTTCTAGTGGAGTGTGCTGGTCCTGCAATCCTATTTTGTGGTGGTGTATTAGCTGTTAGTAGATTAAGTAGTGTAGGTATAGTTTGCTGTGGAGTATTGGTGGTTAGGTGTTTAAGTAGTGTAGCAGTAGTTTGCGGTGGGGTATTGGGGGTTATAGGGTTAAGTAGTGTAGGGGTAGTTAGCGGTAGAGTATTGGCAATGATGCCTTTAAGCACTGATGTCGGCCGCTTAAAATATTTCTCAACATGGCTATGGATCCCTTTTGAATATCTCACTGCCTCATGTAATTTTCAATTATCGGGTCTTAGCAAGCTTGGCAACATAGGTTTGTTAAGTCCATTCATAATGTACCAATAAAGAATATTCCAGCTGTTATATATAAAAATAAATTTATTTTATTATTAAATCACAGATACAAACAAAGTTTCAAGCCCTTCATGGGCTCTTAGTTGTGTCTACATAGGTTGTGTACTCATAAGTCCAAATTAGCGGCAAAATCATATATAAACATAGCTCAATATCACCACCAGGATTGGGATTGTCATATGATCATTATACTTCATATGTTGTTACACAGTATTGTGCCACAACATTCAAAGGAGGTTATTTCTGATGCTGAATATGTATTGCTCAGTATGATATTGTCCTATTGCCATATAACCCATTGTGACTGCCAACATAAGTTTGTAATGCAAAAGGACTGAAATGAATGGTATAACAAGTGATAATATATAAATGTGAACAATTATTTTGGCATGTGAAATGTTTGGTTTAAACCCTTATAAATGTTCACCATCAAATGTACAATATTATGGGATCTTATGTGTTAATGTTAGTATGGTTGCTGCCCTCATTTATTTCCAGGGATCTCCCTTATTTGGCTAAACTTTTTACGTCTCCCACAAGGAAATTCGATGAGGTAAGTGGTTGCGGAGGCACTGGCTAGTATCAGAGCCAGAGTGCTGAGATTTTAAATACACTTTTAAATGACACACACAGAGGGACACACACAAGGAACAGTACAGTACTGAGCCAACAGACAGGCAGTTGCTCTCATCCACCAGCTTCCTCCAATAGACTCACCATCCCAACCCCTGCTGATAGATGCCACATTCACATACATGCAGAACATTACATCAAGGCCACTCAATCTCAGTGCTGCACTCCACACCATGCAAATTTAAATACAGGGTTTAGCACTTTAAAATATAAACACACAGAGAGCAAGCACTATTAAGCTGTGACTATAGCACGATACTAAAAGCATCTCCAAAATAGTTATATTTTAAAGAGATCCACATCACGATTGAGATCGCTGGTGATATGTTATAAAGGGATGAAATCAGTGATCCATTTTAACTGTATTAAATGGCAATACAATTTACATGTGTGAACCGAAACTCATCTTCTTTTGTTTTAAGGTACAATAGTGAAACTAGTGCATCCATAATAAACCTACATGAGCAGGGGGTTATTTATATATTGTACATGTGTATATAGCATTTAAAGTTTTTTAATTATATAAATAAACATATTTTTAACTTGTGTGTTCTATTCTTTTTAGGAAGAAGATATTAGTTTGCCATTAATGAAAATAGCCATTGCTTTTTCATATTATAGTAGCGCTTTTTTCACTTTTTTTTTAATTTTGCACTGTGTAAAATCTGTGTTTAAAAATATACATCTTTTTTAACATTGTATTTTTATAGCTGCTATAAGGTCATAAGGTACTATATGTGTTTATAAAGTATAAAGTCATATAGCAGAGAAAAACATGCCCAAAGGTTTTAGTGAATTCATAGGATAAAAAGACACTTCAAATAAACCAATTGTTGTTAAGGACTGGGTGTTACAACTGATGATCCTCAGTGAATCAAGGAATCAAGTATTGATTTTGCTGGGGGAGCCTAGGACCCTCCTATTTTACAATTACTATTTTGAACCTTACAAATGCATTACATTTTAAAATCTAAACTATTTATTTCATTATCACTGATGTTTTTGGATTACATTCATGTTATTTTGACCTATTGGCTGTTAGCAAATGCTTTAACAGTTTGTCTAGCAATGTTTTGCAGGAAGTATTAAGATATATTTGAAAACAAACAGCTACATATTTAAAATCAATTTAATGGTTTAGCCATTATTTTAGACTTTTTTTAATTAGATTGGATAAAATATAATCTTAATCTATTCACTTATGAAAATGTTTACATTTAGCAATGACATTGACAAACTGCTTATTCAAGTTTGAATATTAATGAATGATGTGATGAACCAATTATTAGAAGAAGGGCCGACATGGGGGTAAATTAATAGGCAGTATGAAAAAAATAAATAAAAAAATAATAATTTTATTTGCTACTCTCTAACATGAGCTTTGCTTCATAGTAAGTATGAGTTTGCCTCTAGAGCCCCCCTTTATGCTGCCGTTCCCCTCCATACACTGTGATCATGCTCCTCTACACAGAGGAAGATTAAGGAATGTTGGCAGTTACTGCAGGTAGAGCGTGGGAACAACAGCAACAGGAACGTAAGCAGCAAAATGCAGAACAGTGAAGTTAAATTCCTTGTGACAGGTGATGGGTAAGTACTGCGATCTCAGATGTTACTTAAACTATTTAATTTACCCCTGATTCCCTCAGATGTTAATTAAACTATTTAATTTAGCCCTGAGTCCCTTTGTCAAGTCTAACTTCTCACAAAAGTGTATCCTATAACTTGTTGAGAGCCCTCCCAAGTTTCAAATTGCTGGCTGCAATTTTGGATTTATGAA
The DNA here is from genome assembly GCF_027579735.1 of Bombina bombina. Classification (NCBI taxonomy): domain Eukaryota; kingdom Metazoa; phylum Chordata; class Amphibia; order Anura; family Bombinatoridae; genus Bombina; species Bombina bombina. The sequence continues at coordinate 680,939,272 of NC_069500.1, read as the reverse complement.
GAGCCATCCCACTACTGCTTTTACTATTCCATGCAGAGCCACCACTTTGATGTACTAGGTCATGCAGAATCACCACTGTTTGATTAGCCAGGCAGAGTCTCAACTAATTTGCTGCGTTATGCATAGCCACCACTGGTTCATGTCATTTAGAACTACTATTGTATGTTATATCATGCATAGCAAGCTGACCACTGATTTTCTGTTATGCAGAGCCAGATCACAACTGATTTGCTATGTTATGCTGAGTCACCACAGTTGTATTCATCATGTAGAGTTACCACTGATTTTCTATGTTACTGTTTGGTATGTTATATAGACCTACCAATGTCTGATTTGTTCTGCAAAGTAAACACTTGCATGTTTTATGTCATACAGAGCCACCACTGTTTGATTTGTTATGCAAAACCTTATCTGTTTACTATTTAATGCAGAAACAACACTGATTGGCTATATCATGTAGCAACACTGATTAGCTATATCATGTAGAGCCACCACTGTTTGATTTGTTATGCAAAACCTTATCTGTTTACTATTTAATGCAGAAACAACACTGATTGGCTATATCATGTAGCAACACTGATTAGCTATATCATGTAGAGCCACCACTGTTTGATTTGTTATGCAAAACCTTATCTGTTTACTATTTAATGCAGAAACAACACTGATTGGCTATATCATGTAGCAACACTGAGTAGCTATATCATGTAGAGCCACTACTATTTGATGCGTTATGCAAAGCTACTACTGATTTGATATTGAGGGCAGCAAATTGTATCTTCACCTATGTAGTCAAAATCATAGCAACAACCCTAAATAGCAAACTGGAAGAACAGATCACTACTTACATATGTATACCATGTCTCCATGAGAAATGTTGCTCTTCCTAAACATGATGAGCAGAGCAGACACTGTGCATTGAAGGGCAAAGATAATAGCCCCAATTACAAGTGGAGCGCTAAAGATAGCATGGGGCGATATCTATATCACTGGACCTTGCTAACATTAGAGCACAAACTGATATTACAAGTCCATCACAGTGTACGCTCCCTCTCCAGCTCTCTGCTGGAACAGCTTTTGAATAGATATATATTGTAAAATAATACCATCAGATATATGTATAAATATTTATTTTTTAATAAATAGAACATATTCTGCTATGTGTCCTGCAGCTTGATTCTAGCACAATTAACACTGAAGCGGGAGCGTTAATTAGCCCTTACCCTTGTATTCTTGTTTGTTATCTTCATATTTATTTAATCCTTTTATATTGTATACTAATGTATCTAATATTAGTGATTTTATTGTTTTTTATTGTGTTTATTTTTAGAACAACACTATTATATATTTTCTTCTCTTTTAGTTCCAAATACTTCAATTTTAAAATCCTCCTCAGACGCTCATCTTGTTACAGTTCCTGATCATCCACAAACCTCTGTATCCAAAGACAAAAGATTATCAACATGTTAACTCAAGAATCTTCTTTTTTTTTGGCAAGAATGCTCAAAAATCTCATGTTTTTATGGAAACAATTTTCTTTTTTGTTTTCCTTACAACCTTTTTTGTTTCTTTTGTTTTGTAAATACTCTCAAAGAGGTAGTGTGGCTTTGTACTGGTTTTAGTCTGACCACTCAATGGGGCATATTTATTAAGCTCCGTACAGAGCTTGATGCCCTGTGTCTAAAGAACACTGCTCCATAACCTGTCCATCTGCTCTGAGGCGTCGGACAGACATCGCCAAAAATCAGCTAGCAGCAGGGGGCAGCATTGCACCAGCAGTTCACAAGAACTGCGGTGCAATGATAAATGCCGAGAGCGTATGTTGTCGGCATTTATCGATGTGCAGTGGACATGAATGGCAATATTGGATCATGTACGCTCACACATTAATAAATAGGCACCAATATGTTTTTTCATTGGTTACTGTATGTCTGGCAGTAGTAAAAGAAACGGTTACACAAAATATTCATGTCTGTGTCTTTACTAAAATCTAGATTATACCATCACAAAGCTAGGGTAATTGCAATTGTATGCCATTGAATAATAATAATTACTGGGCTACCCACAAGTATAAATATCACAAACTTTATAATATAACTGTTTTGCTTTCCTTTAAAGGGCCATAATACCCAAATGTTTAAACACTTGAAAGTGATGCAGTATAGCTGTAAAAAGCTGACTAGAAAATATCTCCTGAACATCTCTATGTAAAAAAGAAAGATGTTTTACCTCAAAAGTTACTCATTAGCCACCTCCCATTGTAAAGGATTTCTAAGCAGCATTTTAGTTTGTCTGTCCTGGGACAGCTTAGGGGATGAGCCTTGTGCACTCTCATATTATTTCCCTATTCAGCTTACTATGAAATCTCATGAGAGTTAAGTGAAATCTCAGGAGATCACAGTAAAAGAGTTCATGACCTCAGCACTGCTGATGCTGATCGGCTGCTGTTCATTTCTTCATTTTTTATTTTTTTTACCTGCATCTGGGAACAGCTGAGTATAACTTTTTACACAGAACTTACTCTGCTGAGCTGAGGAGATTGTGAGGTAAAATATTTTCCTTTTTTACATATAGATGCTCAGGGGATATTTTCCTGTCAGCTTTTAACAGTTATACAGTTTCAAGTGATTTAGCATATGAGTATTATGTCCCTTTAAGTTACAATTCATTCTCTTTATACCTTTATGCTATGTTAATAATATTTGAGCCAGTACCACAGTTTATCAATCATTTATTTTCTTTTTTTTTTATGTGAACAGCCTCTAATTATTTGAAGCAACTGAGAGGGTGTATTGCAGTAAGCCTTATTGCTAAGGATATTGCTTGGCAATTATGGGTACAATAAAGGGTAATTAGCTGAGCAATGCAATGTAGTAATTCCCTACAGGATACAGGTACTGTGACTTCATCTGCTGTCTTTGCTCACATAAAGACATTGGCAGAGCAAACAAAATGTCTGCAGACAGAGTACTATTTTGTATTTCTTTGAAACGTTATAAGCAATATCAGCTAAATATTAAAGCATTTTACAAAAAAAAATGTAATGTTACTCTTTATGATTGTGGATGTGTGTCCATGTCTACCAATAGATCAATGGGGAATAGCATTATTAGTCAGTGAGCAATTAAACATACCTTGAGTTGCAATTTTTTAACAGCATATAGAAAAAGAAGAGAAAGCTACAAGTCGGGTGCTAGTGATTTATTGAGTTGTCATGGTAGCATCCATATGATTCGATTTTTTGCAATATAAAATGTTTGATTATGTGTAGTTAAAAAAATTAGCAATATCCTTTCATTATTTACTTTGTTCCCTTTCCTGTAATTTAACGTTGAACATTGTTGGTTTTCAAAATTTCTATAAAGTAACGGGTGCCTCCATGATGCCCCTTATCTGTTTTCTGCTGCTTAAGGACAATTAGGGACAGGTATAAAACAGGAAATAAAATAAGGGATTCCAAACAGCTTTGTTCGTACATGCAGAGATAAATAGAAAACTAGTTTAAACATGGCAGCGCCGATTACTTCATAGACACTAAACTACTTTATAGGAACTAAACCTTTACACTTACATTTTCAATATTTAAACAATATAATTTAAAAATATGTCTACGTATTATTCTAAGGCTAATCTTTGCTTTTATATATCATTATGTCTAACATGTATTTACTGTTAAATATCCTTTTAAAAATGTGGCTATACTCCATATAGATAGACGGAAGAATAGATATATAGACAGATAGACTGATAGACAGATAGGTAGGTAGATAGATAGATAGATTAATATAAAATATGTGCCAGTCTGTAAATTGCAACAATACATATGGCTTTATGTGTTAAAAAGGTTTTTAATCACATTTTATTTTCTCAAAAACCTTAGTTTGCATTAGCCACAAAACCATAAAACTGATAGTGCTAGAAATCTAAATTTGTCATGCAACTCAAAACTATACTCAAAAAAATGCTAGTTTTGTGGGGGGGGGGTTTTTAAATCTGAGGTCGACCACCAACCATAGAATTCACAGTATTTAAAGAGTAAATCCCACTTCCAAAACCACCTCTTTTTGTTCAAATAAAAGGAAGTATTGAGTTTAAAAGAAGGATTAGCAGAATAAACAGTTGCTAACTGGCTCTGTAAATCTCAGATTGTGTCTCATAGCCCTTTCTCTTCACCCTAATCCTTTGCGTGATTTCCACATTGAACTTTATGTTAATAATATTCTGAGCTAAAATAAGGTAAACAGATTTTATATTCAATTAAACATAAACATGCATGAAAGCAAAATTATGTTCTTTTGAATCTTGTCTTATAATATATGATAATGTGGTTGCTTTAAGGAAATGTTAAGGCCTAAGCCAAAAAATACCTGGTGCAAATATCGACAAGTTTTAAGATGAACTTTTAATAGTTGAGCAAATCTGACACATTTTAAAATAGACAGAAAGCCAAATAATTTTGAGCTGAGGTAGATATAAGTGCAAACCTACATATGTCTAGGCTAGGAAAAACTTATATACATGTATATTGATGATTGTTCTGAATTAAAAATGCAACTGGTTTAAATAAGAGTCAAGTAAATTACCTTGAAGCATTGTAAAGTTCTCTTCTCCAGAAAATTATTTCACAGATCTGTTAGAGAGCATTTCAAAATATATTAAAGTGATTTCTTAATTTGAAAAAAATCATATTTTTTTGTGGGAGTTGTAGTTGCCAGCCGGTGACCAACACACACACATATATACATATGCATGTGCGCGCACACACGTATATACACACACATACAGACACACATATACATATAGACACACATACATATACACACTCACACACACACATTGCATGCGCCCGCACACAGATACACACACATGTATAAATACACACACACATATATACAAACACCTACACACACACACACATATAGACACACACATACATATACACACTCACACACACATTGCATGCGCCCACACACAGATACACACACATATATACATACACACACTTATATACATACACATACACACACACTCGCAGACATATAGACTCACGCATATATAGCGCATTCACACACATACACACACATATATACATACACACACATACTCACACATATAGAAACACACATACATATACACACTCACACACATATATACATTTGCATGTGCCCGCACACAGATACACACATATATACATACATACACACTCACACACACATATAGACACACAAATACATATACACACTCACACACATATATACATTTGCATGTGCCCGCACACAGATACACACACATATATACATACACACACTCACACACACATATAGACACACAAATACATATACACACTCACACACATATATACATTTGCATGTGCCCGCACACAGATACACACACACATATATACATACACACACACTCACACACACATATAGACACACAAATACATATACACACTCACACACATATATACATTTGCATGTGCTCGCACACAGATACACACACACACATACATACATACACACACACACATTTAAACACACACACACACACAATTATTTCATATACATGGAAATATTAAAGTATAAAGGGGGGGGAAAATAACAGTATCTTTAAAAATAAAAAACCTTAATTTATCTTAAAAAAACCTAACAGTACCTTTAAAATTTAAAAAAACCTAGCCTTACCTTAGAAAAAAAACTAACCTTTAAAAAACCCAAAAAACCTAACCTTACCTAATTATAAAATAACCTAGCATTACAGAACCCCCCAAAAAAACAACCGTTACAGAAAATAAAAAAACTAACATTACAGAAAAAACTAACAAATTACCAAACATATAAAAACAGTTATGTCTATTCTAAAACCCCACTTTAAAAAAAAAAAAAACACCCCAAAATAAAAAAACCTATAGTAACACTAAACTACTGCAATAGCCCTTAAAAGGGCTTTTTTGTGGGGCGTTGTCCTAAAGTGACTTAGCCCTTTATCAACTAAAAAAAACTACTTTAAAAAATTGCCCTGAAAAGGGCATTTGGCTGGGCATTGTCCTAAGATAGGCATTTAGCTCTTTTACTACCCATAATAAAATAAAATAAAAACCCTAATCTTAAAAAAGACAACACCCAAAAAAATTCTAACACTTAACCCCAAATATGGTCTACAAGAAAGTTGAATTCGGGGGGCGGTGCTCCATCTTCCTCCCGGCAGTGGTCCTTCTTCATCCCAGCGGTCTTCTATCTTTAAATAACTGCTTTTGCCTGTTAAATCCACCACTTTCACTAAAAATATGAATACATTAGTATTCACTATAGAAAAACTATGTAAACAAGAGACAGCAAGCAGCAATCAAGTTTCCAGTAGGAAGTGGAAGAGTTGGGTAATACAATTATCCATTTCAATTTCTGTCTTTAAGTATTGATCATTTTGAAAAGACAGATATATAAGATAATGAGACATTAATGTATAAAGGAATAGTTAAGGTTAGAAGGTCTGATTTCTGATATTCTTGAGAACAATGGATTTAGGCTGCTATTTCATATAAAAACATAAACTTAAAGGAACAATGTCCCAAACATTTTATATTCAGCAGCTACTATAACAAATCATTAGAAACACATTAAAGGAAACCAATTTAACAGTGCAATGTCCCTTTAAGCCTCACCTGAGTTTATTTTCATATATCTTTAGCTTTTGACAGAATTCCATAACACAATTATCGTATGTTAGATATAGTGTTTGCAATCAACAAAGAAAATATTTTTTATATAATGAAACAAATTTACATTTAATCTAACTTCCTTCAATAATCTGTAAGCATTAGCAAAATGTTTCAACATGAGGCAGCCACCAATCAGCAGCTACTGAGCCTATCTAGATATGCTTTTCCACAAAGGATACCAAGGTAACTAAACAAATTAGATAATATAAATAAATTGCATGCTCTATCTAAATCACGAAAGAAAAAATTGGGTTTCATGTACCTTTAATACTCTTCCTTTTTATTTTTTTATATTTTAAATGCAGGTACCAAACAATATCCTGACCCCAACCATTACATTTTATTGGGCTGTTATAAACATAGGGCCAGATTACGAGTGGCGCGCTAGCGATATCGAGTTTTCACGATCGTTTGCACTCAGGTTACATTGCGCTGGTATTACAAGTTTTAAGTAAACGCAATTGCTTGAGCTCAATTCAAGTTAAAGGGACACTGAACACAATTTATTTCTTTCGTGATTCAGATAGAGAATGCAATTTTAAGCAACTTTCTAATTTACTCCTATGATCATTTTTTCTTCGTTCTCTTGCTATCTTTATTTGAAAAAGAAGGCATCTAAGCTATTTGTTTGGTTGAGAACACTGGACAGCACTTGTTCATTGGTGAATGAATTTTTCCACCAATCAGCAAGAACAACCAAGGTTGTTCACCAAAAATGGGCCGGCATCTAAACTTACATTCTTGAATTTCAAATAAAGATACCAAGAGAATGAATAAAATTTGATAATAGGAGTAAATTAGAAAGTTGCTTAAAATTGCATGCTCTATCCGAATCACAAAAGAAAAAATTTGGGTTCAGTGTCCCTTTAACGCCCGCCGGGTTAGCGCATTCTCAGAGCTGGGGTTAACTGTTTCGCGAGGCAAAAAAGTCTCAAAAAACACATCAAAAATACATTACACAGTAGAGTTAAACGTATAATAACAACATGTAGTAAAATTATTTTAAACAAAATATTGCACAAAAAAATGTATAAAGGTTCAAAGATATGAGGTCTCAGGTAAAGGCAGGCAAATGGCTTTAACATCTCTAAAGATGTATTTTTATGTGAATATGTATTTACAGACATATATACACACATAACCACATAAATACATATGTACACATGTATATACTTATATAAATAAGTGCATTGGTAGTAACCCTTTGCAGTTAAGTTGATGAAAACATGTAAGAGCATATTTATGCAATATTCACTTTTATTAAAGTGTTTTACTGTGTATTTACTGTAAATATTTCACATTCCAATGTTCTGCACATCGCAGAATATGTTCTATTTTTAAATAGATAAACCTATATATAATATATAGTTATAGATAAATATTGTACCAAATATATATATATATATATATATATATATATATATATATACAGTAAATAAATATATATATATATATATATATATATATATACAGTAAATAAATATATATATATATATATATATACAGTAAATAAATAAATATATATATATATATATATATATATATATTGGATATAAAAATCTGAGATTAAAATCCTCTATGTCTCAAAAGTAAATCAATACAAATTTTTGCATAGAAAATTAGCACATCTAGGCAAGTTCCCCGCTTGAAAAGCAAGCGGGGAACTTGCCTAGATATATGTTTTTATGAATAAATAGAACATATTCTGTTATGTGCAGAACATAGGAATGTAGTTAGCGCACATGAAAATATGCGATTGGGTTTGTGGGCGAATAGGGTTTTTTCCCCACTTATTTTGCTCTATTGACTTCTATGGGGAATAGGTTATCGTGCGGGTGATATTATAAGTTAGGCTTTTTGCGCACTTCAGGTTAGCACAAGAGCGATAACTTTTTATTTTCAACTTGTAATACGAGCGCAACCCGACACGCATAAAAAGTTTACTTATAGCTCAATTAGCTCTCAAACAAATGCACTAAATAGTGCTCCACGTGTAATCTGGCCCATAATAGGCACAAGAACACTAGCGTTTGAAAATATTCACATTGCTCAAAGAAGTATCCTTCACAAACGTCTTAATTCCTTTTCAGATTGTATATATTCATTTAACAAAAATGTTGTTACATTAACAGCTAATGGGTTTTTCTAGTATATACACTATCTATTGATCAGACCTGATAGGTAGCCTAACGAGAGCAAGATACATAGTGAAAAAGGCAGAACAAGTGTTATTTCATTATAATCGATTAAGATGTATGTAAAGTCCCTCCAATTTCTCACTATTTCATATGTAGTTCTATGCAGAGACCATAAAGATGATTGGGCTTTAGTGAATAAACAATAAATGATAACATAGCAACTGGTTTTACTGAATATATCAAAGAAATAGTTGAAATATTTTTTTATGAAAAGTTAGGTAGATTTCATAAAGAACCATTTTTAGTGAAGCAAATATGAAAGTTTGTATTTATCGTATATTTTAAATTATGGTCACAAAATATTTATTATATAGTTTTTGTAAACTGAATTAGAAAAGTACTAAGCTAGATGAATTATTTAGGTAATATATTAAGAAACAGATGTTCGTTTTTGTGATATCATTTAATGATGCAAAAGATGGCACTGGTCATGCCAAAGAAATAGTAAACAAAAGATTAAAGAATTGCTTTAAAAAGGATTTTTTGACCATTACTCATTTTCTGGTTTAAAAAAAAGACCTGTTAAAAGCAGAAGAAAGAAGACGAATTTAATTTAAGCTACCAATAAAAAGTGAATAGGTTGTAGAATAACTGTCTTTAATCTCAGTCGTAAACTGTGGGTGGGCAAAATTCTCACTATCCTCAGAGAGTTGACTATTTTGAGGTTTTTATGAGGATGGATATAGTGATCTGCTTTTAGAAAGTACTATTTTATGTCCTGACCTGTCTTTTTTCTATAGATAGTACACATCACCCTCCAAATCTTCCTCCCCCAACCTTGAACATTTATAGAGCCTCTCAGACAGTCTGGGCCGAAAGCCATTGACCTACGTGGTGCTATCTTATTGACAAAAAACACAAGATGTCTGCACCCCATAGTGTAGGACTTTTTCATAGAAGGGAAGGAAATAATGACTGGAATGGCCCATTAAGCTCAAGGGTCTTTTTCTGGATTTCCCCTGGCTTACTGAGATGAAAGGAAGTGGTGAGAAGAGGCATACATTGTATTTAAAGTATTGTGGCCACTTGGATTATGTTCCGGAAGCTTAGAAAAAGACAATATAAAATAGGAATTGCTGAGTTGGGTCTTTCCAAAGTTTACTGCTTTTAGCTAACAGAGTTTGAAATATCTTAAAAAGGACAAACATTTTATGTGCTACCTCAATCAGTTATTCCTTGCAATTAACCAAGTAATCATGTTTTATAGCTTTCTTGAAATGTACAAATCATAATAGTAAAGAAAGAACAATTTAATTGCTAACAAGATATCTGCAATATTAGATCTAACACTGTTTTTTTCTTTTCCAATTACTTTAATTGATTCCTCTTTATATGATCTTACAATTTATTTAATTAGCTCAAAAACATTTTCCTCACTACTGTTGTTTAAAGATTGTTTTACTACAAACATAGGTGGATTTACATTTGTATTATCCCTAAGTAGAGACAATCCTCATGTTATTTTACCCCATTTGTATCTGTTAACAACATTGATAGCTTTTAGAGTAACTAGAAAAATATATCATTTAAAGAAGTTATAAATCCTCAATGACAGCTTCTGACTGGCTGCTCTTCTTATTCAAGGTTTCAGCAGCATCTAAAGTATGACAAAGGGAAAAGAATTGCATTATTAAATTGCATACCCAGGGAATACGGTGCTCCCCAGTGTGCCTCTATCCAACCACCTAGTATTGGTGGATGGCAAATCTAACTATAAATCATTAGATTCCCCCATTCGCACTATCCCTTTGAACTTAGCATACACAGTTATGAACAGTTAGCATACATAAAAATCAGTGCACACACAACTATTGAAGTGGTATTTAGAGTATACTGTTATCTCTGCTGATACTTTATTTTGGAGTTTAAAATTACCTCTACATTTGTCATTTATGTTTCTTCAAGCATCAGTGTAATGCAATACTGTTACATTTTAAATTATGAGACTTGCCTCTGAATGTCTAACATGTTTCAGTAAATCTTCCATAAAATTTACAATTTTTTTATTGTTCTTAGTTGCTCTTGACTTTATAGCATATAACATGTTAAATTTACTAGCTGAACACTGTAATTTGTATATCCTAATGCCATTTCTGAGCAAAATACCCCAGTACATATGAATATGCATAGAGTACACGTGTGGTTCAAGCACAGTACAACTTCTGCCTGATGAAACGGCATTGCTAGCCGAGAAACACGTTGCAAAGCAACTTTTAAGTGTTTTTAATAAAACGGAATTTTTACCACTCTTCCTTGCTCTGGAGAATTGTTTGTTACCTATAGCAGTCTGTGGACTTTATGCTTATTCCCCAGCTGATCACCCCAGGGTATCACGGAGGACCGGATTCCTGCATTCACTATCTAGTGTTGTACCGTCGCTTGGCAGAGTTGCTACTGAGGAGTCAGCCGAATGGCTCTGAAGTTTCGGTCCGCTCACTATTGTACTGCATGTGCATATTTGTTTGTGAGTATTATACTTCACGGATATCTGGTGGTTGTGCTGATTGGAACTTGCTGCACCAAGAGCACCTCTTTTTCTTTTGTCTTCTAGGACATCCAAAATTAATGAATATGCATAGAGTATTGGACACCACAAACATAATGTTCTGACCTTTAAAATTATCTAAATTATTTTATTTCAAAAACATTATTTTGTAAAATGTACTTCTTAGAAGCACCAATCCAAATATTTCTTAGATGTTAAAATGTGATGTTATATATTATAGACATGTTTTAATATATTAAATATAGGTTGAAGTTTTTTTGTTTTTTTTTAGTTGATTGATATAGCGTTAAGTACACTTTTAGTTTATATTATAAGCAGAGAACCACTATTTACCACCAATATACTAAAACAGAACTTTGACACATCAAGTCTGGCATTTGAACTTACTGTGTCTTTATTTTGGGTCGGTAATCTGTAAAATTCTCTAATAGGTATCTTTAGCGGTTTTCAGATTCATGGATATTATTAGACTTTCCAGTTTTAGTGGCAATTGGCAGTGTTATTTTATACCGGTGAGACAGTAAATCTCAACCATAAGTGCACTTTTTAGTAATTCATCTGCTTTCAGAAGCTGGAGAGGCTGTTGAGGCTGATAAAGCTGGAGAGACTGGAGAGTCCTCTTTCTAAATTTTAATCACTGGTATATTCAGAATTTCTTCCTCTTACTCCCCTTAAAATCCATTTGCTTTCTTTTTAATATTGATTTTCATGTAGTCAAGGAGAGTTAATTAATAAGTGACCTGAAACCTAGAAAAGTATGATTTTTATCCCACGGGAAAAACAAGGTTTGAGAAATGTAGGATCTACTTTTATGCACCTCATAAAAAATGTGTTCACATAAGAGTTTGATTTATATTTTCATTTTATGACTGTAGGTAGATAGATAGATCATTCAGTCATAATAATAAAATAATGAAATAAAGTGAATTTGCATAGCTGTGAATCTAGTTTATTATTATTATTATTAATAATAATAAGAATTTTTATTAAAATTATTATTATTATTATCAATAATAATAATAATTATAATAACTTTCTATATATTTGTATATTGGAATAACTAATTAATTTTATATACAGTATGTTCTAATTAAAGCACTAATGATACATTTATATTAAAATGTTATTGTTTTTAAAATTACTTTATTTTAAAAATGATAAACCAATATACTTTAGTTTCAATTTAACATATTCTTAGCTAACATTAAAATGTACAGGGGAGATTATTTATAATAAAACTATGACTTATTAAAAATGACTAATGATATGACTGACCATGACAACAATTAAACAGTTTTATCAGGGTTTTTTTTGTCAGTACTGATAACATTTATGATGTTGTAGATTGTTTTACTTATGATGTTACAAATACATATATTGGGGTTTAAAGGGATAGGAAATTCAAAATTAAACCTGGATGATTCAGATAGCGCATGTAATTTTCATACACTTTTAAAATAACTTCTATTTTCAAATGTGCTTCAATCTCTTGGTATCCCTTGCTGAAAGACAATACACACATATCCTCATGCAAATCAAACAGGCATAAAAAACAGAAACAAAAGGAGTCTTAATAAACACAATTCCAATCCATACATCCAGTAAGTATACGTCCCTATACTATCTGATTGCTTAATTCCAAAAAGGGGTCAACCCCTTACATATATCCATGTGTATACAATATAATATAATTTTAGCTATGCCATATGTGAACTTTGTAGTTGACTGTTTTTTTTTTGTTGCAATTTAGTCCATTAGAAGAAGGGATGTTTGATTTAAATAAGCCAACTGAATAACATATTCAGACATCCCAACTCTCCCTGAAGTTCAGGGAGTCTCCCTGATTGTAATAGCGACTTCCTGATGCCAGAAAATGGAATGCAATCTCCCTGAAACTCCAAGTACCAAATCCGGAAAAGTGTTTCTTTAAGGAATGCCTTCAGTTGCTGTGACGTTATAGAACCCTCAAAGCATGCATCAGTAACCAAAAAGCTCCCACTGATTTTAATAAAACACAAATACTACCTTATTTACTGCATGTAATTAATCTTATTAAAATATTTTAAGCATTCAACAAGTGTACGATCACTGGAAAATAGGTTTGTTGTGTTGTATGTGGTTGTGCAATAAAGCTACTTTTTTAATGTGACTTTAGTCGGAAGCTATTTTAATGATAAGTCTCTATCTTATTTAGAGTTTTAAGGTGTCCAATATATAACTAGGAGGAGGGGTGGCAGCGCAGTAGCAGGTGAAGCCACCTCCCTGGAATTGTCAGGGTGCCAGGAATCAGACTGAGACAGAAGTGCAAAAATAATCACACCTTTATTAATAACAAAAATAATAAAAAGTCCATAAGTCAAATAACAAGCCAGGAGTCAAAACCAGAGCTAGTAGTCAGACGAGCCGAGTCAGGAGCCAAAGCGAGTAGTCAGATGAGCCGGAAGCAGGAACAAGGAGAACAGCAAAGTCAGGAACAAGCCAGGGATCAGGAACCAGAAGAGATGTCAGACTAGCCAGGTAATACATAGGAACTCACAAATAGGTCTGAGACAATGCAAGGGCAAAGCATACTGAACAGAGGCCCTTTAAATAATAAGTGATGACATCACAATTCTGAGACTGTAACCTGTCTCACACGGATGATGTACAACAGTCTGGCCATAAGAGGGCGTGCAGGAAATTAGCAGCATCACACACTCTGAACCAGATTCAGCAAGAAAGGTGAGTAAAATGGCTGCCAGCAGCACATGGCAAACAAAGCAGGGAAAAAACCCTGACAGTACCCTCAATGACCCCTCCCCCGCGGGAAGACAAAAAGCTTATTGGGGAAATGGGCATGGAAGGCACGGAGGAGGGCAGGAGCATGAACATCAGAGGAGGGAACCCATTGGACATATGAGAGTCAATAATGCTGCTGACCACATATTCTTAATGTTTGTCAACAAAGATAGGACGGGGATGAGGCAACACAGTGGTAAACCGATTACAAACCAATGGTTTCAAGAGGGAGACATGTAAAAGATTGGAGATCCGCATTGCAGGAGGAAGGTCAAGAGCATAGGCCACAGGATTGACCCGTCGGAGTATTCGAAAAGGACCAACATAATGGGGAGCCCGTTTATTGGAAGGCACTCGAAGGTTCAAGTTGCGGGAGGACAGCCAAACCCTCTCACCAACCTGGTAGGAAGGCGCAGGCAGACGCCTATGATCAGCCTGGAACTTTTGGCGCTGCCTAGAATGATGAAGGCAATCCTGAATCTGCACCCACGTGGAACGGAGTTGCTGGAAATGCTGCTCTAAAACCGGAATTCCCTGAGACATGAATAAATCGTGTAAAAAGTATGGTTGAAACCCATAATTCGCCATGAACGGGGATAACTGGGAGGAAGCATTAATAGCACTATTACAAGCTAACTCTGGCCAAGGTAACAATTCAGACCAATTATTGTGGTGATCTGATACATTGCAACGGAGGACTGTTCCAGAGCTTGATTAGAGGAGAAGGAAAGCTGGATCCCCATTTGAGCACAAAAGGAATGCCAAAATCTGGAGACAAACTGGCTACCCCGGTCCGAGACTATCTCCTTGGGTAACCCATGTAAATGGAAAACCTCCCGGGCAAAAATTGAAGCAAGCTCCTGAGCAGTAGGCAACTTCTTCAAGGGAATGCAATGTGACATTTGAGAAAAACGGTCAACCACCATTAGGATAACAGTATTGCCATTGGAAACGGGGAGCTCGTCAATGAAGTCCATGGAAAGATGTGTCCAAGAACGCTTACCATTAGCAATAGGTTGAAGAAGACCCACAGGTAGACGTTGAGGAGTCTTATTCTGTGAACAGACTGAGCAGGAGGCAACATACGCAGCAACATCAGAACAAAGACCAAATCATTTGGTTCTTGCCCGGGTGACCTGCGGCTTTAGGATAGTGATAATAGTTTAGTTCAAAGATTCTCAGGTACAAAGCACTTACCACTAGGTTTCTCAAGAGGTGCATTGATTTGTGCAGCCAGGATCTCCTCCCCTAAGGGAGAAGTAAAATTAGTACGTATGGTGGCCAAATATATGGTCAGGAGGTATAACTGGAATAGGTACAGACTCCTCCTTGGACAGAGGTGAAAATTGACGAGAGAGGGCATCAGCCCTAACATTCTTACTACCAGGCAGGTAGGAGACCACATAATTAAACCGAAACAAAAATAGCGCCCATCTGACCTGACGGGGCGACAAACGTTTTGCTTCTGATAGATAAGTCAAATTCTTGTGGTCAGTAAGAATGAGCACTGGTACGCTAGTACCCTCGAGAAGGTGCCTCCATTTTTTGAGTGCCAAAATTATGACCAGAAATTCCCTGTTGCCAATTTCATAATTGCACTCTGCCGGAGACAATTTCTTAGAGAAGAAATGGCACGGATACAAGGAACCGTCAGGCGTAGGACGGCACCTACTCCAGTCTCAGATGCATCAACTTCAAGAACAAAAGGCAGGACAGGGATAGGATGAGCCAGAACTGGAGCGGCAGCAAAGGCAGTCTTAAGACTCTCAAAAGCCTTATTGGCAGTAAGTGACCAATGGAGTGGATCATTCTCCTTACGGGTCATGTCAGTGATAGGTTTGACCAAGGAAGAAAAGTTTTTAATAAACTTCCTATAGTAATTGGCAAAGCCCAAAAAACATTGAATAGAGCGAAGACCAACTGGGCGAGGCCATTGCAGGACTGCAGACAACTTGTCAGGATCCATGGAGAACCCTGCAATGGAGATTACATAACCTAGAAAGGTTACTTATGTCTGATGGAACTCACATTTCTTGAGTTTACAAAACAGGCTGTTCTCACATAGGCCTAGATTTAGAGTTTTGTCGGTAAGGACCCGCGTAGATAACGCCGGCTTTTTTCTGGCCGCACCATAAAAATAACTCTGGTATTGAGAGTCCACATAAAGGCTGCGTTAGGCTCCAAAAAAGGAGCGTAGAGCATATTTAACGCAGCTTCAACTCTCGATACCAGAGTTGCTTACGCAAGCGGCCAGCCTCAAAAACGTGCTCGTGCACGATTCCCCCATAGAAAACAATAGGGCTGTTTGAGCTGAAAAAAACCTAACACCTGCAAAAAAGCTGCGTTCAGCTCCTAACGCAGCCCCATTGTTTGCTATGCGGAAACACTTCCTACGTCTGCACCTAACACTCTAACTTGTACCCCAAGTCTAAACACCCCTAACCTTACACTTATTAACCCCTATTCTGCCGCCCCCGCTATCGCTGACCCCTGCATATTATTATTAACCCCTAATCTGCCGCTCCGTAAACCGCCGCTACTTACATTATCCTTATGTACCCCTAATCTGCTGCCCTAACATCGCCGACCCCTATATTATATTTATTAACCCCTAATATGCCCCCCGCAACGTCGCCTCCACCTGCCTACACTTATTAACCCCTAATCTGCCGAGCGGACCTGAGCGCTACTATAATAAAGTTATTAACCCCTAATCCGCCTCACTAACCCTATAATAAATAGTATTAACCCCTAATCTGCCCTCCCTAACATCGCCGACACCTAACTTCAATTATTAACCCCTAATCTGCCGCCCGGAGCTCACCGCTATTCTAATAAATGTATTAACCCCTAAAGCTAAGTCTAACCCTAACACTAACACCCCCCTAAATTAAATATAATTTTAATCTAACAAAATTAATTAACTCTTATTAAATAAATTATTCCTATTTAAAGCTAAATACTTACCTGTAAAATAAACCCTAATATAGCTACAATATAAATTATAATTACATTGTAGCTATTTTAGGATTAATATTTATTTTACAGGCAACTTTGTAATTATTTTAACCAGGTACAATAGCTATTAAATAGTTAAGAACTATTTAATAGTTACCTAGTTAA
Organism: Bombina bombina; assembly: GCF_027579735.1. Taxonomy (NCBI): domain Eukaryota; kingdom Metazoa; phylum Chordata; class Amphibia; order Anura; family Bombinatoridae; genus Bombina; species Bombina bombina. The sequence continues at coordinate 680,921,952 of NC_069500.1, read as the reverse complement.
AATAATTACAAAATTACCTGTAAAATAAATCCTAACCTAAGTTACAATTAATCCTAACACTATACTATCATTAAATTAATTAAATTAAATACCTACAATTACCTACAATTAAAACTAACACTACACTATCAATACATTAATTAAATACAATATCTACAAATAACTACAATGAAATAAACTAACTAAAGTACAAAAAATAAAAAAGAACTAAGTTACAAAAAATAAAAAAATATCTACAAACATAAGAAAAATATTACAACAATTTTAAACTAATTACACCTACTCTAAGCCCCCTAATAAAACAACAAAGCCCCCCAAAATAAAAATGCCCTACCCTATTCTAAATTACTAAGTTAAAAGCTCTGTTACCTTACCAGCCCTGAACAGGGCCCTTTGCGGGGCATGCCCCAAGAAGTTCAGCTCTTTTGCCTGTAAAAAAAACATACAATACCCCCCCCCCAACATTACAACCCACCACCCACATACCCCTAATCTAACCCAAACCCCCCTTAAATAAACCTAACACTAAGCCCCTGAAGATCTTCCTACCTTATCTTCACCATACCAGGTTCACCGATCCGTCCTGAAGAGCTCCTCCGATGTCCTGATCCAAGCCCAAGCGGGGGGCTGAAGATGTCCATGATCCGGTAGAAGTCTTCATCCAAGCGGGGCAGAAGAGGTCTTCCATCCGATTGAAGTCTTCATCCAAGCGGGGCAGAAGAGATCTTCCATCCGATTGAAGTCTTCATCCAGGCGGCATCTTCTATCGACATCCATCTGGAGCAGAGTGGCAGCATCCTGAAGACCTCCGACGCGGAACATCCATCCTGGCCGACGACTGAACGACGAATGACGGTTCCTTTAAATGACGTCATCCAAGATGGCGTCCCTCGAATTCCGATTGGCTGATAGGATTCTATCAGCCAATCTGAATTAAGGTAGGAATATTCTGATTGGCTGATGGAATCAGCCAATCAGAATCAAGTTCAATCCGATTGGCTGATCCAATCAGCCAATCAGATTGAGCTTGCATTCTATTGGTTGTTCCGATCAGCCAATAGAATGCGAGCTAAATCTGATTGGCTGATTCCATCAGCCAATCAGAATATTCCTACCTTAATTCCAATTGGCTGATAGGATTCTATCAGCCAATCGGAATTCGAGGGACGCCATCTGGGATGACGTCATTTAAAGGAACCGTCATTCGTCGGTCAGTCGTCGGCCAGGATGGATGTTCCGCGTCGGAGGTCTTCAGGATGCTGCCGCTCCGCTCCAGATGGATGTCGATAGAAGATGCCGCCTGGATGAAGACTTCAATCGGATGGAAGACCTCTTCTGCCCCGCTTGGATGAAGACTTCAATCGGATGGAAGACCTCTTCTGCCCTACTTGGATGAAGACTTCTACTGGATCATGGACATCTTCAGCCCCCCGCTTGGGCTTGGATCAGGACATCGGAGGAGCTTTTCAGGACGGATCGGTGAACCTGGTATGGTGAGGATAAGGTAGGAAGATCTTCAGGGGCTTATTGTTAGGTTTATTTAAGGGGGGTTTGGGTTAGATTAGGGGTATGTGGGTGGTGGGTTGTAATGTTGGGGGGGGGGTATTGTATGTTTTTTTTACAGGCAAAAGAGCTGAACTTCTTGGGGCATGCCCCGCAAAGGGCCCTGTTCAGGGCTGGTAAGGTAAAAGAGCTTTTAACTTTAGTAATTTAGAATAGGGTAGGGCATTTTTTATTTTGGGGGGCTTTGTTGTTTTATTAGGGGGCTTAGTGTAGGTGTAATTGGTTTAAAATTGTTGTAATATTTTTTCTTATGTTTGTAGATATTTTTTTATTTTTTGTAACTTAGTTCTTTTTTATTTTTTTGTACTTTAGTTAGTTTATTTCATTGTAGTTATTTGTAGATATTGTATTTAATTAATTTATTGATAGTGTAGTGTTAGGTTTAATTGTAGGTAATTGTAGTTATTTTATTTAATTAATTTAATGATAGTATAGTGTTAGGTTTAATTGTAACTTAGGTTAGGATTTATTTTACAGGTAATGTTGTAATTATTTTAACTAGGTAACTATTAAATAGTTCTTAACTATTTAATAGCTATTGTACCTGGTTAAAATAATTACAAAGTTGCCTGTAGAATAAATATTAATCCTAAAATAGCTACAATATAATTATAATTTATATTGTAGCTATATTAGGATTTATTTTACAGGTAAGTATTTAGCTTTAAATAGGATTAATTTATTTAATAAGAGTTAATTAATTTCGTTAGATTAAAATTATATTTAATTTAGGGGGGGTGTTAGTGTTAGGGTTAGACTTAGCTTTAGGGGTTAATACATTTATTAGAATAGCGGTGAGCTCCAGTCGGCAGATTAGGGGCTAATAATTGAAGTTAGGTGTCAGCGATGTTAGGGAGGGCAGATTAGGGGTTAATACTATTTATTATAGGGTTAGTGAGGCGGATTAGGGGTTAATAACTTTATTATAGTAGCGGTGCGGTCCGCTAGGCAGATTAGGGGTTAATAAGTGTAGGCAGGTGGAGGCGACGTTGAGGGGGGCAGATTAGGGGTTAATAAATATAATATAGGGGTCGGTGGTGTTAGGGGCAGCAGATTAGGGGTACATAAGTATAACGTAGTTGGCGGTCGGCAGATTAGGGTTTAAAAAAATTTAATCGAGTGGCGGCGATGTGGGGGTCCTCGGTTTAGGGGTACATAGGTAGTTTATGGGTGTTAGTGTACTTTAGAGTACAGTAGTTAAGAGCTTTATAAACCGGCGTTAGCCCAGAAAGCTCTTAACTGCTGACTTTTTTCCTGCGGCTGGAGTTTTGTCGTTAGATTTCTAACGCTCACTTCAGACACGACTCTAAATACCAGAGTTAGAAAAATCCCATTGAAAAGATAGGATACGCAATTTACGTAAGGGGATCTGCGGTATGGAAAAGTCGCGGCTGAAAAGTGAGAGTTAGACCCTTTTTTGAGTGACTCCAAATACCAGAGTTAGCCTAAAACTAGCGTTAGGAGCCTCTAGCGCTGGTTTTCACGGCTAACGCCAAACTCCAAATCTAGGCAATATAGTCTCAGAAGTACCTGTGTAACATCAGAACGATGAGCCTCAAGAGTGGGTGAGTGTATGAGGATATCATCTAAGTACACCACAACACACTGTTACAACATATCTTGTAGAACATCATTAATAAATTCCTGAAAAACAGCTGGAGCATTACATAGGCCAAAGGGCATTACAAGATACTCATAATGCCCGCTCCTGGTGTTAAATGCTGTTTTCCATTCATGGCCCTCCTTAATCCTAATGAGATTGTATGGTCCTCTCAAATCATGTTTAGAAAAGACCATAGCTCCCTTGAGATGGTCAAAGAGTTCCGTAATGAGTGGAATAGGATAAGCATTCTTAATGGTAAGACGATAAAGACCCCTATAATCGATGCATGGTCTTAACTCGCCACCCTTTTTCTTCACGAAGAAGAAGTCAGTCCCTGCAGGAGAGCAGGATTTGCAGATGATCCCCCGTGACAGAGCATCGGCAACATACTCCTCCATAGAAGGAAAACAGCTGGAGCGTTACATAGGCCAAAGGGCATTACAACATACTCATAATGCCCGCTCCTGGTGTTAAATGCTGTTTTCCATTCATGGCCCTCCTTAATCCTAATGAGATTGTATGGTCCTCTCAAATCATGTTTAGAAAAGACCGTAGCTCCCTTGAGATGGTCAAAGAGTTCCGTAATGAGTGGAATAGGGTAAGCATTCTTAATGGTAAGACGATAAAGACCCCTATAATCGATGCATGGTCTTAACTCGCCACCCTTTTTCTTCACGAAGAAGAAGTCAGTCCCTGCAGGAGAGCAGGGTTTGCAGATGATCCCCCGTGACAGAGCATCGGCAACATACTCCTCCATAGCACAATTCTCTGCAACTGAGAGAGGTTAAACCCTGCCCTGAGGAGGAATGGCTCTGGGTTGCAGGTCTAAGGCACAATCATAAGAGCGGTGAGGAGGCAACGTACCGGCACGCACCTTGTCATAAAACGTCTTGGAACTCTCTGAACTCTTCAGGCCATTGAGATACCGAAGAAGTGCACAGGACTGGTTTCCGGAGACAAGTGGAAATACATTGTGGAGACAACAACAAAATTTCGGACCTACGCCAGTCTAGACTGAGATTGTGCTTTTGGAGCCAGGGATAACCCAGAACAACCGGAAAATGCGGAGAGCTAATCACCTGGAACTGGAGGGTTTCAAAATGGGGAGCCCCAACAGCCATGGATAATGGAGTGGTTTTGTGAGTAACGAGTTCCGGCTGAAGAAGCCTGCCATCAATGGCCTCAATAACAAGCGGAATGGACCGAGGCAAAACAGGAATGGAGTGCTGTGATACAAAAGCACTGTCAATGAAATAGCTCGCAGCACCGGAGTCAACAAGAGCCTGGGTGACTATGGAGGAGTCCACCCAGGAAAGGACAACCATGACCAAAGGTTTCTCATTTAGCGGTTCCGGGGACAAGTATAAACCACCCAAAGTCTGCCCCCAACAGGACCCTAGGTGTGAGTGTTTAACCGGCCGTGTAGGACAAAACTTTAAAAGGTGGCCCTGTAACCCGCAATAGAGACAGAGCCCCTCCCTCCTCCTAAAGGCCCTCTCCGCCGCAGAGAGACGCATAAATCCCAACTGCATTGGCACAGCAGTACCTGGTGACTCGGGACCAGGAGACAATTCTGAGACTGCAACCTGTCTCACACGGATGATGTACAACAGTCTGGCCATAAGAGGGCGTGCAGGAAATGAGCAGCATCACACACTCTGAACCAGATTCAGCAAGAAAGGTGAGTAAAATGGCAGGGAAAAAACCCTGACAGAAATACGTCTGCATGTTCAATGTAACTTGACTTTCCCCTGGATTTGAAAAACCTTATATATATACTAGGCGATAAGCCTGCCCAGAAGGCCGTGTATGTTTAAAAAATACAAACCCCCAAGCTAAAGTTACAAAAAATAAAAAAAAGTAAAATTACAGAAAAAAGTAAACAAAGCTATCCCAAACTAAACTAATACCCCTATAAACATACCCCCAAAATAAAAACACCCCCTAATCTAATACTAAACTCCCAATAGCTCTTAAAAGAGCCTTTTGTAGGGCATTGCTCTAAGTTAAACAGCTATTTTACCTCTAAAAAAATACTAAGTTCCCCCTAACAGTAAAACCCCCCCACACACCAAACCCCCAAAATAAAAAAACCTAACACTAAAAAAACTAAACTTCCCATTGCCCCTAATTTGTATGGGCATTGCCCTTAAAAGAGCATTCAGCTCTTTTATTGCCCTTAAAAGGGCAATCAGCTCTTTTTCCAGCCCAAAAAAATCCCTAATCTTCAGTGTGCGATGGACGATCGCATGAAGATGAGCCTCCATGCTACCGAGGACTGCCACTGAGGATCCAGGCATCGGGAACACAGCTCCGAACCTCTGCTCTGCGCCGCCTTCACTCTGGATGAAGATAGAAGATGATGGATCTGTCTGGAAGAAGAACTTCTCCGTCGGACTTCAGGAACAGTAAGTACCTATTTGGGGGTTAGGTTTAGGCTTTTTTATTTTAATTTTTGGGGTGTTTTTATTTTAGATTATTTTCGGGTTTGAAAAAGAGCTGATTGCCCTTTTATACATAATCCCTAATAGGGATTAGGTATATATAAAAAAAAAAATAATAATATAATTTTGTTATTTTTTTTTTATAATTTTAGAGTTTTTTATTTTTTGTAATTTTAGATTATTAGGTTTTATTTAAGTGTAACTTAGTATTGGGGTTAATTTAGGGGGTGTTAGGTTAGAGGGCTTAGTCATTAAATTAGTTATTTAAATTAGTTATTTGCGTTGTGGGGGTTTGGCGGTTTAGGAGTTAATAGGTTAATAGCGATGTGGGGGTTTGGCGGTTTAGGGGTTAATAGGTTAATTAGGTTTATTGGTGATGTTGGGGGTTGGAGGTTTAGGGGTTAATGGGTTAATTAGGTTTATTGCGATGTGGGGGTTTGTCAGTTTAGGGGTTAATAGGTTAATTAGGTTTTTTGCGATGTGAGGGGTTGGCAGTATTTTAATTATGTTATTTGCGGATAAGGGGTTAATTACTTCATTATTTTGTGATGTGGGGGTTTGTGGTTTAGGTGTTTGTTAATGCTTCGTGTGGGCGGTGTTTTTTTAATTTATTTCTTGAGGGCGGTTACGTGTTTTTTAGATATTTCGTGCGGGTGGTTGCGTGTTTTTTTTAAGGCTTCGGTTTTGCCAACACTGCATCCAGGTGGATTCCGAAAATGGCAGAGTGGTGGATTCTTTGCTGCATCGAGGTGAATTATTTTGGCTGCATGCGCAGCCAACATTCCTTTGAGGATGCGTGCGCAACTGGCAACACAGACGGACGCGTTACAAATGCGATTATAGTATATATATATACTTAATTTATTCCATTCAAACATTTCCATGTTCATTTTTTTAATTACAAGTCAAAATTAATTAAGTGGAATAGGCAACTTCAAAACTTGATTTACATAAAACTCCAGTGTCAAAACAAGGTTAGAAAAAAAAAAAAAATGAATTTAAGGAAAATGTTTTTCTCTCATCCAAAGATATTACTATATAAAAAAAAAACTCTTGTAATGCACACCACAGCTGACACCAATGGGTATATTTAACAAGCTGCGGATGCAGCCATTTCTGCACGAGCCTTCAGGCTCGCTGGAAACAAAACTTAAGAAGCAGCGGTCGTAACTCATCTGCCACCTCTGAGGTGGCGGTCAGCAATCATCCCGATCGGATATGATCGGAATGATTGACACCCCCTGCTAGCGGCCAATTGGCTGCGAATGTGCAGGGGGGCGGCATTGCACAAGCTTACGCTGTCAGCATTTAGCAATGTCGGGCAGACACTTGATAAATCTACCCGACACTTGATAAATCTACCCCCAGATGTGCATGTACACAAAATAAGTTATGATTATTAGGTTTTTAGTTGTTTTATTTAATTTATTTATTTTTTTGCAAAAAATGACTCTTGGAGTTTCAATCAAATGCATGAAGCATTTTTTTTATTTCTAGGTGATTACAAAGATTCTCTTAAAGGGACATTAAACCCATATTTATTCTTTCATTATTAGGAAAGAGGATGCAATTTTGGTTCATACATGTGCATTGCTATTTCATCAACAAAGGATATCTGAAAATGAAGCAAATTAAATAATAGAAATACATTGGAAAGTTGTTTAAAATTACATTCCCTATCTAATTCATGAAAGAAAAATTTGGGGTTTTATGTTCCCTTTAAGAAAACCAAATGGAGTAAAAAACAACAACATTCAAATGTAAATTTCTCAAATCTACTTGACCACACATACCATTGCTTTTCAGATTAACAGATTACAAGTGGAGCGCTAATTTACGCTCCAGCTCGAGCGTTAATTGCTCTAGAAGTAAACTTTTCGCACTCGTTGGGTTGCGGTCGTATTACAAGTTGAAAGTAAAAAGTAATGGCTCGGGGGCGTGTCTCTGGGCAGCACCTTGAAATAGTAGCAATATCGGTTCCTCCAGGGGAATCACATATAATCTGCGTTTTATCAGTGGACAAGAAGACCATCCAACTCCTGCATCCTGACATTAAAAGTCTACAGAGTCGGGTGATACTATATTATTGATATTTTAACCCTTGAAAACTGATCCGGAGCATTGAGGCCTATCAGTAAAAGGCTCTCAACACCCCCCCCCCCCCGGTATCTTGTAGGCCGGGTATGCAGTGCATAGACACTGACAACTTTTGTTAAAAAAAGGGAGAATAACCTATAACACATCTCCTGACAGGTGACATACTAATACCTTCAGAGACAAGGGGCATAACGTATATACCTATAACTCACACATTGTCCCTTCAATATGGTGCTGGACTCTGAATTGATCCTTCTGGAAGTTACGGCCATGCTTGATTTTCACTACAATAAGCTTTGCGCAATTATTGAAGAAGAATATGCCTCCCCAAAGAGTGTGTGTGCAAGTGCTAAAGAAGAGCCGCAAGTCTCACAGGAGCTGCATGTTGATTCTTTTCTGTATTGGCTCCACACACCTCTTGTATCTTTAACTAACACATGCTCACAATCTTCGCGATATGAGGACAACTACCCAAATAGTGAACTAACCACTCAGAGCAAGCCGCCCGACTAACTGAGGGAGCAGTCGGTGAGCTTGGAGAGGAAAGCCACACTACCACTTAGTGGTGAACTTAAGGGGGTGAATATTGCAAAAGACGCTGCGCTGCAGACATCACACTGCAGTGTGAATAACAGCCCGGACTCACGGATCATCCTGTTGACCACTCTCACTACGGTACCTGTTTCCAGCACTTGGGACCCGAGAGCTACAGGGCGATCCCTGTATGGACAAGCCCCAGATACCAGTGGCACTGTATCGCCGCTGCTGGAAGTGGACACCCAATTGATCACGTCGAGATGCGCAGCAGAGGGTGGTGGGCTAAATCGTAGCCATGTCTTCTTAAATTCCCCAGGGGCAACAGATCCGCGCGTGAGCAACAGACGGCCTGTCTCAGCACTCACTCCTGAGCTCAAAAACATAACAGCGGGCAGTGAGGGGCTTTCAACATCACTGTTAACGCATCAAAGTTTGTCGCCTGCCGGAGCGATAGGGCCATTCTATCACCCACACCTTACTAAAGCAGGAGGACAAGGCACTTGTTGGGGGAATACGGCAGCATTTTTCTCCTACCCTGGAAACAAGTATTGGGACTTAACACTCCTTAAGAGCGCCTCACCTTATGTGAGACAGGGCATGGGCTAGGCCGATATGTCAATACAGAAAACAGCCGCAGTACACAGAACTTTGTGCTATCTTCCACCTTACTTCTGCTGGCTTGGAACACGGAATTATATGCAAACAAACTACTGGACTGAGCCTAGCTGCTATAATTGGATTTGCTTAGGTCTCAGGCATATTCAAACGCTGCGAGTCATTATTGTAAATATATCACCCTTTAGTTTGTTACTCATTTTTGTTAATGGTTTTCCTGCTGTACCGCTAAAAAAGAAACTTCCCCTCACTATGCCCACCAAGGTAGCTACGCTATAACTATTTGACTAACAATGGGGAGAAAGCTAACAATGTATATATTAGTTGGGTTATGTGAGTACAAATATTTCACTGCTGTCATACTTGAGAACTAGAGAGAGTTTCATGCTAATTGAGAGAATCTCTACCGAGTAATTACATGCCTGGACATACTAGTAGTCATGAAATAGTGCGATCTATGTTCCAAAATATTCAACATTATTGAATTGTATAGGTATATCGGTATGTTGCAAAGACCTGTAAAATATGTTAAGTCTTGACCCTTATGAGATCTGTATGTTTGGAAGTTAAGTGACTTAGAGATACAGCCCCATTGTACCCCGAGCTGTTAAGCTGTTAGTTTTACTATTACAACATGTCCTCCACGTAACTCAGACTCTCAGGGTGATAAATAGTCACTCCTTTATATACAGCCTAAATGCTTAGTTTGGTCTATTATAATATATGGAGTTATAGTAGGTTTTTTATGTACACAGTGATCATAATGTTTTTATCTGCTTTACAGATCATATGTATCTGTATTATATTTTCATTTCCCCTTTAAGTTATGACTGTTTTGAGTTGAAATTAAATTTTAAAAACTGAGGTTTGGCTGCTGAGACCCAAAAGTGGTCTCTTAGATTAGACACCCCCTATATTATTATTAATACTTATTGTTGGGATCCAAAAGTGACCTCCCTGCGCCATTTGGAGGTGTACAGAACATAAGGCAGACCATATATACAGTTCTATTTGCTCTTTGTTATCCCTGAGAAGTATAGATTGTATATCTCGATTCTCAATCATTTTACAAAATGAGTCCTGTATTCTATTGTTGCTGTGTACTTTGGAATTCATATAATATGTATGTCTTTTTATGTGTTTATGTCAAACCTCAAATAAAAACTAAAAAAAAAAAAAAAAATCAATTATAAAACCTTTTAAAAACTTAAAAAAAAAAAAAAAAGTAATGGCTCTCACACTAATTGGACGCGCACAAAAAGCCGAACTTAGAATATTGCATGCCCGATAAACTATTTCCCATAGAAGTCAATGGAGAAAAATAGTGGAAAAAACCTAACACCCAACTTGCACACAAACCCGATCGTATATTCTCATGTGTGCTAACCTGACATGAAAATATGAATATTTAACATTCCAATGTTCTTCACGCAAAAGAATATGTTTGATTTATTCATAAATACATATTTCTTTATATATCTGATGGTATTTTGGTACAATATGTATCTATATATATATATATATATATATATAGATAGATAGATAGATAGATAGATAGATAGATAGATAGATAGATAGACAGATAGATAGATAGATAGATAGATAGATAGATAGATAGATATAGAGATATATAAATATATATATATATATATATATATATATAGGAATATCTATTTACAAATACTTTGAACATATTTTGCTATGTGCAGAACATTGGAATGTGAAATATTTAAAGTAAATACCCAGTAAAACACTTTATTATTATCGGTTATTTGTAGAGCGCCAACAGATTCTGCAGCGCTATAACACTTTAATAAAATGAATATTGCATAAATATGCATTTACATGTCTTCATCTACTTAATTGCAAAAGGCTCCAATGCACTTATATATTGTAAATACATATATACACATATAAACACATAAATACATATGTACACACGCATATAAACATATACATACAGTATATACACATAAATACATATGTACACATATATAAACATATATATACTGTATGTATATATATATACATTTACATATTTATACGTGTATATGTATGTGTCTCTATGTTAAAGCACCTGCAAGTTCATATTTTTGAGCCCTTATAACTTTTGTGTGCAATATTTCTTTAAATAATTTTTATTAGATAGTGTTTTATAAGTGTAACTGTACTTTGTAATGTGTTTTGTGACACAACACGCTAACCTGACAAGCGTTAACTTTTATTGCACGCAAGTGATCACGTTTACTTTCAACTTGTAATACAAGCACATTTTAACCTGCAAAACATTTTCGCTGCACTTGTAATCTGGCCCATAATGTGAAAAATGAAATTGAGCATGAACTATTGCGTGTAGTCTGGAATATAGAAGTATTGCAGATTGTAAACTTCACCAGACCATTCACAGATCCTCCACAGCACCTCATCAAACACAACACACACTAATCCTTTTAATTGCCATCCCTATTTGTCTTTTATATCCTATTTTTCAGGTCATAGCAATGCCAGGTGTCCTGATACCCTCACAAATAATCTCTGTTATTGTAACACAATTGTAACGTTAAATTTTGTTAATTTTATTGCACAATGGCCTGTTACTGCATCACATTTTAGTAAAAAATATCAGTAGCTAAGAAACACCATACATATTCACACACACACACCTTCACACTATAATTTACTCCTTTTGTCTTTTTAAAATATCAGACTATATATTATTTAAACAGTTTGGGGGTTTTTCTATTAGAATCATATTATCTATTGTCTCTATTTTACATACATTTGGAAACCAGCAATGTGGGTACAGTGACCTCTGCTGTTATAAAATGATTAATGCAGGAGAAAGACACTAAAAGGTATCAAAATGTTTAGAAAACAAGACCTAACTATTTAGTTACTGTAGTGGTCTGATCAGGAAATTGTCAGTTGGTAGCTTGCACAGCTGTAAATCTTGATCTTTACAATCTCATATTGTTGAAACTAATACATTTCTAAGAAATAATGTATATTAAATTACATGCATATTTAGGAATGAAAATGTATGTTGTTTACTGGTTTTCTGTAAGCAAAGTCAACCAACAATACAGCCTCCTGACAATGTCATAGTTAGCATTATTCCTAAACCTCAGCCCTCTGATCATTAGTGATATCATCACCTGAACATTAGAATTATGAGGGACCGCTCAATTGGTACCTATTCCAACGGTGTGCATCTATCTCAAATCAGACATCATTACCTCTACCAGGCAGGCTGTAGACCAACTCCCAATGTTCAGGGCCGGATTTCCCATTAGGCACAGTAGGCATGTGCCTACAGGCGCCTTGCAGTGAGGGGCGCCTGCCTGTCAGTAAAAAAAAATTTTTTTTTTTTAGAGGGCATTTATTTTAGTAAGAATTGTACTGCCAGGTGCCTACAAAGTTGAGTGTTTCATTGGGAATATGTTACAGCAGTCGAGGGAGCCATGAAGGAGAGAGGGGCAAATATTAAAACTAAACTCCTCCCATTTTCACCAGGCATGTTTAGTTTCACTTTTATTTTATGTACTTCTGTTGCCTCACACAGCCAAGCTCCATGCTGATGTGGTGCAGAAACTTTTTGTTGAGGAATGAAAGCTTCAGAACAGGTTAGGACTGTACAAGGCTTCTAATGCTGCCTAGAATGAAAACATAACAAGCAGAGCACTTTAACCCCTTGGCTACCAGAGAGGGTTGCAGTGTATTCACTTGTTATGTGCTGTATTCCTTTTTTATAGCCAGGAGTTTAAATTCTGCTTCAGGATGAATGTTTTTGTTCTATAAAGGCCTTGGAGGTGTGGAGGTTATGTGGGACTAGCTGCTCTGCTCTTTATTACAAGTTGCCAATTGTGATTTACAGCCTTTAGGGCACTTTGACAACAAAGTTTGTAGACTGTAAGGCTGTAAAATGTGTATGTGTGTAAACCACTCACATGGCATATTTGTTTGTATGTATGTATATGTATGTGTATATATATATATATATATATATATATATACACACACACATCACACACACACACATATATATACACATACACACACATCACACAAACACACACACACACACACATATATATATATATATATATATATATATATATACACACATCACATTAAAAATTGTTAATCTGTTCTTTTATCAAGTAAGTGTGGTATTTTTGTATTGTGGTAAATTGAATTTCTAAATTCTAATTTTAAACACATTTGTTGGCCCCTGGATTACATATAATCTACAACATTCCATGTTTTCCATTGAGAGCAACATCATATTATACTTATATTTCAGAACAAAATAAATGTAACATCTGTGTGTATTTGTACCAAAAATATCAGAGTTTACAAGATTTTTTTCATGTAGTATAAAAAAAATACCTACATTTTATATTTTCTTCCACTGGCTGCACAGGTTGTTGATGGTGATGAGCTTGCATGCTGCTAGTTTTAATATTTCTATTGTTTACACAAAACTGTGTTATTAACTCCAACAAAATGTTAAGCACGTAGTCAAAGTCATCTCCAGAAAAGCAATACACTAATGGCTTGTCAATAAACATGTCCTATGAACCCATCTGGGTCTGCACAGATCTGTATTGCTGTCTCAGAACTGACATTGACTATGTGTTTAACTCTTTTGTAAGAGGCTAACACACTTCTGTGCAAGCGCTAGTGCAATAATAAAATGCCAAGCAAAACTGTCACATTTTATGTCCCTTTAAATAGGGTTTTCTTTAGAATATTTTGCATTAAAAGTTTAACATGATTTGTTTTTGTTATACATAATAGAAATGGTAATGGCCATTTGAGTCAAGTAAATATTGATTTTTGGTGTAGCTTCCATTTACAACAAATATTGCAATTGGTGTATGTATTTGTGTATCTCCATAAAAGGGAAAATGTAATTTTACATCTAATATTTATTTTTAGTTGTCCTAAATAATAATAAAAAAAGTCCTCATTTTTGCCACTTTTTTTCGGGGGGGGGGGGGGGGGGCGCTTCAGGTTTTTGTGCCTACAGCCACCTGAGATGTAAATCCAGCCCTGCCAATGTTGTTCCCCCTAATGTGCAAGATTATCAAATCTAGACATCTCCATTGTCTCTGAGTCCCTGGATTGCCACTAGGAGATCAGCCAACACCATGTTCCTGATAATGAATGTTCAAACTTGAGGAGCTAATTACCAGCCATTGTCCATCATGATACGTGTTTAGTTGTACTGCTGCCCACTGGATAAATTAGTGTCTTACAATCCAGATCTTTGCCATCTCTTAAGCAGAATTTAGCAGCCCCCCCCAACACTTTTTACCAGCCCCACTCCTTCTGGGGTTCACAACACCCACAACATGTGACTGAGCAGCCTACTCTTGCAATGGCCTAATATATCTTTGACAGCCCTGGGAAAACCAGCACCCTATCTGCTGAGTCGGATCTGGTGGAAGCCCTGTTACCGCTGTCTGTTCAAGTGTGTGAGGAGGATGTATTCCCTGGCTGGGCTGTCTTCCTTAGCATTCTGCAAAGCTTAATTTTTTACAAAGGGGACTACACCTGATTGATCATAAAGGGACACTACACAACAGCATCACAGTAACTATAGATGATACCTGGACCCTCCTACCCCCTGATCTATCTTTAGTCTAGTAATACACAACAGAACTACCTAATCAGACAGCCTAATACTCATACCAAAGCACTCTCACTCTGGGTGAGATATTTAAAAGCTCTCCACTCAGGGGAGTTGATCTAAAGGACATCTCGCCAGCATGGAGAAGTCACTAAAAAAAGTTAGGAAAGGGGGGGCAGAGCCGGAAGCTGCCTTGAGAGCAGTGTAAATCCGGAGCTCCGTGCAAGCAACCCTAAAATCACAAACTATTCTGGCATCATAGTAAACTTCTGAGCAGCAAAGTATGGGAGACAGTTCCTGAACCGCTAGTGATCACGAGCAGCTGATTTTTATGGAGCTGGGACTACCAATGCGGTGAATATAACACATTGCATTAGGATCAATGACTGCTACGCATTACCCCGAACCGGAAGTGAAGCCCGGCCGCCATCGGAAACCCCTTGCATAGAAAGTGAAGCCCTAACCAACGCTACGCATTAACTAATGGGGCAATCTACCAAGACACACAGGTGACCCTCTCAGGCAGACAACGTCCCTGAAAACAAACAGCAGGGGGTAAGCTAACTAATCCCATAACAATTATAATGCTTACACTCCCTGACCCTAAGAGACAGACAAATAACGGGCACAAATGTTTATCCTGCAAAACGAGCAGAATACAAGCACCATTCATATGCTTGGTAACTCTCAAGCTCCAGAGTTAGAACAGAGCAAGCAGTTTACAGATATATATAGTGACAAAGACCTCTACCGCTGCGTTATAAGCTGCAAGCCAACAGATACACTACTTGCATGGGATGACAACGTGAAACCAGCTGCAAAACTGTGTGACTTTTTATTACAAGCATTGTCTCTTCTAATAAAGGTGGATCCACGGTGCACTCTGCATGTCTTCACAGCTGCATATAGATACATAAAGCTGCAGAGTTCACTACAAGATACCACTTTTTAGTATATTCATTATCTCTCTTAGCACTGCTGAATATAGAGTTCAACTTGCCTGATTTGAAGGTGGAATATTGTCACATAGGCTGCAGAACTCATATTAGCTATAAGCTTCAGCAGAGGCTGAAGACCTTAGTGGTAGGACTTATTTGCAGCCAATATCACACGGCTCTCTGAGCATTAATAGCATTGCAAATGGCGTCCAGGCGCATAAGTAAACCGGACAAGATTGCCAAGTCCACCGCCACCAAAACGCTAACTATGTCCTCCTTTTTGCAAGCGCCGGAACCAACTGAAATTATATGTGCAGACACTAACAAAGGAGGGAAATCCCCTAACTCAGATTCCCAACAGGATGATGGTCCTATCTCACAAATATCCGATTCACAACTTTCAAAAGCCTTTTTACATAATCTACCATCCAAGCAGGATATAGCAAATATTCGGCTAGATTTAGAGTTTGGCGTTAGCCGTCAAAACCAGCGTTAGAGGCTCCTAACGCTGGTTTTGGGCTACCGCTGGTATTTGGAGTCAGTCAGGAAAGGGTCTAACGCTCACTTTGCAGCCACGACTTTTCCATACCGCAGATCCCCCTACGCCATTTGCGTATCCTATCTTTTCAATGGGATCTTTCTAACGCTGGTATTTAGAGTCGTGGCTGAAGTGAGCGTTAGAAATCTAACGACAAAACTCCAGCCGCAGAAAAAAGTCAGTAGTTAAGAGCTTTCTGGGCTAACGCCGGGTTTATAAAGCTCTTAACTACTGTGCTCTAAAGTACACTAACACCCATAAACTACCTATGTACCCCTAAACCGAGGTCCCCCCACATCGCCGCCACTCTATTAAAAATTTTTAACCCCTAATCTGCCGAGCCGCACACCGCCGCCACCTACGTTATCCCTATGTACCCCTAATCTGCTGTCCCTAATACCGCCGACACCTACATAATATTTATTAACCCCTAATCTGCTGCCCCCCGCTATCGCTGACCCCCTGCATATTATTATTAACCCCTAATCTGCCGCTCCGTACACCGCCGCCAACCTACGTTATCCCTATGTACCCCTAATCTGCTGCCCCTAACACCGCCAACCCCTATATTATATTTATTAACCCCTAATCTGCCGCCCCCAATGTCGCCTCCACCTACCTACAATAATTAACCCCTAATCTGCCGAACCGGATGTCGCCGCTACTCTAATAAATGTATTAACCCCTAAAGCTAAGTCTAACCCTAACACTAACACCCCCTAAATTAAATATAATTTAAATCTAACAAAATAAATTAACTCTTATTAAATAAATTAATCCTATTTAAAGCTAAATACTTACCTGTAAAATAAAACCCTAATATAGCTACAATATAAATTATAATTATATTGTAAGCTATTTTAGGATTAATATTTATTTTACAGGCAACTTTGTAATTATATTAACTAGGTACAATAGCTATTAAATAGTTAATAACTATTTAATAGCTACCTAGTTAAAATAATTACAAAATTACCTGCAAAATAAATCCTAACCTAAGTTACAATTAAACCTAACACTACACTAGCAATAAATTAATTAAATACAATACATACAATTAAATACAATTAAATAAACTAACTAAAGTACAAAAAATAAAAAAGAGCTAAGTTACAAAAAATAAAAAAATATTTACAAACATTAGAACAATTTTAAACTAATTACACCTACTCTAAGCCCCCTAATAAAATAACAAAGCCCCCCAAAATAAAAAATGCCCTACCATATTCTAAAATACAAATTGAAAAGCTCTTTTACCTTACCAGCTCTTCAAAGGGCCATTTGCTGGGCATGCCCCAAAGAATTCAGCTCTTTTGCCTGGAAAAAAAAACATACAATACCCCCCCCCAACATTACAACCCACCACCCCACATACCCCTAATCTAACCCAAACCCCCCTTAAATAAACCTAACACTAAGCCCCTGAAGATCTTTCCTACCTTATCTTCACCACACCGGGTATCAGCGATCCGTCCAGGCTCCGATGTCTTGATC
Organism: Bombina bombina; assembly: GCF_027579735.1. Taxonomy (NCBI): domain Eukaryota; kingdom Metazoa; phylum Chordata; class Amphibia; order Anura; family Bombinatoridae; genus Bombina; species Bombina bombina. Next base: position 680,904,488 of record NC_069500.1, on the reverse strand, counting down.
CAAGCCCAAGCGGGGGGCTGAAGACATCCATCCTCCGGCTGAAGTCTTGATCCAAGTGGGCAGAAGAGGACATCCGGACCGGCAAACATCTTCATCCAAGCAGCATCTTCTATGTTCTTCCATCCGATGACGACCGGACTGATCTTCAAGACCTCCACCGCCGATCCCATCCTCTTCTTCCGACGACTAGACGATGAATGAAGGTTCCTTTAAGGGACGTCATCCAAGATGGCTTCCCTCGAATTCCGATTGGCTGATAGGATTCTATCAGCAATCGGAATTAAGGTAGGAAAATTCTGATTGGCTGATGGAATCAGCCAATCAGATTCAAGTTCAATCAGATTGAGCTCGCATTCTATTGGCTGTTCCGATCAGCCAATCGGATTGAACTTGAATCTGAACTTGAATTCCATCAGCCAATCAGAATTTTCCTACCTTAATTCCGATTGGCTGATAGAATCCTATCAGCCAATCGGAATTCGAGGGACGCCATCTTGGATGACGTCCCTTAAAGGAACTTCATTCGTCGTCTAGTCGTCAGAAGAAGAGGATGGATCCGCGGTGGAGGTCTTGAAGATCAGCCGGATGTCATCGGATGGAAGAACATAGAAGATGCGGCTTGGATGAAGATGTTTGCCGGTCCGGATGTCCTCTTCTGCCCGCTTGGATCAAGACTTCAGCCGAGAGGATGGATGTCTTCAGCCCCCCGCTTGGGCTTGGATCAAGACATCGGAGGCTCTTCTGGATCGATCGGTGAACCCGGCGTGGTGAAGACAAGGTAGGGAGATCTTCAGGGGATTAGTGTTAGGTTTATTTAAGGGGGGTTTGGTTGGTTAGATTAGGGGTATGTGGGTGGTGGGTTGTAATGTTGGGGGGGGGGGTTATTGTATGTTTTTTTTACAGGCAAAAGAGCTGAATTCTTTGGGGCATGCCCCGCAAAGGGCCCTTTTCAGGGCTGGTAAGGTAAAAGAGCTTTTCTATTTTAATTTTAGAATAGGGTAGGGCATTTTTTTATTTGGGGGGTCTTTGTTATTTTATTAGGGGGCTTAGAGTAGGTGTAATTAGTTTAAAATTGTTGTAATATTTTTCTAATGTTTGTAAATATTTTTTTATTTTTTGTAACTTAGTTCTTTTTTATTTTTTGTACTTTAGTTAGTTTATTTCATTGTATTTATTTGTAGGTATTGTATTTAATTAATTTATTGATAGTGCAGGGTTAGGTTTAATTGTAGATAATTGTAGGTAGTTTAATTTATTTATTGATAGTGTAGTGTTAGGTTTAATTGTAACTTAGGTTAGGATTTATTTTACAGGTAATTTTTGTAATTATTTTAACTAGGTAGCTATTAAATAGTTATTAACTATTTAATAGCTATTGTACCTGGTTAAAATAATTACAAAGTTGCCTGTAAAATAAATATCAATCCTAAAATAGCTACAATATAATTATAATTTATATTGTAGCTATATTAGGGTTTATTTTACAGGTAAGTATTTAGCTTTAAATAGGAATAATTTATTTAATAAGAGTTAATTTATTTCGTTAGATTTAAATTATATTTAACTTATGGGGGTGTTAGTGTTAGGGTTAGACTTAGCTTTAGGGGTTAATACATTTATTAGAGTAGCGGTGAGATCCGGTCTGCAGATTAGGGGTTAATTATTGTAGGTAGGTGGAGGCGACGTTGGGGGCGGCAGATTAGGGGTTAATAAATATAATATAGGGGGTCGGCGGTGTTAGGGGCAGCAGATTAGGGGTACATAGGGATGACGTAGGTTGCGGCGGTGTACGGAGTGGCAGATTAGGGGTTAATAATAATATGCAGGGGTCAGCGATAGCGGGGGCGGCAGATTAGGGGTTAATAAATATAAATATAGGGTTCGGCGGTGTTAGGGGCAGCAGATTAGGGGGTACATAGGTATAATGTAGGCTGCGGCGGTGTACGGAGCGGCAGATTAGGGGTTAATAATAATATGCAGGGGTCAGCGATAGCGGGGGGCGGCAGATTAGGGGTTAATAAGTGTAAGGTTAGGGGTGTTTAGACTCGGGGTACATGTTAGGGTGTTAGGTGCAGACTTAGGAAGTGTTTCCCCATAGGAAACAATGGGGCTGCGTTAGGAGCTTAACGCTGCTTTTTTGCAGGTGTTTTTTTTTCAGCTCAAACTGCCCCATTGTTTTCTATGGGGGAATCGTGCACGAGCACGTTTTTGAAGCTGGCCGCGTCCGTAAGCAATGCTGGTATCGAGAGTTGCAGGTGGCGGTAAATATGCTCTACGCTCCCTTTTTTGGAGCCTAACGCAGCCATTCTGTGAACTCTAAATACCAGCGGTATTTAAAAGGTGCGGGGGAAGAAAAGCATGCGTAGCTAACGCACCCCTTTGGCCGCAGAACTCTAAATCTAGCCGATTGTGCGTACATGCATAAGGGAGGAGCTGGCCACGATGGCAAAAGATATTCATTCTCTAGGATTTCAAATGGAATCACTAGAGAACACCCAAGACCAACTAAAAGAAGTAGTAAATGTCTTAAACTGAGTGAGTTTCATCGCAACAGGAAATTATATATAGCCTCCAGGAAAAACTGGAGGATCTAGAGAATCGCAGTAGTTGGCGAAAGAACTTAAGAATCCGAGGGGTACCTGAAGATTTTTTTGCCCCGAGATTTCCCAGTGTATCTACAAGCTCTGTTTCCAGCATATTAAGGAATCTATACATACTACGGATATACAGTGGGTGAGAGCGCACCGATCTCTCTGCCCTAAGCCCCCTGCTACAGCACCCCCTAGAGACATTGTCATACGATTTAAAAACTTCTTAGAGAAAGTAATGTTGCTAAATCAGTCCCGCAAGAATCAACCAATTAGATTTAGGGGCACAGTAGTACAGTTCTACCAGGACTTATCCTACAAAACTCTGCAAAAAAGGAAAGAATTCGCACCGCTCACGAGATCATTGCTGAACAAAAAGATCCCCTACAGATGGGGTTTCCCAGCACAGATATGGGTACTCAGGAACAACACCAGACTCATCTGTAGGTCTCCAGAGGACATTTCTACATTTTGTTCTTCTTTGGGTATTGACCCTATAGAGACAGACCATACTGTTAATACAACAATGCCTGCTACCAAGAGACCAAATGTAAAGGCGGCGACATGGCAAACTGTGTCGGCCAAGAAAGGAAAAGCTCTAGTCTCCACACCACCGAGGAAAAGCGTTCCTGGTCCGGGACACTCTAACACAACACCTTGAGCCTATTTAGCTCAATATGTAGGATTACAGGATGTGCTAGAGAGGTTTGAAAGATGAACGAACTCTCATTCTGTTTATTGTGTGGACGTGCAGAATGTGTACCTTGATAGTTCATAAAATTTATAAAAATGTTTCTAGCATAGGTTACACTAGCACAACTCCTTGAGTCGATATAGCCTAATATGTAAAAATTTTAGGATGTGCTTAGAAAAGGTTTGAAAGTAAGATAAACTCCCATGCTGTTTGATATATAGATTTTCGGAGTATGTGACTCATTAGTCTGTAAAATTAGCTAGCCAGAATAGATAATTTCTAACTAGATATGGCATCAGGGCTTGTAATTGCAATTTACTGTTAAATTCCCCAATAACACTCTCAATATGCCCTATGTTAGGAGGAGAGTATTGAGTTCATGTTCAAGTAATTGTTTCATATCATATTTGTTTGTTTGTATGTTTGTATTTTCTTGTTTGCAACGTTTACATTGTTATGGACTTGTTTTGCAGAGAAGCTGTCTTCTTAAAGATACAGTACATAGATCATGTACCAGATACCGTGCTGCATTCCAGACATCTATGTTTTCATATGTAGGTGAAGATGACACAACCCACAGGTAATGATACACGTATTCTCACACTACTGACACAGAACGCCAAGGGCCTAAATTCACCCCATAAACGCTCTAAGGCATTATCAGACTTAGCCAAACGGCGAGCAGACATCCTTTTCCTACAGGAACCCATTTTCAACATAACAAGGAACCGAAATATTTTGGGAAAACATTCACTGCACACTTCCACAGCTCAGGACCCAACAAAAAAGCAGGGCTTAGCATTCTTATTAGAAAAGACCTACCATTCACGCTAACTTGCGCAATTAAAGACAGGGACGGCAGATTCTTAGGTCTAATGGGACTTTTATATGGCAGACCCATAACATTAGTGAACATATATGCCCCAAACTTTAAACAGGCCCCCTTTTTCCAGAATATATTCAAGAAAATTTTAGATCTCGCGGTGGGCCCCATATATCTAGCTGGGGACTTCAATTTTCCCCTACAACCAGAAAAGGATAGCTCTAACCCTAAAGTCTCGGTATCTAAAAAAATCTCCACGATCCTGTGGAAGAATTTGAAAAATCTTAATTTATATGACATTTGGCGCTTTATACACACTGATAAAAGGGATTATACCTTTTTCTCAAATCCTAACAAATCCTACAGCAGATTAGATAATATATTTACGAACCAAAAAGGACTAACTTTTGTACGCCGTTTGTGAGATCTCACCAACCTCATGGTCTGATCACTCAACGGTAACATTAAGATTTTCATGGACCGAAGCATGCTCAGAACCCTTTAGTTGGAAGCTGTATGAAGCCCTGTTAAACAACCCAAACACATTAAACACAGTATCAACACTTCTAACAGAATATTTTACTCATAATGTCAATTCGGTGAAAGATAACGATATAATTTGGGAAGTGCACAAATGCGTGATCAGGGGAGAACTAATAAAATTAAAGGCATAACAACAACAACATTACCGCCAAAAGTATAAAGAATTAACAGAAACGTTTACAAAATTAGATCATGCGTTGAAACATAACCCAACAGATCCTACGATACAGCAGGAATATAATACAGCCCGTAAAGCTTTAGATAATTTTCTAGAAATAGAGTACCAAACCCTACACAAAAAAACAAATTGCAACAGGGCGGGTAAACTATTGACATGCGCATTAAAAAGAAAAGGTTCAAAACATTCATATACGAGATACAAAGACCAACCCATAAGACACCCTCTCTATACTACTAAAGAGATTCTTTGCACTTTCAGAAGACTATTATACGGAACTCTATAATATTGCAAAAGAACCCCCATCTGAGGAACACCTCCTCAACCTTAACACCTACATTAATCATTGCCAAGTCCCCAAAATCACTTTGGAGCAATTGCATGCTTTGAAAAGGCCTATAACCACACAGGAACTCCAATACACAATCACCAATTTACCTAACGGAAAAAGCCCAGGCCCAGATGGCTTATCAGCCAAGTATTACAAAAGCCTTCTCCTCAATACTTGTCCCACACCTTACTCAATTGTTCAATGAGGTTACGGAGGAAAACCCTTTTCCACCCACGATGCTTGAGGCACAAGTATCAGTTACTCCCAAAACCGGGTAAGCAGCCAAACACAACCAGCTAATTTCCGCTCGATTTCTCTACTCAATGTAGACATTAAACTATATGCAAAAATCTTTGCAACCCGAATTAACACAGTCCTTCCATCCCTAGTACACATAAACCAAGCAGGCTTCACGCCTACACGTGAAGCCAGGGATAACACCACTAAAATCCTGACTCTTATCGAAACGCCTATAACCACCAAATCCCCTCCGCGTTCATATCTATGGACGCGGAAAAAGCCTTTAATAGGCTTGATTGGGCCTTTCTGAAACAAACTCTACTTAAATTCGGATTTAACCAAGAACTAATAATGAAAATATTCGCACTGTACAATGCACCACGGGCAAAAGTTAAACTGAATGAATCCTTCTCACACCCATTTCAAATTAATAATGGAACTCAACAGGGTTGCCCTTTGTCGCCGCTACTATTTGTCCTGTCCATGGAAATTCTAGCCTCCTACATAAGAAACGATACCAGGATCACAGGGCATAAAATAGGTTTAGTAGAATATAAAGTCACACTTTACGCGGATGATATCTTCCTTACCCTCACTGATCTAGACAGCTCAATCCCCCGCTCTGTTACACACATTAGAAACATATGGGAAATTCTCAAATTTTAGTATAAATATCGCTAAATCTGAATTATTACATATTAATTTACCGCCCACAACCTTAACTAACTTACAACAACAATTTCAATTTAAAGCACAGAAAAAAGCTGTCAAGTATTTAGGAGTTTATATAACCCCGAACACACAGGACGTTCTAAAATTAAATTATGAGAGTCTTATCTTAAATATAAACTTGTTGCTGAGAAGCTGGAATAACAATTTTTTATCATGGTTGGGAAGGATTAATGCCATTAAAATGATCATATTACCTAAAAATACTATACCTACTACAAACCCTATCCATTCCACTCCCTGATTCAATGATACATAGGCTACAAAAAACATTAAATAATTTTTATATGGGCAAACAAACACCCACGTATAGCTACAGCTACATTGTACAGACCTAGGGAACTTGGGGTGGTATTGGGGCACCTAATATACAGCACTATAGACTGGCCACCTTTATGTCTAGGGTAGTAGACTGGTGTAAACAAGCCATGGATAAGGAATGGGTGCAGTTAGAAACCCACTTGGCCAAAAACAGTAACCTGGGCGGGAATTGCTGGCTCTCCCCTAATCAGAGACTACTCTCGAACACGATTTCAACCCCAACTCAAGAAACTTACAAGTTATGGGACAAAACGATAAAACGATATACAAGCATCTCCACAATTGATTTCTCCTCTGACTCCAATAGTGGGAAATACAACCTGCCCTTTTAAAAGTTACAGCGAAGGAAACACCTGCAGTAACCTTGGGGGATTCTCTTCCAGTTTACACTTTTTTTAAAGATGGAAAGGGTCAAACCACAAGGAGATCTTGCACTAATTACAGCACTAGGACCTCAACACTGGTTAGCATACTCTCAACTGGGTACACTTTCTCTCTGCGAACACATTTAAAGCACATTTCATTGCCCACTGACCCCCTTGAAAACCTATGCATTAATCAATTCCCAGATAAGGGTTATCCTCTCAATAGTACATAAACAACTTCAGATGTGGCCACTATAAAACTTTGCCATCTTATGTTTGGGAGATGGGAAAAAGAGATTGATAGTCCTATTTTGGAACGCACATGGTAATGATATATTTAAGCACATGAGTAAATCCTCCTCAATTCGATTTCCACACTGGAAATGAACCCTCAACTGCTGTGCAGATGGTATTATACACCTGCACGTTTGCACCAATTATTCCCTAATGCTCCTGCAACCTGCTGGAGGGAGCTGCCAAAGCAGTGGAACTCCATTTCACATATGGTGGCAATGCCAAAAAGCTCAAGAATATTGGGAAACCATTAAAAAAGAAATTGAACAAGTATGCATATCCCCTTACCCTTGACTGTGTGCGTCGCTAATTTTTAACCTTTTTCCCAAGATAAAATGTAATTTAAGACTACTCGCTTCTAACAATAATGGTCAACACTGCTAAAAGGTTGATACCACTAAACTGGAAAAAAATGATCTTCCGACAGTAGAGACCTGGAGGTGTACAGTTACACACAACCTGGAGCTAGAAAAAATATCATTATAAACAGACATACCGACTTGACGATTATCACTCAATGTACTTTTTGTGGGAAGAATATTTGAATACAACATTAACTAACTCATAAACTGCATTTGCCTTACGTAAAGGACAAAATACACCTCTCATACTGACACACACAGGTCTTGGAGGGTTCTATACTGGCTCTATGGTATGTAACTTACATTCTACCGTAACCTCTTAGAAACACAATGGAATGCTAATTATTGAGATATCCCCATTCAGGTTAGAGCCGGTATGCTGGTACATTAACAGTTAATAGTTTTACAGTTCATGTATAGTTCATATATTACAGGGTAGTGCAGAATTATTAGGCAAATTAGTATTTTGACCACATTCATCCTCTTTATGCATGTTGTCTTACTCCAAGCTGTATAGGCTCGAAAGCCTACTACCAATTAAGCATATTAGGTGATGTGCATCTCTGTAATGAGAAGGGGGGTGTGGTCTAATGACATCAACACCCTATATCAAAGTGTGCATAATTATAGGCAACTTCCTTTCCTTTGGCAAAATGGGTCAAAAGAAGGACTTGACAGGCTCAGAAAAGTCAAAAATAGTGAGATATCTTGCAGAGGGATGCAGCACTCTTAAAATTGCAAAGCTTCTGAAGCGTGATCATCGAACAATCAAGCGTTTCATTCAAAAATAGTCAACAGGGTCTGCAAGAAGCGTGTGGAAAAACCAAGGCGCAAATAACGGCCATGAACTGAGAAAAGTCAAAGCGTGCAGCTGCCAAGATGCCACTTGCCACCAGTTGGCCATATTTCGAGAGCTTGCAACATCACTGGAGTGCCCAAAAGCACAAGGTGTGCAAATACTCAGAGACATGGCCAAGGTAAGAAAGGCTGAAAGACGACCACCACTGAACAAGACACACAAGCTGAAACGTCAAGACTGGGCCAAGAAATATCTCAAGACTGATTTTTCTAAGGTTTATTATGGACTGATGAAATGAGAGTTGAGTCTTTAATGGGCCAGATGGATGGGCCGTGGCTGGATTGGTAAAGGGCAAGAGAGCTCCAGTCCGACTCAGACGCCAGCAAGGGTGGAGGTGGAGTACTGGTTTGGGCTGGTGTCATCAAAGATGAGCTTGTGGGGGCCTTTTCGGGTTGAGGATGGAGTCAAGCTCAACTCCAGTCCTACTGCCAGTTTTCTGGAAGACACCTTCTTCAAGCAGTGGTACAGGAAGAAGTCTGCATCCTTCAAGAAAAACATGATTTTTCATGCAGGACAATGCTCCATCACACGCGTCCAAGTACTCCACAGCGTGGCTGGCAAGAAAGGGTATAAAAGAAGAGAAAATCTAATGACATGGCCTCCTTGTTCACCTGATCTGAACCCCATTGAGAACCTGTGGGTCCATCATCAAATGAGAGATTTACAAGGAGGGAAAACAGTACACCTCTCTGAACATTGTCTGGGGAGGCTGTGGGTTGCTGCTGCACGCAATGTTGATGGTGAACAGATCAAAACATTGACAGAATCCATGATGGCAGGCTTTTGAGTGTCCTTCGCAAAGAAAGGTGGCTATATTGGTCACTGATTTGTTTTTGTTTTTGTTTTTGAATGTCAGAAATGTATATTTGTGAATGTTGAGATTGGTTTTCACCGGTAAAAATAAATAATTGAAATGGGTATATATTTGTTTTTTTTTGTTAAGTTGCCTAATAATTATGCACAGTAATAGTCCACCTGCACACACAGATATCCCCCTAAAATAGCTATAACTAAAAACAAACTAAAAACTACTTCCAAACCTATTCAGCTTTGATATTAATGAGTTTTTTTGGGTTCATTGAGAACATGGTTGTTGTTCAATAATAAAATTAATCCTCAAAATACAACTTGCCTAATAATTCTGCACTCCCTGTATTTATTAACATATTGCGCCATTGAGATAATAAGAAATGCTTATTACTGCAGAAGGTTTCAATATTGTATGCATAATCAGATTATGTTGTCCTATATATACCTGTCTAAATCCAATTGTATGAAAACCTAATTTCTTTAATAAAATTGTTTTAAAAAAAAAAAGTTAGAAAAACACATTTTAATTTGAAAGATATTTATTCTCACACAGGGTTCTTGATGTGAAGGAGATTCACCCTACATTACAAGGTTTTAAAAAATATCCCAAAGATTTTGCATGAATTCTCTCCATGACAGTGAGCTTCTGAAAATCAAAGCCCTCTATATCTCTTGCTAGGGGCAACCAACTCACCCAAATGCAGTGCACTATAGAACATAAAAAACGGAAAAGTGACTTTTTTTCCCCCCCTCTTTTTTTTACCCTACTAAGAGCCAGATTAATGAGTGGAGTGTTATTTAACGGTCCTCCTCGAGCATTAACTGCACTAGAAGTAATCTTTTTACATGCGTCGGGTTTTGCTCATATTACTTAGTATTAGTTGAAAGCAAAAAGTTATCGCTTGCGCGCTATCCTGATGAGTGTAAAAAGCCGAACTTACAATATTGCGTGCCTGATAGAATTCAATGGAGCAAAAAAAAGTTGAAAAAAACACCCTACTCCACCACAAAAACACGATTGCATATTCTCGAGTGCGCTAATATTCACATTCCAATGTTCTTCACATAGAAGAATATGTTCTATTTAATTCATAAATATATATCTGTATGCATTTTAGTACAATATATATCTATACCTTGATATATACATGACTATATATAGGTATAGATATATACTGATATATATATATATATATATATATATATATATTATATATAGGATATCTATTTATAAATACTTGGACATATTCTGTTATGTGCGGAACAATGGAATGTGAAATATTTAGAGCAAACATATAGTTAAAACCTTTATTAAAGGGCCACTAAACCCAAAATCTTTCTTCATGATTCAGATAGAGAATAGAAATTTAAACAACATTACAATTTACTTCCATCATTTATTTTGCTTCATTTTTTTAAATATCCTCAGTTGAAAGAAAAAGCAATGCACATGGTGAGCCCAATCACACGAGGCTTCTATGTGCAGCAACCAATCAGCAGCTAGTGAGCATATCTAGATATGCTTTTCATCAAAGAATATCAAGAGAATAAACAAATTAGATAATATAAGTAAATTAGAAAGATGTTTAAAATTGCATTCTCTTTCTAAATCATAAAAGAAAAAATGTGGGTGGCATGTCCCTTTAAATATAAATGTTGCATAAATATGATTTTACGTGTTTTCTACTTGACTGCAAAGGGCTTCAATACACATATATATGTCTATATATATGTCTATATATCAATACACATATATATGTCTATATATATATATATATATATATATATATATATATATATGTTAGAAAAAAGGAGGGGCACCTGCGCTAGAAACTCTAACACTTGGTGAGTAAAGGCTATTTTTGCAACAATAGTAGTAATAGTGATATATGTGCGTGCTGCCTCTGATACAGTGTACCCGTGTCACTGTTAGGAATGTGGATGGAAAAGAGAAAATCAAAAAAGGGCGCACAGCTAGGTACTAGAATAAAAAATTGACTATTAGTAAAGTAGGTATGTAGTTTTTAGACCTATGTGGTTATAGTAACAGGATAATAAAAATAATAATAATAATGTCCTTGGATTGTTATTGTATTCTAAAGAGTTCAGTAATGTGCTTTAGAATATTCGACACTTCTTTGTCTGAGGTGAGTGGATTTGTGCTTACCAGAGGTAACCTCAATCATATGAGGTAAGTTGTAGACTTGTCTGGGTTAGAGATGTTTCGTTGCTCTTGTCCAGTCGATTTTGCTTTGTTCTTTGCTGTAGGAATCTTTCCTTTGTTGAAACCCTTTGGGATCTTTGTTTCCAGGTGGCTCCTGGCAGCAGTATGTTGTTTTGAATGAAAATCTTGGACTCTCTTGTATCGTTTGTTGAAAAGCAATGGAAAAATCCTGGGACTCTCTTTTTCCTCTTGGTGATGAGAATCTGGGTTGTCTCAGGTGTTCATATCGATTGAGATGGAATAAGAAAAGAAAACAAGAACATAGTGTGATAACGTTTAAATAAAAAAGCTCTTTTTAATTAGAACTAAGTAAATGTGCTTACATCAAATGCCATCAATCAGAGTATTGAGGTAAGTAATAGACATTGATTAAGTATTTCGATCTCCTGGTCAGTGCTCTGGTTGGCTGCAGTACAGAGATTGCCCAATGCAGTATTTGAATTTAAAATACAGTTCAGCCTGCTTGTGGGACACTAATGGCTGTATGCTTAATGTGGTTCTTTTAAACTGCCTTAACCTGCTGGCCGTAATTTGTGGTCAATAAGACCAATACGTTTATAATGCTGTTAGGCTAAAACGCCTCTGTATGGCAGTTGGGTAAGTTCAAATTGTGCGTATAATATGCTCCAGAGGCATATGTATAAGGAAGGGTACAGTCGCTCAACAAGTCCTGTTACCCGTTGTGTTATATATGATGCCGTGCCGCAATGTAGCAAAAGGATGTCCGCCCACCTTTAAGATAATCCTATATATATAATATATACCCACACAATTATATCACACACATATGCACTAACTCGGACACTCTCACTCACTCACTCTCTTTATCTCTCTCACACTCTCTCTCTCTCATACTCTCTCTCTCACACTCTCACTCAAAACACACACACACACACTCTCTCTCTAACACACACACACACTCTCCTCTCACACACACTCTCTCTCACTCTCTCTCTCACACTCTCTCTCTCTCTCTCTCTCACACACACACTCTCTCTCTCTCACACACACACTCTCTCTCACTCTCTCTCACACACACACTCTCTCTCTCATACACTCTCTCTCTCTCTCTCACACACACATACACTCTCTCTCACACTTTCTCTCTCTCACTCTCTCTCTCTCATACTCTCTCTCTCATACTCTCTCTCTCATACTCTCTCTCTCTCACTCTCTCTCTCTCACACACACAACACACACACACTCTCTCTCTCTCACACACTCCTCTCTCATATCTCTCTCACTCTCTCTCTCTCACACACAAAACACTCTCTCTCCTCTCACATACATACTCTCTCTCGCTCTCTCTCACACACACTCTCTCTGTCTCTCTCACACACTCTCTCTCTCTCACACACACGCTCTCTCACACTTCTCTCTCTCTCTCACTCACCTCTCTCTCTCATTACTCTCTCTCTCACTCTCTCTCTCACATACTCTCTCTCACACTCTCTCTCTCTCATTCTCTCTCTCTCTCATACTCTCCTCTATCTCTACTCTCTCTCTCACACTCTATCTCTCACATTGGCTCACTCATTCTGTCATTCTCTCTCTCACACTCTCTATCTCTCTCAGTCTCACTCACTCTCACACTCTAGGGCAGTGATCATCAGCAGCTTATATACAAGCACCCCAGAAGATGCCCCCAAGATTATTTAGAAAATTTGCAGAAGAAAATCCTAGCATACCATTTTCTCATATCATCTCTTAGGAAACCTCTGAAAGAGCATTTGTTCAGGCTGCCAAGTTAAATCCTCCTTTCTCATGTCACAGCTTTGAAAAAGCAGTCAGAACTCCAGCTACACTGAAGGTCTGTTGAAACTAAACAGAGAAAAGCAATTCCTTTGGCACTATGGAACCATTAAAGCTTTTTGCACATTATGAACTGAAGCAAAAAATATACACTTATCCTACCAGACATTAATGCAGTATGATTAGCAAATTAGTAAATGATAAACTACATAAAGCAGAAACCAATTTGACAATGTTTTCTGCACATCTTAAGTCTCTGGTATAAATAAAAAAGATACTAATGGTAATGGGAGTTCTAATTTAGACCTGCCATTTATCAAAGGGAGTTAAAAACAAAGTTAAACCACATCATTCTTCAAGATAATCAAAACTTCCAAAAACATTACTGTATAAGTGAGCTTTGAACAAGGCAACTCTCATTAGATCCAGTCACAGAAGGTTGGGGGATCTAATGCACTAACTAGCTATAGTATTGCCCATTTGTGCTTGAACTTGAAGCTGTGTAGATCAGGGGTTTACTTTAAACATGCATACAAATGAGCCAATAAGGAGAGTCAGAAAATTTTATGTTTATTTCTTTGCTTTTAAATGTATTTCTGACAGAAATACATTTAAAAGCAAGAAATAAACATAAGTATAACTGTATGATGGCTGGAAATTTCCACTAATTCACTTGTTCTGGACATGTAATTTGATTTTAAAATTTTTTTAACCCCTAGATATATGTTTATTAACCCCAAAACATTAGTGTCCCAGATGCATAATTTTAAGGAGCAATGGCTCCCTGGTTTTTGCAATTTGTCAGGCACTGGTAATTACTTAGAAGCAGCTGTCTAGTAGAATCTCACATGGATGCCTCTACAAGCTTTCTCCTGCTTTGTTAACCCTTCTGTCTACTTTATTTATAACATATTTTAGATACTTACTTAGTTAAAATTATCATTATTAGGCAGAACTGACCTTCAGCGCCTCTGGATCCCCCTGATTTTCTCCTCTTTTCGATTTACTATACTTCTCTTATCATGATGGCTATGCTTACAGCTCACTCATTGCAGCTTGGATGGCACGGACTTCTTTCCAACGAGTTTCTAGGAGCCCAGAAAGGAAGGACCATGAATTCTGCTCTCTGCGACTGGATTCTTCCGATGATCTGCTGTTCTGCCATTAGAGAGTTGTGACTCTCATAAGAAATCTGACCAAAGGACACTGTTGAAAATTGCCTTTCTGCCTCTGAATGTTTAAGGTTAGCGTCCCGGTCAGAATTCCTCTGCACCACGTCACGTCTACAGTCTGTAATGAGAGAGAGCTCACCAACACGTGGACTGCTCATCTCAGTCCGCGACTCCGCACCAGTGTTGGCTCAGCTGGCAGCGCCCATGCTCCCTACATAAGAGAGCTGGGCGCTGATTGGCTCCGACTCCTCCGAGGCGCTTAGAGAGCAGCCCTCTATGGGAGCGATAACAGCAGGTATAGCCATTGGCTGGAACAGAGACTTCAGCGCATTAAGCTCACTGGGGGGCAGTCTAGTAGCAGCTGCTTATACGATGACATCCATAATATTGCGCAAAACTAGGGGAGGCGAGCTGAACAGCTCACACACAGCCCTCTCCTTCTTTGCGCAATTAGGCAGCCTTTGAGCCTTATTTTGAAAAATGTTGGGCCGAGTCATGATTGGCGGGGGGTGGGGGGTTAGGGGGGGGTACATTTAATGCACAAAAAAAAGATAAAAACTTTTTTTTTTAATAACGTTTTTTTTTTATTTAATTAAAGTCTTTAAAAAGTGTAATTACACAGACGAGGACAGGTGAGGCGCTGCCTCACCTGCCTCCTATGACTGCACGTCACTGCTTCATTCCCAACATCCAATTGCTTCTCTCATCCTGCCGCAACCACCTACGCAAAATATCTCCCAAAATCCATCCGTTTCTAAGTGCTGAAACTACTAAACTACTGTAAAATACTTACTAACTAGCCTCCCTCTCTCCCTGCCTCTCGCCCCCTCCAATCTATAATAAATGCATCTGCCAGGCTAATCCACCTCTCTCAACGTCTCTGTTTCTGCTGCACCCTCTCTGTGAGTCCCTTCACTGGCTCCCCATTCACAACAGATTTAAATTTAAAATTTTCACCCTGACCTACAAAGCCCTCACCAATGCTGCCCCCACACCTACCCTGTCCTCACTCATCAACAAATATACTCCTGCCCGTCCCCTAAGATCCAACAATGACCTGCTTCTTGTGTCCTCTACCATCACCTCCTCTCATGCTAACTACAGGACTTCTCTCGTGCGGCACCAACCCTCTGGAACGCACTTCCTCAAGCTGTCAGACTTGCCCCTAACCTCTCCTCCTTTAAATGTTTCCTAAAGACTTTTCTGTTCAGGGAAGCTTATCACCCGACTCAGGGCGGACTGGGACCAAAACAGAGGCCCGGGCATTTTAGGGCAAAGAGGCCCAACACCCCCCCCCCATGACAAAGAATTAAGTAAAAAAAAAATATATATATATATTTTTTTTTTTTTAAACTGTTTTTTTTCTACCCAATGACCCACCCACCAGTGACCTCCTGACCCAGGACTAGCAAGCAAGCCACCAAAATAAATATTGTGTGCTGTGTGGTGCAGCCACGTGACATGGAGGAGTCCATCATGGCACGTGTAATCCCCATGCATTCCCCATGGCCACAGCGCAGACTCAGAGACTGAGCAGCCTCAGCTGTACATAGTATACAGTCCTCAGATGCATGTGACAGATATAGACACAGTCACTCACACACTGCCCGTCCTTCCAGTCCTAGTTAGTTAGTACTATTATTACCTAACTACCTGCAGCTGCAGCTGATCAGCAGTGCTGACTAGATCACTTACTAGGCTAAGTAGTAAGTACTGTACTGTATAAGTCAATCATCATGTCAAGTCAACTCTATATATAATAAATAATTATAATATTAATAAGACCACCATCACCAGATGCCCAGCGGACCCGGCCCATGGCATGATGATGGCGACATATTTCCAGGCCTCGCCGCCTGCTCCAGGCCTCCAGCACTGCAGCTCTTCTACCGCCTCCAACCTGACACACAAGTCACGTGGTGGACCCGGCACACGGCATGAGTGTGTACGCCTGCGTGCAGGGCGTGTGTCTATCCCAGTTTGCGCGCCATAAACATTCCAGTCAGAATCCAGATTGAAGATTCCATGGGCCTCCCTCGCCCTCCTCCCCATTCTAATTGACCGCACATGCGCACTGCTTCCGCCACTGTGAGTGACGTCGGAGTCTGATGTCACTCACAGGGGCCGGGCCCGGAAGCAGTGCGCATGGACTGTGTCGTGCGGCCAATCAGAAAACGGGGGAGGCCATGAATCTGGATGTAGATGGTGCGGCGGCCGCGGCGGCCTGAAAGTCAGTTTCACAGCACCCAGGCCCAGAGACAGAGAACTAGTTGGTTGTGGGGGCCGCCGTGCACGTCATAATGGTACGCACGGCCGCGCCGCGTGCGCACCTTGGCACTGAGTCTCGGCAGTGAGAAGAGAGTGACCACACAGTCACAGAGAGAGTAATTGAATTTGTAAACTACAGTTTGAAGAAGTTAGTAGTATTACACAAAGTCCAACACAAACATAAATAATTACAAGATTTATTTAATATAAAAAAAAAGTCGTCAAATTTTTTTTCTCTATGTGGCGTGACTGATGGTCGCAGTGGGCGGGGGCTAAACTACATATGCGGCCTACCGGGCAAATGCCCGGTATGCCGACGGCCAGTCCGGGCCTCTGACCCGACTTATTAACAAACTAACTTCACTTAACTAACAGTTACCCTCTATCTCCTCACTAATATCAGTCCCCACCTCCTGTTCCCATCTCCTACCCCTCTAGATTGTAAGTTCCCACGGGAATAGGGCCTTCAATTCCCCTTGTATTTGCCTGTAAAAATTTTGTACTTTTATCGTATTGTTTCTCCATTGCACTATTATCCTTGTACCCATGGGCAGCGCTGCGGAATCTGTTGTGTTTATAAATAAAGAATAATAATAAAATACTGTCTTTAATGGTCCTTTAAGTTAGGTTACAGAAAAAATACACTTCATTGTCCTATAGGAAAACACTGATGGTTCCCTCATGATAACAGTCAGTACCCTCAGTTTATAATACTCTCCAGCTGTTGATTACTTACCTCACTTTCCAGGTGTCCATAGTATAATCTAGAGCAAAATACATGCTAGTGTCTACTCCACTTTAAGTTTGTCTGACTCAATTACCCAACATTTGTCTGCGTTTACCCAGCTAGGTATTTTTTGTGGTACTCCCCTTTCAGTGAACCTGGTGCCCATCTCATTCATTACCTAAAGCTGATGCCATTTTTATGTAAGTCGTACAACTCTCAACACCTGTGTCGTCCATAAAGATTCTAATAAATATCTAGTATGGATATAAATATATTAACTGAAATAGCACAACTTTACATTAACGCCAGAGTTTAAATTCCCAATCAATTGTTCAAAAGAATGGATATACTGAAATGAAAAACCCTCGCTATGAACATTTTAAATGAACAGTTACTGTAAAATTGATTAATTATTTTTTTTTTAATTAAATTAAATATTAAAAAAAAATTAAAATCATTTTTATTAGTGTTATTATTATTAGTGTACCTATACTTTGAAAATTTTAAATGAACAGGTTGTACTGTAAATTGATTAATTAAATATTTTTTAATTAAATTAATTTTTTTTTTTTTTTAAATACTTTTTATTATTAGATGTTATTATTATGAGTGTACCTATACTTTGTAATGTATTTTTGATGTGTTTTGTGCAACCTTTTTGTTTCGCAAAAACAGTTAACCAGAGCCTCTGAGGAGGAGCTAATCATTCTAACAGTAAATCATGATTGCGCTCAAGCGATCGCGTTTATGTCCAGCTTGTAATATGAAAGGTAAACCCGATAAGCACAAACATCCGAAGATAAACCCCCCTTATCGCTTGTATGTAACTGTTAGGTCTCAACTCGTTATCTGGCTCTTTGTCGGAAATAGCTAACATATTAAGAGCTGAAAGAAAACATGTTCACTTGAGTGCAATAAAATTTAACGTGCGTCGTTTAGTGCCACTTCAGAGCTCTGGTTAACTGGTTATGCGAGACAAACAAGTTGCACAAAACACATCAAAAAATACATTTAAAAGTACAGTTTACACTCATAATAACACACTGTCTGATAAAAAATATAATAACAAATATTGCAATAAAAAGGTTACAAGGGCTCAAAGATATGAGGTCTCAGGTATTTAGAAAAAAAGGCAGCAAAGGTCTTTTAACATAGATATAGATATGTATTTTATATGAACAGTATCAGGACATATATAGAAATAACAAATTGTATGCTTACATGATAAATGTATTTCTTTCTAGACACAGTGGCCTAGATTTAGAGTTCGGCGGGTTAGCCGTCAAAACCAGCGTTAGAGGCTCCTAACGCTGGTTTTGGCCGCCCGCTGGTATTTGGAGTCAGTGAATAAAGGGTCTAACGCTCCCTTTTCAGCCGCGACTTTTCCATACCGCAGATCCCCCTACGCCATTTGCGTAGCCCTATCTTTTCAATGGGATCTTTCTACGCTGGTATTTAGAGTCGTTTCTGCAGTGAGCGTTAGAGCTCTAACGACAAGATTCCAGCGCACTGAAAATAGCAAGGAGGTTAAGAGCTTTCTGCTAACGCCGGTTTATAAACTCTTAACTACTGTACCCTAAAGTACACTAACACCCATAAACTACCTATGTACCCCTAAACCGAGGTCCCCCCACAGCGCCGCCACTCGATTAAAATTTTTAACCCCTAATCTGCCGACCGCCACTACGTTATACTTATGTACCCCTAATCTGCTGCCCCTAACACCGCCGACCCCTGTATTATAATCTATTAACCCCTAACTTGCCCCGCCCACAACGTCGCGCAAGCTACTTAAAATAATTAACCCCTAATCTTCCGACCCGCAAATACCCCCCCCCCAACATTACAACCCACCACCCACATACCCCTAATCTAACCCAAACCCCCCTTTAATAAAACCTAACACTAATCCCCTGAAGATCTTCCTACCTTGTCTTCACCATACCAGGTTCACCGATCCGTCCTGGCTCCAAGATCTTCATCCAACCCAAGCGGGGGTTGGCGATCCATAATCCGTGCTCAAAGTCTTCCTCCTATCCGCAAGAAGAGGACATCCGGACCGGCAAACATCTTCTCCAAACGGCAGATTGAGCTCGCATTCTATTGGCTGATCGGAAACAGCCAATAGAATGCGGAAGCTCAATCTGATTGGCCTGATTGGATCAGCCAATCGGATTGAACTATATTCTGATTGGCTGATTCCATCAGCCAATCAGACGAAAAATTCCTACCTTAATTCCGATTGGCCTGATAGAATCCTATCAGCCAATCGGAATTCGAGGGACCCCATCTTAGATGACGTCCTTAAAGGAACCGTCATTCTCGTCTAGTCGTCGGATGAAGAGGATGGATCCGCGCTGGAGGTCTTCAAGATGGAGCCGGTCGTCATCGGATGGAAGAAGATAGAAGATGCCGCTTGGAGAAGATGTTTGCCGGTCCGGAATGTCCTCTTCTTGCCGGATAGGAGGAAGACTTTGGAAGCACCGGATTATGGATCGCCAACCCCCGCTTGGGTTGGATGAAGATCTTGGAGCCAGGACGGATCGGTGAACCTGGTATGGTGAAGACAAGGTAGGAAGATTCTTCAGGGGATTAGTGTTAGGTTTATTTAAGGGGGTTTGGGTTAGATTAGGGGTATGTGGGTGGTGGGTGTTGTAATGTTGGGGGGGGGGGGGGTATTGTATGTTTTTTTTTACAGGCAAAAGAGCTGAAATTCTTGGGGCATGCCCCCGCAAAGGGCCCATGTTCAGGGCTCGGTAAGGTAAAAGCGCTTGTAATACTTTGTATTTTAGAATTAGGGTAGGGAATTTTTTATTTTGGGGGGCTTTGTTTTTTTATTAGGGGGCTTAGAGTAGGTGTAATTAGTTTAAAATTGTTGTAATATTTTTTATTATGTTTGTAAATATTTTATTATTTTCTGTAACTTAGTTCTTTTTTATTTTTTGTACTTTAGATAGTTTATTTAATTGTATTTATTTGTAGCAATTGTGTTTAATTAATTTATTGATAGTGTTAGTGTTAGGTTAATTGTAGGTAATTGTAGGTAGTTTATTTAATTATTTTATTGATAGGGTAGTGTTAGGTTTAATTATATCTTAGGTTAGGATTTATTTTACAGGTAAATTTGTTTTTATTTTAACTAGGTACAATAGCTATTAAATAGTTAAGAACTATTTAATAGCTACCTAGTTAAAATAATAACAAATTTACCTGTAAAATAAAATATTAATCCTAAAATAGCTATAATATTATTATAAATTATATTGTAGCTATACTTAGGATGTATATTACAGGTAAGTATTTAGCTTTAAATAGGAATCTTTTATTTAATAAGTGTTAATATATTTCGTTAGATAAAAATTATATTTAACTTAGGGGGGTGTTAGTGTTAGGGTTTAGACTTAGCTTTAGGGGTTAATACATTTATTAGAATGCGGTGAGCTCCCGGTCGGCAGATTAGGGGTTAATAATTGAAGGTAGGTGTCGGCGATGTTAGGGAGGGCAGATTAGGGTTTAATACTATTTATGATAGGGTTAGTGAGGCGGATTAGGGGTTAATAACTTTATTATAGTAGCGCTCAGGTCCGCTCGGCAGATTAGGGGGTTAATAAGTGTAGGCAGGGTGTCGGCGACGTTGTGGGGGCAGATTAGGGGTTAATAAATATAACATAGGGGTCGGACGATGTTAGGGCAGCAGATTAGGGTACATAGGGATAACGTAGGTGGCGGGCGGTTTACGGAGCGGCAGATTAGGGGTTAAAAGTGTAATGCAGGGGTCAGCGATAGCGGGGGGCGGCAGATTAGGGGTTAATAAGTGTAAGGATAGGGGTGTTTAGACTCGGGGTACATGTTAGAGTGTTAGGTTGCAGACGTAGGGAAGTGTTTCCCACATAGGAAACAATGGGGCTGCGTTAAGAGCTGAACGCTGCTTTTTTGCAGGTGTTAGGTTTTTTTTCAGCTCAAACTGCCCCCATTGTTTCCTATGGGAGAATCGTGCACGAGCACGTTTTTGATGCCGGCCGCGTCCGTAAGCAACTATGGTATCGAGAGTTGCATTTTGCGGTAAATATGCTATACGCTCCTTTTTTGGAGCCTAACGCCAGCATTTGTTTGAACTCTCGATACCAGAGTTACAACTTTATGGTGCGGCCAGAAAAAAAACAGCGGAGCGTTAACAGCCCCTTTTACCGCCGAACTCCAAAATCTAGGCAGTGAGTCTACGGAATCATCAATTACTGTTGGGAAATATCACTCCTGGCCAGCAGGAGGAGGCAAAGAGCCCCACAGCAAAGCTGTTTGTAAGTATTACTTCCTTCCCACAATCCCAGTCATTCCACCGAAGAAAAGGAGAGAAAGGAAATAACGCAAGTTGTAGAGGTGCCTGAGGTGTAGATAAAAAAAAACTATCTGAAAATAAGGGTGGGCCATGGACTCACCGTGTTCTAGAAATAAATACATTTATCAGGTAAGCAATAATTGATTTCTTTCTTAAGACACGGTTGAGGTCCACGGAATCATCAATTACTGCTGGGAATTAATACCCAAGCTAGTCGACACAGATGATTAAGGAGGGACAAGACAGGGGAACCTAAACAGAAGGCACCCCCCGCTTGAAGCACCTTTTTAAAGGTAAAAGATGCTGTTTAACTTAGGGCAATGCCCTACAAAAGGCCCTTTTAAGGGCTATTGGTAGTTTAGATTAGGGGGTGTTTTTATTTTGGGGGGCTTTTTTATTTTCATTGGATTAGGTACAATTTTTTTTTTGGATAATTTTGTTTTCTTTTTTTTCTGTAATGTCAGACTTTTTTATTTTTTGTAATTTTAGATTATTTTTTGTAATTTAATGTTAGGTTTTATTTAAGTGTAACTTATTATTGGGGTTAATTTAGGAGGTGTTAGGTTAGGGGGCATAGTAAATAAATTAGTTATTTGCGTTGTGGGGGGATTGGCGGTTTAGGAGTTAATAGGCTAATTGCGATGTGGGGGTTTGGTGGTTTAGGGGTTAATAGGTTAATTAGGTTTATTGCGATGTTGAGTGTTGGCGGTTTAGGGGTTATTAGGTTTATGCGATGTGGGGGTTTGTTGGTTTAGGGGTTATTATGTTAATTAGGTTTATAGCGATGTGATGGGTTCACGGTTAAGGGGTTAATATTTTAATTATGTTATTTGCAGATTAAGGGTTAATTACTTTATTATTTTGCGATGTGGGGGTTGGTTTGTGTTTTAGGTGATTGTTAATAACTTCATGCGGGAGGTTATTTTTTTTTTGTTATACTTCCTGCAGGCGGTTACGTGTTTTTTATTTATTTCTTGCAGGCGGTTACGTGTTTTTTCGATATTTCATGTGGAGTTTTTTTTTTTTTAAGGCTTCGGGTTTGCCAACGCTGCATCCAGGTGGATTCCGAAAATGACAGGGTGGGTAAAGAATCCAGCGGGATGCAGCTTACGCTGCATCCCGGTGGATTCCGAAAATGGCAGGGTGGTGAAAGAATCCACCCCTGCCATATTCGGATTCCACCGGGATGCAGCGTAAGTTGCATCCAGGTGAATTCTTTTGGCTGGCGCGCGCAGCCAACATTCTTTTGGCTGCCTCGTGCAGCCAACATTCCTTTGAGGATGCGTGCGCAACTGGAGACACAGACGCACGCATCACAAACGGGATTATTGTATAGATGTGAAGAACATAGGAATGTGAAATATGTGTTTTGCGCATCGAGTTTCACAACACATGTACTCAGTAATCTTGAGGCCACGTTGTTGCAATATTACATAAAAAATATATATTAAAAAAAAATTAAACCATAAAATATATCTATATATATATAATGGTTTGTTTGCTTAGAGTATTTTAAAGTATGTAAAATAATTTTTTGATCATTTGTATTATTTGTGTTTTTAAATATTTTTAATTGTGCATGTAACATGGTCAAAAAAGGTCTAGAGACGCCATGTCCCTTTGTTTTTAAAGCTCATAACCCTCTCTCGTCAAAATTAAGGCCCTATATAAGTTTTAATAGCCAGCTGATCACTGTTAGTAAATAGTGATCACTGGCATAAAAAAGCCCTAATTTATATGAGGATAACTCTTTCTTCTTTTCCATATAGAGTCTTGGGGGTGGGACACACGCACACTGTTTTTTACAACCTTGAGTATTAAAATTTGAATGCATTTTTTTGCAATGAAAGGGCCTCTTTTCACTTATAATAGGGCATCACAAAGGCCTAGAGGACCCTCGAGACCCTCTTTAAAAACATAGCCCCTATATACATTTTTTTTTTATTTAGTCATTTTTATTTGAGGATCGTTACATGGCATACAAATAATTCAAACGATGAAAACCAAGTAAAGTTAAGAAATACATCATAGTACCACATATTTCCAATATACACTACATATTCCAGACAAAGAGGTACAAACATAAGGTATGTAACTAATATCCCCGATGGTCAACACCTCCTTGATGCCACACAAGGTCACTTTTGGGCCTCAGTAGGAAATGCACACACTATAGGAGGTCAACTTCAACAAAGGAGACCACTTTGGATCTCAAGTGACAAACCTTGTTTTTTAGTTTTCTAGGTTGTCACACTGAACCCCCTTTTTTATATGTAAAAATTAAGATGAAGCATACCCCCACAGAAATGGAGTAAATGTTGGGGAATATATTATCAGGGCCTCTTTAAGACCCAGCACATTAATACAATTTACTGTGAACATTAAGATTAAATCATAGCATTAATATCTAAAATTTTAGTAGTAGCGCATTTACCAAAGCAGGAATAGGTAGCTTAACACAATGATTTATATACTCTATGAGAACCCTGATAGGCCACACATAGGCCATAACCATATATCTATATATATGCTTCTATAAAGTTGCGTGAGGGTATTAAACCATTGACATCTGAACAAGTAGCTGCAGCTTTAAAGCACTTGTCACTACTTTGACTTTTTCTAAACATTTAATACATGCATCTTCTACATTGAGACCCGCACATACAGCATTGAATTCTCTAATAAACCATAAAAGTTGTGTGTTTTCTATTAGAATCTTATATCAACACATCCGAGCATGTTTATCTCCCAAAAAAGAGAAGACCCAGGACATTTTAACCAAAAGTAGGGAGTGTATAGATTGCACTAGCCGCTGTTATAATATACACTCCTCCTGTATATGAGCCATCCATATTTTAATGAGAGGTAGCACCCTACTGAGGCTTGGAAGGGGCAATTAGTTATAGGCTATCATGCATATGACATTTAAAAGTAAGCCGACTACTCAGACCTATAAGAGGCAAATAAATACCGGTTATTATACATATTTTGAGGCTTAGAAAAATGTATCAAACTGTATAGTATTTGTTTTAAATCTGACTATTAAAATAAATGAAAGTAACTATTATCAGGAGGAACTCTTATCCAAACTAAGGTCAGAGATTTCACAGATCAGTATGGATATACATGTACAAACTATTCAACAGCAGCGACAATTACATAGCAATCTAAAAGCTATACAAGGGAAATCAGACGGGCATGCCAGTCATAAAAACAGATTATATCTAGTATTTTATAGTTCCATAGGTAAATATAGCTGATGAGTCCACGTGGGGGATATGTACCAGCATGTTAGATATAGGGGAGCCATAGAAGGATTGTATATCCCATAAACACTTTTCAAATGGAGTCATCATAAGCATGGGCACAAAGAAACCGCAAGAAGACAAAGGGTTGTAACACAGTCATCTCACTCTATACCCATTCTAAAATAGAAGCTGAGTCTCTTGGGTACCCAGCTACATACTGGTCTAGGTGCCCCAGGGGTTTAAAGGTCGTTACCCAATGTTCACAATCTGGGATCTTTAACAGCTCACTTTGGAGGTGCATCTTTCGGGCACTCAACGCCCACCTTGTCCTGTTTCTGTACTGGAGCTGGATACCACTCAGGGGAGCCGGCCGCACTCCCCCGCTCAGAAGGATGCAATTTCACTGCAATCCATTGCGCACTAACCCTCCCAAGGCCAGGGTCGGACTGGACCAAAAATAGGCCTTTTAGACTTCCGGGTGGGCGGCGATCCAAGATGGCCACAGGATTGTGAAGCTCTGCAAATTGTCTCAGACGTTTTCTTTGAAAGTGGCCATTTCTTAAGCCATCCTAATCTCCCTTAGCAAGCAAGTTGTTTGGGAACCTTATGGAATCAGAATTGTTATCATCTGGCCCCCGCGAAGTCAGAGAAAGTAGATTATAAGAGGAGAAACGGAGAGAGAAATACTACACGCTGTACAAATATAGAGGGAGATGGCAGCAAGAACAGTTACCTTCCCCACTGAAACAGAACTCAGAGACAAAGTTGTGCTAACTGCTTTAAAAGATTTATTTCTACAGCGCTAGAGAAGCTGGAATCTGCACTGCAGGAATTACTGCCTCACACTCGAGCCGACAACCCCCTACGCTCTCCTGTAAAATGGTGTCGGCTTCCCGCGAGGTCAGGCTGCATTAATAAGGAAAAGAGGAATGGCAAAGTACAATATGCTTGTGGCACAAAGGATTCCTGCTGTGGGATCTACACTCCTTGGTCTCATTGCTTTCAAGACGCCGGACGCTAGCCTGGCCTTGCTGAGAGCTGGATCCGCACCACTAATGAAGCCTAACACCCGCTTTCTTTCCCGGCAACCGTCCACATCAAGGGACTTGGCAAAGGGCTTTAAGGGAGAGAGCACTGAATCCACACTGCGCCGTAGGAATCGGCTGAGCTGCAGATTTATGAAAATATACCTGGATGCGCTGTTTAGAGACATGGGTTGTTTTCTTTCTGAGTGCAGTCAGACTTCAACCTGGCCTCTAAGTATCATGCCATGTTTCTTTACTGTGTTTATTTCCCCTGCACCATGTTTACATTTATAGCTCGCTTAAGCAACATAGCTAGCAACGTTAATGACGCTTCTCAGCAAAATAAGTTTGGGGTTTATTGTTCTCTTAGTTCATTTGTTTTTGTTTTGTTTCCTATACTGTTCATTAAGATTAATGCTAGTCCGTTTGAGGTTTGTGATGACATTGGCATAGACTGTGGGTACACAATGAAAAGGGATATTCAGATGTAATAGTGCTGTTTTGATTATATCTGCTCACTGACATGTTGAGGAACAGACCATGCTTGGAACTTATTGCTTGCGGGAACTCAAGGTATGATTGCATTTAATTGTATAATCCCCACAGAGGTTTCCCAGACCTGACACATTGCACATATAAATGATTGCATTGCATCTGCCTCCTTAGAGATCCAAACTAAGCTTACTTTTCTCAGGCTTGCCATAAATATTGTTGTGCAAAGTATATTCATACGCTCAAAGTCATACAGATACAGAGTTTTCTCTATCAATTAGCTCAGTGTAGTAGGTTCAGATTCAGCTCTGCTTATCCCTATAGCTATCATGTTTCTTTATCCTATTACTCTTTTGGGTTTAAACCTTTAATGAGTATGATCATTGTGCTTTTATGAGTGGCAAACTGTTGCCCTTATACTTGTCTGTATATGTCACACCACTCTGTAAGATTTGGACACTCACATATACATTCATACATTCTGACAGCGACTAGGTAACTGCACACATTTTTCTTATTATTAAACTTTGGAAATTAACATTAGGACCCCCTCAAGGTTGCTTTCACCAGCGAGGTTTTTGGCAGTCTGGCATGAGACTACTCAGATTACTTATGTGTTATTCATTAGGTAACATGCTCCTGTCAGCAAGTAGAGTCCAACCTTATACTTGTCTAGCTAGACACTAGCATAACCTAAAGCAAAGGGTCAGTGGATCCCTTTGTAACCAACCTTTTGGTAACTGTCAACACTCTTCCATATTACATGCTCTTATTGAGAACATAGAGATCCAAACGTTATCCACCCCTTATTACTACTACGGGCTAGTCTAGACCAAACTATAAAATATACGGCAGTCTTACTGTGCTGAGCAATATATTCTCTTGACCATACCACTTATACCCGACTAAGAATTGCGCAGCTATGATCTTATCTCGCCACAGTACCAGTGCACTCACTCTTAGACCTATGAGGACAATGGTGTGTTTAGTTTAGTTTTTGTTATAATTAGTTCAGTTCTAGCAATGTATGCAAGCATTTCATAAAGGTTGATCAAAGTATCTCTGATAGAAATTTGAAAAACTCTCTACTAATATAAGTGACCCAACACTATTACTGGCCTAATATTGAATTGTACTTGTACCAATGTTACTGCACTAACTCATAGATTATTCTGGGGGAGCATGCAGGAATGGTGTTTGCTGGTCTATACACACTTGTTATGTCCCCCCATCCCTCACCACTATGCCCCTCCCTCTCCCCTGGCTTCCCTTCCCGCTTCCTTCTGTCTCCCCTGTTTTATGTCTTATGTTCGTTTGTTCCCCCCCTCCCCTTTCTATTCTACCTGTCCCTTTCCCCGGTGCCCTCCCCCTTTCTGACTTCCCTGTTCTATGTCTATTTGTTTGTTTGTTAATAATGTTTAAAACCCCAATGTGGTGGTGCAAATGCATATTTATGAGAGTAATGGTTACCTACTGATAATTCTCGAAATTACATGTATGTTATTGCATGAAATTGCAGCTGCTTGTATTGTCTTACATGCCTTCTTGGCCCACCCTGCGAGGTGGGTTGGAGAGGCAACTTGTAACTTTGCACCCCTTATTGGTTATAAATAAAAGTTTAAAAAAAAATAGGCCTTTTAAGGCAAAGCAGCCCACTCCTCCCCCATGTTTCATTTAACCGCCCACATACACACACTCATATGCACACACACCACCACATATAAAACACTTACATGCATGCACACACCACACATACACACAGTCATATGCATGCATACCACACATGCACCCACACCACACATACACACACTCTTATGTACCCACACCACACATACACACACTCTTATGCACCCACATCACACATACACACACTCTTATGCACCCACACCACACATACACACACTCTTATGCACCCCACATCCCACATACACACACTCTTATGCACCCACACCACACATACACACACTCTTATGCACCCACACCACACATACACACACTCTTATGCACCCACATCACACATACACACACTCTTATGCACCCACACCACACATACACACACTCTTATGCACCCACATCACACATACACACACTCTTATGCACCCACACCACACATACACACACTCTTATGCACCCACACCACACATACACACACTCTTATGCACCCACACCACACATACACACACTCAATACACTCTTTCACACCCAGACTCACACATAGAAAAAACAGATTGGACAGAAGGGTCCTGCTCCCAAGAGAGCTTGTGATGAATCAGCATTTTTAGAAATTTAAATAAATGCATTTAATCATACTTGAAATACAAAAGTAAGCATTCCACATAAACAGGCATCTCCATAAACAATATGTAGGGGGCACACAGGGTTCCATTATTAAAAGCAGAGGGACCTCTAAGAAATACCAGTGCAAGAAATAATAATAATTATAGGCAAAAAAATACAACTCTGAGAAAAGAATAGTTAAATTATATGAACTATCAATTAGATATATGAAAAAGTTAAAAAAGCTGTTTGTACTAAAATGCACATTACTGGAGTATATCTATTGCCTGGACAGGCCTAGTGTAAAATAGGTTTGTTCAGTACATGCACGTCTGTTTTTTACAAAACAAAAGGCTGTAACGTATTTTAAGTACAACAGAGTAAATAAATTAGTGCAATATCTCTTCAAATACTCCCAACTCCCAATAAGCCTGTTCTCTGGAGTGTGACTGTGAATTAGCTGAACTTTCATTCCTTTTATGGCACCTTAAAATCCCCTGGGACACTATCACTGCACTACATAGGTCCTGACAAGGAATCATTACCTGCACATAAATCTAGCACTCTCACTCCACAGTTTCACAGACTGACAGTATATTTTATAATACTCTCCATATATTCTCACTCTAACTTTGCTGTGTTTCCAGGACCGCTTAAGATATTGTGCTGCCTGGGTCCAAGAATTAAATGGCGCCCCCAGTAGTAACATTACTGATTAGCATATTAACCTACTAGCCTGGCTGCTGACCTTACTAAGCCTGCCTACCTACCTGCATGCAACCAATGCTTATGCGCAATTGTACAATAAGCAGGAGGAAGGTTAGGGAGAGATGCACTTTTCCCACGTTGGATGTCGGCCCCTGACTGGTTCTGTATCTTTGTTTATGCTGTTGGGACCCCTACGACTTCCCCCACAGAGACACAGGACAGAAGTGGTCTGGGTCTGACAGTGATGGACTCAGTCACTGAAGTGCTGCCCTTTGTCATGTGCTGCCTGGTTCCATTGGACCCACTTGGTCCCATGGTTGAGCCAGCCCCTGTGTGTTTATGCCTGTTACACACACTGTCCCCTGCACTCTCACTCCTTTTTCCTCACCTTGCTTGATCTGGATTCTCTGTATCCATCGTCCAGCCCTCCAAACTCCCTCCCTCCCTTGCTCCTCCTTAGCACTGATAAACTCTGTCTCTGAGTTCTCTCCGTGCCTGGAATCATATTTCACCCTCCAGTGCAGATCAGATGCACTTGAATAAGTAGGAGGAAATGTGTGTATGGGATGTGTGGGTGAAAGTTAATAAACAAACAGGCCTTGCTGGTGTTTTCCCACGGAGCAGGCAGCATTAGCACGCAAGGATCCTTATGCTTGCATCAGCTGCTGCGATCCAATACCAGATACATGCTGCTTTAGCACGTGCAGCAGCATGTATCTGTTATTGGAGGAGTATTTGTGTCACATGGCAGCGTAGGAGCCAATAGAAAGGCTATTTTTTTTTTACTAATCTTGCAGCACCAAGTGTCTTGGGGCAATGTGTATCTGGTTGGTGGGTGGGGCTAAGGTATCCAGTCGGTGAGCGGGGGCTAAGGGACCGGCGGCCCCACCAGGCATTTGCCCACCATGCCCTATGGCCAGTCCGGGCCTGCCCAAGGCAGGTTAACTTTTTCTGTTGCAGCTCACTCCTATTAGGCCTCACTAGGTCTCTTTCTTCCTCCACCATTAGAATAAGGGTATCCAGCCGACTCTGCAAAAAGATCTTTCAAAGCAATGTAGATTTCCCCCATTATCGTCAAATATAGCAGTTCCAAAACAACTGCTGCGCCCGGCATACCGGGGGGGGTATCAGGATCTCAATTCTAGGCCACCGCCCAAGGTCCCTGATGGTCTGGAACAGGTCTCTAGGATCGCTCGTTCAACAATCTTATATCTGTCAGGATTAGTAGTCTATGGCATATTTAGACTCTCTTTTTCTGAAGAGTAGATGGGTTTATATATCTAGGATATGCGGTGGATATCCTCATAATTTCCTAGAGCTCATGTTATTGCGGCCATACTCATTCGCTGCCCGGACACGCTCCCCCCTATATACATTTTAATAGATAGGTGATTACTGTGGTAATAGTGATCACCTGGCGTGAATAAATATGCATTTATTTAAGAAAAGAGGCTCATGGGAGCCCCTATGTGCACATCAAAGTTATATAACTATAACAAAAGGCCCTAATATATATGAGGATAATCCCTTCTTTTCTACTTTAGAGTTTAAAAAAACACAAACACACTATTGTTTGCCACCTTATTTATTACAATTTTAATAAGAAATATAAATTTTCACACATAAGGATTAAAGGCTTACCAGGTTACTTAACAACTCTAAACTGCCCCATAAATAAAGACAGACACTTGCCCCTTTGGCCTCCTGATCAGTTTTTTTAGCACCGAATGAAAAGCAATACTGAAGAGGGGTAAATCCTAACATGACTTAACTGTACACCTTTATTTGATTGTTTCTTAGAGGGGGATATTAACTCTGCGATTCGTTAGGGCACCTAC
The DNA here is from genome assembly GCF_027579735.1 of Bombina bombina. Lineage (NCBI taxonomy): Eukaryota > Metazoa > Chordata > Amphibia > Anura > Bombinatoridae > Bombina > Bombina bombina. Next base: position 680,873,284 of record NC_069500.1, on the reverse strand, counting down.
AAAGGCCAAAACAGAGGCAGCTTTAAAAAGTTAAACCTCGTAAGAGGTAGAACAACACCTCGTGCAAGACTACCACCAGCTGCTCCAACCTTTAAGAGCCTGCCTAATAAAAAGGAACTTGTGGGATCTGTGAACCCTAAGAGTTTATAGAAAAATGATAATGCCACCAAAGGAGACTGTATTTCTCCTTTACGTAAACCCGTCGCCTGCAATCACACCAACCATTCACACGGTATCCCCTGAGAGGTAACCATAGCATCTACCCCACAAGCACTGCAGAACTGGACCCACTTATTCCAGAGTCTAACATAGGATTGCCATGTCGCTGGGGTGAGAGATGAGCGGACTTAGGGAATTAAGGAGAGCCAGGATCCACCAGCTGCCAAAGAAAACTGGAACAGGTTAACCCATCTTTAGCCGCATTTAGGTGCTAACCTCCTAAAAATCAACCAATTGAACCTGAAAAAGGCATCTGATAGAACATTGTTAACCCCTGGAACATGACTAGCTGGAAAGTGTATATTAAGTTGAAGATATTTCAAAACCAGATGGTGCAATAGTCGAACAATGATGGCGGACGAAGCAGAGAGCCTGTTAATAGAATTGAACAACACTGAGGTTGTTGGTCAAAAAAACTATGACTGATTCTGCAGCCTCCGCCCCCCAAAGTTTGACTGCCATCATGATGGGAAATGCCTTGAGCAGTGTGAGGTTCCTAGTGAGGCCAGATTGACCCCATTCGCTGGGCCAGGGCCCCTCCGCACACTTCCCCTTGAAAGTATGCACCATAGCTGTGAGAGCCTGCTGCATCAGTAAACAAATGCAAAATCTGGCTAGATACTGGGTGGTGGGCCACACGTTGACTCTGTTAAAGTGGATTAAGAATGCCTCCCACACCTTCAAATTCTCAACCATATCCCGGGAACTATTATTCTGTCAGAAACCCCAGGACTGCCCTTAATTTGTCTTTTCAATCTCCTATTAAAGACCCTACCCATGTGCATGACCCCGCAAGCAAAATTTTACAAACCTAATAAAGATTGAAGATCCCTCAAAGATAATTATTTTTTAGAAACAGCTGCTCTAACTGAATCCAGCATATTCTGGACTTTGTCCAGGGGTAATCTGCATAACATATCTGAGGGTGTCAATCTCGATTCCTAGGAAGGTTAATTTCGTTACATGGTCCCTGAGTATAGTCCTTAGCTAGGGGTACTCCGAATTGAGACCATCTATCAGAACCCTCTTCCTGGATTAGAAGGAAAGTAGTGTGCTATGGAATCTGCTCCCACTAGCTTAGCCACTGCCCAATGCAGGAAGGTGCTGAAGCATTCAAACAATGAGCAACCCATCGGTAAGCAACGATCTCCATAGTAACTACCCTCAAATTTGCAACCCATCAGGGAAAAGGACACAGGGGTAACAGATGAAATGCAAACTCAATATCATGTTTCGCTAGCAAAGCACCCCTACCTGGCCCGCGAACTAGGTCAAGAGCCTTATTAAATGACTGATAATGAACTGAGCTCAACCCAGGGTTGATAGCATCATTGACCGAGTTCTCTTTGGGGTAGGAGAGAGGTGCTGAATCAAACTAAACTTGCCCGCTTCTTTCTTTGGAACCACTCCCAATGCAGAGATAACCAAATTGGGCAGGGGAAGTTCAGGAAAGGGGCCTACAATCCTAACCAGAGCTATTTCTTTCGCTAGCTCTGGGGTGGGCGCTCTTAGCCACAGGAGAGAACCAAACTGGTGCTTTGTCAGTGTTGGGGTCTTTCTGTCAGCTACAGTTGGAGCCTGAATGGAAACCCCCCGCAAAACTTGCTCACTTGCCGGTAGAGATAAGCGCTGCCTTTGTCACACCTTTTCTCCTGAAAGGCTCAGCACTCCTGCCCTCACGTCTATTTTGGGTTTGAAATCAGGGCCCTGAACACAGAGCAACTGCTGGAGGGGAAGAGGATCTCCCTGGACCCAAACGGGACCATAAGTGCATCTCCTGGAACCCAAAGGTTAGGATTGAATTCCCTGCCATCTTTCTCTCAAACTCTGAGTCATAGTCCCGACATGCACCCTACCTGTGATTTTTATAAATCCAATGGATGGTGTCTGTATGCTTAGTAGTGATTGTCCTTGATCTGGGTGTTTATCCATATAACAAGATGAGAGTATCCGAAAACATTTGAGCCACTCATCAAAGGTCTTTGGCCTCTTAATTCTTTTAGGATCGGTCCCCGTCTGAACTCCTCTCCATCTGCTTATGAGTCTCAATCGAGAGCTCAAAAATATTAATATAACGCCCATTCCTGAATCCTTCTAACAATTTTCTGTTTCAAGTGAGCGTGAAGGGAGAAAATAGGGCAGGGTAAAGTGTCGCCCACTAAAGTTGCTCTACGGCTCCTCTGTTTCCATCCTATGATCTTTAGTTAATTGACCTGCTTTCATCTGCTTAAGCATTTTGTATATAAGTTTTTGCACTTTGGTCTTTAAACCTAGTGATGTGTCACTGTCCAGGTCATAGTCTGTGGTAGAAGAGTCAGACAAGTGTTTCCTGGGATGTTTAGTAGCATGAAACTCACTGAAGACGTTGAGGGGACTTCCGCTCACACTGTGGCTGCTACAGATAAGGGGAGTGAAGAACTTGAAACTGGATCTGGGCCTTCTTTATTCATGGCACGTGAATACCCTGTGGCTCCACCAGATGAGGAGGCCGAAGGACCATCCAACGGGCCAGGAATGTGATTCCTGTTATCTCTGAACCGACTACTACTGGGGCTCCTGAAGGACCCAACAGAACAGGGGGGGGGGGTGATAGAGGGGACCTCTTTTGCTGACAACGCCTTTTGTAAGAGAGAGAGACAATCGCAAGCACTTTGCCCAGAAGCCAGAGAAAACTCAGGGGTGACCTGAGGAGCAATGCAGACAGACTCAACACATATATTCGCTGATGCACTCCATGGAAGAGGAACCCCCCCCTGCAAGGTAGCCACTGTATCCCTGACAGGCATCATCAAATTTGCACTGTCCAAGTTCACAGGATATAAAATATTCTGTACTCTAGGAGGCCCTGCTTACATTCTTACAGCTCCTATTGGGAGTTGATGCAATTTGACCCTCATGCATAAAAACAGCAGGCACACTGGGAGGAATGGAGTTAGGTGTCAATGAACTGTGATCATTATTGGTTCGACCATACACATTCTGCAATTGAACATTTACACCAGCATCATTTTGCTCCCTCACACTTGCTCCATGAACATTAACATTTGTTCCATTGTGACCTTGATAACCAACATTCACACTTGCACCCATGTGACCGATATTAAGCTCTCTATTTGCCACATCATGTCTATTTAGAGCATCATTAACATTTTCGGTACTATGAATAATATGAATCTCTCTATTTGCAGTGATCAGTATAAATGCCTCTATTTGTCGTATTGTGAGAATGATCTGCTATAAACCCCCTGTGGCCCTCGTATCTGTGAGCTGACATCACCCCATTGGTACCTGACCCTACCCCATGCCTTAAGGTAATTGGAGCGGTACTCACTAGGCCTTGCCGGGGACCTACTAGGTGGCCTCTGGCTACTGAGCGCTTTCGGTGCTCACCTGCCAGAGCGCCGCGCTGGAGTGACCGGGTGGCCTGCAGAAATAGCCGCTGCAATGGAGGAAAGCAGGGATGCCACTGCACTTGCAGCTGGGGAGGTGCCTGTGCCATTGGAGAAGTGGTAAAATTAGAACCAGGCTCAGTCTCAGAGATAACAGAGAGTGGGCTAGGGAAGGAATCTCTAGGAGGTGGGTGTATTTCAGCCACCACATATGAGCAGATGGTTTAGGTGGTAGAGCAGGGTAGTTGACTGTGACAGGAGGAGGGGGGAGGAGGGTTTTGCATTTGTGAAGATGGAACAAAATCGTCTAATTCTTGAACACTTATCTGTTGTTCCTGTTGACCTTGATGTGTAACAGATATATTGCCTTCTCTGAATCTCAAAGGTGGAACAGAAGATCATCTGGTACGCCTCATGATGGAGAGAAGATGACTCAATGATGGAGAGAAGATGAACCAACTTGACAGCTTCTTGTCCAGGAGCAAAGAGGAACAGGAAACTGCAGGCATCTGTATAAAAAAAGGTAAGCTACTCCCTGTCCTTGCAAAATTGTTGCAACTCACAGCAACTCCCATTCCTATATCCTCTCCCTGCCAGCCTTAACCCTTATGATGCTGCAAGCCTATTCTGGCTCTACACTTACTTTTTTGTTGCAGTATTCTTACATCATGATATATACATAAAATAATAGTATAGTTTGTATCTGCTGGGCCTGCTGAAAAAAAACAATATATAATGTGTGGGTTAATCACTGTGAGCAGCACCTAAAAATTCCAAAACATATCCGCACAGGGGTGAAAATGGCTCAGCAGTTAATGGGTTAAGCATCATGTGGCTCTAAATTTTCACTTCTAGGCTTCTGATTCTTTTTTTTCAACAATAGGACAGAAAAAAACGTAATTATAAGATTTGTCTGCAGTGTTGCAATAAATTAACATAAAAGATTTTTTTTTTAATGCATTAACACCTTATATGCTCCATTTATTTTTCAGTGATGAAACTCCACCTACCACATGCCTTATATGGGGCCAATCAGGACACAGCTAACAACTGCACTTCTGATTCTATCTTTGCTGATGCCAGTTATGGAAAGATACATGCCAGGGTTAGGCTTGTGAAGTCTGCAGTGTGCAACCACAATTTCTAGACTTAAAGGGACATAAAAGTCAAAATTAAAATTTCATGGTTCAGATAGAACATGCAATCTAAAGTTTAAAATAGTGGGCAAAATAAATAATGAATGTGTACTGCAAAGTTACTTTACTACACTTAATCAAACATTTTATATTACAATATCAAAGTGTTTAATTTCCTTTTTAAGCCTAACTTCATCATTGAAAGTTAAGCTTTAATATTACTCCTCCATGATTTATATTCCCCATTATAAACGGTGCATAGATGCTGAAATGTTTGTGAATTAACGCACCATCATATGTTTTGTTTAAGCCACAAGGTGGTGCTACTGATCAGGTTATTTGACCACGAATTTGAAATGTGCTGTGCTTGTTTAGGCTCAGCCTCTTGCTGAAATTTTCATTACCAGGTCCCATAGTGCCACAAGCAGAGCTGAAAAGGTAGGTAACAAGAATGTGATTCTTCTAAGAAGGCTTCTAGAAGATAATTGTTGTTGGAAAGTGTGACAGAAAGTAACTTAGATGAACAGTTTTAGGATCTGGTGATCAAGACAATAGCGCTATGTTATAAAGCTATCAGCATTGTGATTACAGGTGAAATGTTCTAAAGGGAAGAAATCAGTGTTTGAAGGCAGACTCGGGAAGAGGCGTTTTACTATACTTAATGCACTATTGTAAAACACAAAAAGTTGCAGCTACTCTCTTCTATAATCTTCTATAATCTTGTTCCTAAAAAGAAAAGAACATGACAAAAGTTAACAACCTTAACGACCACCAATGCACACTCATTGACAAGCCCTCTTTATCAGGCTTTTTTATAGCCCAGGTCTTGCTGATGTTGGCAAGACCACACTATGGCCTCTATTTATCAAGCTTTCAACCGCAAATACGCTGGAATTCCGCAGCGTATTTGTGGCGAGCCTGATTCGCGTTGTTATCAAACCCTACAGACCGGCAAAAGTAGAATATAGTGACGTAACATATGATCCGCTGGACTCAGTCCGACACAGATCGATGGTTACGTCACTACAGATGTTTCAAACGCAAGTTCGGCACAATCTGACTACTTTTGCTAGTTATAAAAAAACTAGCATGTACGCTCGGCACTATTCTGGCCCAGTGTACGTGGTTTTCATTCCGCCGCCGCGGAGGCGGCGGATGCCATAGGAATCAATTGGAGTCTGACAGCAGCGAAAGCTCATGTTCGCTGCTGTCCGATATCCCATTGATTCCTATGGGAACGTCTACACTTAACACCCTAACATGTACCCCCGAGTCTAAACACACCTAATCTGCCCCCCTACACTGCCGCCACCTACATTATACTTATTAACCCCTAATTTGCCCCCCCTACACCGCCGCCACCTACATTATACTTATTAACCCCTAAACCGCCGCCCCTGGAGCCCGCCGCAACTAAATAAAGTGTTTAACCCCTAAACCACCACTCCCGGACCCCGTCGCCACCTACATTATATTTATTAACCCCTAATCTGACCCCCCTACAACGCCACCACCTACATTATATTTATTAACCCCTAAACCCCCCTAACTTAAATATAATTTAAATAAATCTAAATAAAAATTGCTATCATTAAATAAATTATTCCTATGCTACACGTGTCTTTTTTTCCCCCGCACCTTTTAAATAACGCTGGTATTTAGAGTTCTCTGAAGGGCTGCGTTAGGCTCCAAAAAGGGAGCGTACAGGCATATTTACCGCCACTTCAACTCTCAATACCAGCGTTGCTTACGGACGCGGCCAGCTTCAAAAATGTGCTCGTGCACGATTCCCCCATAGGAAACAATGGGGCATTTTGAGCTGAATAAAAAACCTAACACCTGCAAAAAAGCAGCGTTCAGCTCCTAACGCAGCCCCATTGTTTCCTATGGGGAAACACTTCCTAAGTCTGCACCTAACACCCTAACATGAACCCCAAGTCTAAACACCCCTAACCTTACACTTATTAACCTCTAATCTGCCGCCCCCAGCTATCGCTGACCCCTGCATTACACTATTAACCCCTAATCTGCCGCTCAGGACACCGCTGCAACCTACATTATAGCTATGTACCCCCTAATCTGCTGCCCCTAACATCGCCGACACCTATATTATATTTATTAACCCCTAATATGCCCCCCCCAACGTCGCCGCTACCTACCTACACTTATTAACCCCTAATCTGCCGACCGGACCTCGCCGCCACTATAATAAATGTATTAACCCCTAAATCGCCTCACTCCCGCCTCAAAAACCCTATAATAAATAGTATTAACCCCCTAATCTGCCCTCCCCTAACATCGCTGACACCTAACTTCAAGTATTAACCCCCTAATCTGCCGACTAGACCTCACCGCTACTATAATAAATGTATTAACCCCTAAAGCTAAGTCTAACCCTAACCCTAACACCCCCCTAAATTAAATATAATTTAAATCTAACAAAATAAAATAAATCTTATTAAATAAATTATTCCTATTTAAAGCTAAATACTTACCTGTAAAATAAACCCTAATATAGCTACAATATAAATAATAATTACATTGTAGCTATTTTAGGATTTATATTTATTTTACAGGCAACTTTGTATTTATTTTAACCAGGTACAATAGCTATTAAATAATTAATAACTATTTAATAGCTACCTAGTTAAAATAATTACAAAATTACCTGTAAAATAAATCCTAACCTAAGTTACAATTAAACTTAACACTACACTATCAATAAATTAATTAAATAAACTACATACAATTATCTACAATTAAATCAACTAAACTAAATTACAAAAAAACAAACACTAAATTACAAAAAGAAACAAACACTAAATTACAAAAAAATAAAAAAAAGATTACAAGAATTTTAAACTACTTTAATAGCTATTGTACCTGGTTAAAATAAATACAAAGTTGCCTGTAAAATAAATATAAATCCTAAAATAGCTACAATGTAATTATTTTTTATATTGTAGCTATATTAGGTTTTATTTTACAGGTAAGTATTTAGCTTTAAATAGGAATAATTTATTTAATAAGATTTATTTTATTTCGTTAGATTTAAATTATATTTAATTTAGGGGGGGTTAGGGTTAGACTTAGCTTTAGGGGTTAATACATTTATTATAGTAGCGTTGAGGTCCGGTCGCAGATTAGGGGTTAATACTTGAAGTTAGGTGTCAGCGATGTTAGGGAGGGCAGATTAGGGGTTAATACTATTTATTATAGGGTTTTTGAGGCGGGGAGTGAGGCGGTTTAGGGGTTAATACATTTATTATAGTGGCGGTGAGGTCCGGTCGGCAGATTAGGGGATAATAAGTGTAGGTAGGTAGCGGCGACATTGGGGGGGCAGATTAGGGGATAATAAATATTATGTAGGTGTCGGCGATGTTAGGGGCAGCAGATTAGGGGTACATAGGGATAATGTAGGTTGCGGCGGTGTGTGGTCGGCAGATTAGGGGTTAAAAAATTATACTGGCGGCGATGTGGGGGGCCTCGGTTTAGGGGTACATAGGTAGTTTATGGGTGTTAATGTACTTTAGAGCACAGTAGTTAAGAGCTTTATGAACCGGCGTTAGCCCATAAAGCTCTTAACTCCTGACTTTTTTCCGCGGCTGGAGTTTTGGTCGTTAGAGTTCTAATGCTCACTTCAGCCAAGACTCTAAATACCAGCGTTAGAAAGATCCCATTGAAAAGATAGGATACGCAATTGACGTAAGGGGATCTGCGGTATGGAAAAGTCGCGGCTGGAAAGTGAGCGTTAGACCCTTTCCTGACTGACTCTAAATACCAGCGGGCAGTAAAAACCAGCGTTAGGACCCCCTAACGCTGGTTTGGATGGCTAACGCAGAATTCTAAATCTAGGCGTAAGAGTTACATTGTAGCTAGCTTAGGATTTATTTTTATTTTACAGGCAACTTTGTATTTATTTTAACTAGGTACAATAGTTATTAAATAGTTATTAACTATTTAATAGCTACCTAGCTAAAATAAATACAAAAGTACCTGTAAAATAAAACCTAACCTAAGTTACATTAACATCTAACACTACACTATAATTAAATTGATTACCGAAAATTAACTACAATTAATTACAATTAAATAAAATTAACTAAAGTACAAAAAAACCACACTAAATTACAGAAAAAAATAAAATAATTACAAGATTTTTAAACTAATTACACCTAATCTAATCCCCCTAATAAAATAAAAAAGCCCCCCAAAATAATAAAAATCCCTACCCTATACTAAATTACAAATAGCCCTTAAAAGGGCCTTTTGCGGGGCATTTCCCCAAAGTAATCAGCCAATCAGAATGAGCTTGCATTCTATTGGCTGTTCCGATCAGCCAATAGAATGCAAGCTCAATCTGATTGGCTGATTGGATCAGCCAATCGGATTGAACTTGAATCTGATTGGCTGATTCAATCAGCCAATCAGATTTTTCCTACCTTAATTCCGAGTGGCTGATAGAATCCTATCAGACAATCGGAATTTGAGGGACGCCATCTTGGATGACGTCACTTATAGGAACCTTCATTCGTCAGGAGTCGCCGGAAGAAGAGGATGGATCCGCGTCGGCTGCTTCAAGATGGACCCGCTCCTCGCCGGATGGAAGAAGATAGAAGATGCCGCCTGGATGAAGATGTCTACCGGTCCGGATGTCCTCTTCTTGCCGGATAGGATGAAGACTTCGGACTCTCTTCTGGACCTCTTCTTGCCTGATAGGATGAAGACTTCGGACCCTCTTCTGGACGGATCAGTGATACCCGGCGTGGTGAAGATAAGGTAGGGAGATCTTCAGGGGCTTAGTGTTAGGTTTTTTTAAGGGGTGTTTGGGTTAGATTAGGGGTATGTGGGTGGTGGGTTGTAATTTTGGGGGGGTATTGTATGTTTATTTAAATGCAAAGAGCTGTTTTCTTTGGGGCATGCCCCGCAAAAGGCCCTTTTAAGGGCTGGTAAGGTAAAAGAGCTGTTAACTTTTTATTTTACAATAGGGTAGGGCATTTTTTATTTTGGGGGCTTTGTTATTTTTAGGGGGCTTAGAGTAGGTGTAATTAGTTTAAAATTCTTGTAATCTTTTTTTATTTTTTCTAATTTAGTGTTTGTTTGTTTTTTTAATTTAGTTTAGTTGATTTAATTGTAGATAGTTTAGTTATTTAATTTATTGATAGTGTAGTGTTAGGTTTAATTGTAACTTAGGTTAGGATTATTTTACAGGTAATTTTGTAATTATTTTAACTAGGTAGCTATTAAATAGTTATTAACTATTTAATAGCTATTGTACCTAGTTAAAATAAATACAAAGTTGCCTGTAAAATAAATATAAATCCTAAAATAGCTACAATATAATTATTCATTATATTGTAGCTATATTAGGGTTTATTTTACAGGTAAGTATTTAGCTTTAAATAGGATTAATTTATTTAGTTAGATAAAAATTATATTTAACTTAGGGGGGGTGTTAGTGTTAGGGTTAGACTTAGCTTTAGGGGTTAATACATTTATTATAGTAGTGGCGAGGTCCGGTCGGCAGATTAGGGGTTAATACTTGAAGTTAGGTGTCGGCGATGTTAGGGAGGGCAGATTAGGGGTTAATACTACAGGGAGTGCAGAATTATTAGGCAAGTTGTATTTTTGAGGATTAATTTTATTATTGAACAACAACCATGTTCTCAATGAACCCAAAAAACTCATTAATATCAAAGCTGAATAGTTTTGGAAGTAGTTTTTAGTTTGTTTTTAGTTATAGCTATTTTAGGGGGATATCTGTGTGTTCAGGTGACTATTACTGTGCATAATTATTAGGCAACTTAACAAAAAACAAATATATACCCATTTCAATTATTTATTTTTACCAGTGAAACCAATATAACATCTCAACATTCACAAATATACATTTCTGACATTCAAAAACAAAACAAAAACAAATCAGTGACCAATATAGCCACCTTTCTTTGCAAGGACACTCAAAAGCCTACCATCCATGGATTCTGTCAGTGTTTTGATCTGTTCACCATCAACATTGCGTGCAGCAGCAACCACAGCCTCCCAGACACTGTTCAGAGAGGTGTACTGTTTTCCCTCCTTGTAAATCTCACATTTGATGATGGACCACAGGTTCTCAATGGGGTTCAGATCAGGTGAACAAGGAGGCCATGTCATTAGATTTTCTTCTTGTATACCCTTTCTTGCCAGCCACGCTGTGGAGTACTTGGACGCGTGTGATGGAGCATTGTCCTGCATGAAAATCATGTTTTCTTGAAGGATGCAGACTTCTTCCTGTACCACTGCTTGAAGAAGGTGTCTTCCAGAAACTGGCAGTAGGACTGGGAGTTGAGCTTGACTCCATCCTCAACCCGAAAAGGCCTCACAAGCTCATCTTTGATGATACCAGCCCAAACCAGTACTCCACCTCCATCTTGCTGGCGTCTGAGTCGGACTGGAGCTCTCTGCCCTTTACCAATCCAGCCACGGCCCATCCATCTGGCCCATCAAGACTCACTCTCATTTCATCAGTCCATAAAACCTTAGAAAAATCAGTCTTGAGATATTTCTTGGTCCAGTCTTGATGTTTCAGCTTGTGTGTCTTGTTCAGTGGTGGTCGTCTTTCAGCCTTTCTTACCTTGGCCATGTCTCTGAGTATTGCACACCTTGTGCTTTTGGGCACTCCAGTGATGTTGCAGCTCTGAAATATGGCCAAACTGGTGGCAAGTGGCATCTTGGCAGCTGCACGCTTGACTTTTCTCAGTTCATGGGCAGTTATTTTGCGCCTTGGTTTTTCCACACGCTTCTTGCGACCCTGTTGACTATTTTGAATGAAACTCTTGATTGTTCGATGATCACGCTTCAGAAGCTTTGCAATTTTAAGAGTGCTGCATCCCTCTGCAAGATATCTCACTATTTTTGACTTTTCTGAGCCTGTCAAGTCCTTCTTTTGACCCATTTTGCCAAAGGAAAGGAAGTTGCCTAATAATTATGCACACCTGATATAGGGTGTTGATGTCATTAGACCACACCCCTTCTCATTACAGAGATGCACATCACCTAATATGCTTAATTGGTAGTAGGCTTTCGAGCCTATACAGCTTGGAGTAAGACAACATGCATAAAGAGGATGATGTGGTCAAAATACTAATTTGTCTAATAATTCTGCACTCCCTGTATTTATTATAGGGTTTTTGAGGCGGGAGTGAGGCGGTTTAGGGGTTAATACATTTATTATAGTGGTGGCAGGGTCCGGTCGGCAGATTAGGGGTTAAGAAGTGTAAGTAGGTGTCGGCGATGTTAGGGGCAGCAGATTAGGGGTTCATAGGGATAATGTAGGTTGCGGCGGTGTACGGAGCGGCAGATTAGGGGTTAATAATAATATGCAGGGGTCAGCGATAGCGGGGGTGGCAGATTAGGGGTTAATAAGTGTAAGGTTAGGGGTGTTTAGACTCGGGGTACATGTTAGGGTGTTAGGTGCAGATTTAGGAAGTGTTTCCCCATAGGAAACAATGGGGCTGCGTTAGGAGCTGAACGCTGCTTTTTTGCAGGTGTTAGGTTTTTTTTCAGCTCAAACTGCCCCATTGTTTCCTACGGGGAAATCGTGCACGAGCACGTTTTAGCTGCTTACCGCTCCCGTAAGCAACGCTGGTATTGAGAGTTGAAGTGGCGGTAAATTATGCTCTACGCTCCCTTTTTGGAGCCTAACGCAGCCCTTCAGAGAACTCTAAATACCAGCGTTGTTTAAAAGGTGTGGGGGGGGGGAAAAAACACGCATAGCTAACGCACCCCTTCTAACGCAAAACTCTAAATCTAGGCGTCAATAAATTAATAAATACAACTATATGTTCCTTCTATTTTCATTTAAAAGTGTGGATAAAAACATTAATTTAGCATAAAACCAAATATTTTCTTAAAGCATAGTCATTCTTGAGGTCTTTTGCCTTGCCAAGACCTCCACCTTAATTTTTTGTCTCTTTTTTTATAACTAGGGTCAAGAGAAAGCTCGCCCAGAAGGTCAGTGTGCTGTCTTAAGTTACAAAGGCAGCAACATAGTAAAATGATTTTGGGAAGAGTACTGTGAACAATCACCAGAATTCTCCAGACACAAGATTCATGATGTGCACTTAACACAGGTAAAGGGTCTGGGTCATCTATATTAACTCTTTGCTGGACCCAAGCTATACATAACACACACAAGCAACAAATTTCTGCACACATAACTCACATCACCTGGTGAGGGAGAAACAAAAAATAAGAATTACAAGGTGCCAGAGTCAGTGTATATTATAAAAATAATGCATATACAAAAATATAGTTTATTGCATAGTAGTGCAGTTACAGTTTTGCATCAAGGGGTTAGATTTTTATATCTAGAAGCCAACTTCTGGGTTCTTTAGTGTTCTGTAGAAGTTGATACTAGACAGAGAGTTGAATTATTCTAAGAATAGATTTGGATACTTCAATCCAAATGTTAGCAAGTATCTGTAGCTAATGATTATAATTCCGTCTCTTTCGTTTACAGAATCAAAGGCCATATTCACTCTTGGGTTTTTCTGGTTGACACGTGACCAAATCGTTGTAGGTCGCATTGAAAGCGGACTGTCTGCACGTCTATCAGTTAACAGTATAACACATTTGCAAATTGGTGCCATTGATTGTTTCCTTTTGAATGTGCAGAAAGGCTTCAACTCCTTGTTAAAAATTAGGGATAATCATGCTTTAGATCACTAGTCATTAGGATGCAAAAAACATTTTACCATGTGATTTATATATCAGTAGTCCTTAATTTAGGGCATTAAAGTGACAGTAACTTCAAAATCAAACTTTAATGATTCAGAAAGAGCATGTCATTTTAAACATTTTTCCAATATACTTCTAATATCTACAGCAATTTTTTTTTTTTTTTTTGGTATCATTTGTTGAAAAGAATACATAGGTAGGCTCAGGAGCAGCAGTGCACTCCTGGAGATAGCTGCTGATTGGTGGCTGGAGATATATACCTTGTCACTGATTCAACCAATGTTCAGCTAGTGTCCAGTGCTACTCCTTCAGCAAAAGAAACAAGAGAATAAAGCACATTTGATAATAGAAGTAAATTGGAAAGTTGTTTAAAATTGTATGTTCTACATAAATAATGAAAATGTCCCTTTAAAGGGACAGTAAAGTCATAATTAGACATTCAAGATTTAAACAGAACATACAATTGTACACAACTTTGCAATTTACTTCTATTATTTAATTTGCTTCCTTCTCTTGTTATAATTTGTGGAAAGGTTTATCTAGGTAAGCTCAGGAGCAGCAAAGAACCTAGATTCTAACGGCTGATTGGTGGCTGCATATATATACCGATTGTCATTGGCTCACCCATGTGTTCAGTTAGAAACAAGTAGTGCACTGCTGCTCCTTCAACAAATGATACCAAGAGAATGAAGCACATTTGATAATATAAGTGATTTGGAAAGTTGTTTAAAATTGTATGAACTAGCTAAATCATGAAAGAAAATTTTTGGGTTTCATATCCCCTTAAGCATGCATCTTAATAGTCTAAATTGTAATGCTTTTAGAGTCCTTTGACTCTGAAAATGTCGACTTCAGTTGATACTAAACAATAAGTTTAGTTGAATGATCATTTCTACGTGTCTATTCCTTCATATTAACATTCATTATACTCTCTCTTTAATGTCTACACTCTCCCACTCTCAGTTTATATCCACCTCATTTTGCCATACCCTAAGTTTACTAAATTTAAAGGGACAATAAATTCAAAATTCAACTTTCATGATTAAGAAAGAGCAAGCGGTTTTAAAAGACTTTTCCACTTTACTTCTTTTGTCAAACTGTGCAGTCTCTTTATATGCACACTTTGGAACCAGGTCCTAATGAGCATCTGCAAGAGTTCACATTGTATACCTATATATGTGTCTGTTATTGGCTAATGGCTGTCACATGATTCAGGGGGCCTGCAAATTAAAGTCAATTTTTAAATTTGTCAGAATAAAATCTACTACTAATTTTAAATTCAGACTAAGTGCTATTGCATTTTCTTTATTATGCTCTTGTTGATTATACAATTCTACTTTATTTAATGGTCCTTTAACCCCCTGTGCCAATTGGACGAAGATACTGCATCGCACAGTACCTGCGTTCAACACTCTGGTACATGCTGGGAGCAGAAGGCATCTGTCTTTAAAAAGTAAAGTAGCGCTAATCAAGCTCCCTTACTATATGAAGGCAGATCGTCGATTGTAACCAAGAGTGACACTGTCTGTGTCACTCTCTGTAACAATCATCCTAGGTGCTGAATGGGAGCGGTGGGAGGAAAGGAGGGAGGCGATTTCATCCTCCCAGTGGAATGGGGGAGGGAGGGGTGGGTTCCCTAAACTGCAGAAAAAAGTTTATAAAGGGAGAAGGAAGGATGGATGGAGCCCTACGATAATGCTAAGATGAGCTGGAGGAGGGAGTTTGACCCTACACTGCAGAATAATAAGTGATCTAATAATAAATAGAATATGTAAAAAAAAACACAGAAATTTTAAAAATAAATACTGTCTGCCAGTACCTAAGATGGAGGTAATCAGCAGAAGGGAGTAGGGAAGATTGCTGTTTGGGAGGGATCAGGGGGTGGGAGGTGTCAGGTGAGAGAGCAATCTCTACACTATAGCAAAAATTAACCTTGCAAGCTAATTGGTTAACCTCTTCACTGTCAGGAATTTCAAGTAAGGTGCACAGCTGCAATTAGCGGCCTTCTAATTGCCAAAAATCAATGACAAGGTCATACATATTTGCTATTTCTGAACAAATGGGATCCCAGAGAATCATATACAACCATTTGTCTTATGACTGCAGTAGTTTAGTATAAATAATTTCAGTGAGAAACCCAAAATTTGCAAAAAAGTTTACTTTTTTTTTTATATGATCGTATTTGGCAAACAAACGGCCAGATTACGAGTTTTGCGTTAGAGGCTATGCGGTGCTAACGAGCAGTTTTCTCTCACTGCTCACTTACCTGCAGCACTGGTATTACAGTTTTTTACAAACCCGGGTTTAAAAGGCAAGAAGTGAGCGTTGAGCAAAATTTTGCTCCTTACCACACTCCAATACCAGCGCTGCTTAAGTCAGCGGTGAGCTGGTCGTACGTGCTCGTGCACGATTTCCCCATAAGAATCAACGGGGAGAGCTGGCTGAGAAAAAGTCTAACACCTGCAAAAAAGCCCCATTGATTCCTATGGGGAAATAAAATTTATGTCTACACCTAACACCCTAACATGAACCCTGAGTCTAAACACCCCTAATCTTACACTTATTAACCCCTAATCTGCCGCTCCGGACACCGCCGCCACCTACATTATATTTATGAACCCCTAATCTGCTGCCCCCAACATCGCCGACACCTACATTATATTTATTAACCCCTAATCTGCTGTCCCCAATATCGCTGCAACCTACCTACATTTATTAACCCCTAATCTGCCACCCCCAACATCGCTGCCACTATACTAAATGTATTAACCCCTAAACCTAAGTCTAACCCTAACACCCCCTAACTTAAATATAATTACAATAAATCTAACTAAAAATTCCTATCATTAACTATATAATACCTATTTAAAACTAAAGACTTACCTATAAAATAAACCCTAAGCTAGCTACAATATAACTAATAGTTACATTGTAGCTATCTTAGGGTTTATTTTTATTTTACAGGCAAGTTTGTATTTATTTTAACTAGGTAGAATAGTTATTAAATAGTTATTAACTATTTAATAACTACCTAGCTAAAATAAATACAAAAGTACCTGTAAAATAAAACCTAACCTAAGTTACAATAACAACTAACACTATACTATAATTAAATAAATTAACTTAAAGGGCCATAATACCCAAATGTTTAAACACTTGAAAGTGATGCAGCATAGCTGTAAAAAGCTGACTAGAAAATATCACCTGAACATCTCTATGTAAAAAAGAAAGATATTTTACCTCAAAAGTTCCTCAGTAGCCACCTCCCATGGTAAAGGATTTCTAAGCAGCATATTAGTATGTCTGTCCCGGGACAACTGAAAGGATGAGCTTCGTGCACTCTCATATTATTTCACCAATCAGGTAAAAGAAGCTTACTATGAAATCTCATGAGAGTTAAGTCAAATCTCATGAGATCACAGTAAGAGTTCATGACCTCAGCACTGCTGATGCTGATTGGCTGCTGTTCATTTCTTCCTTTTTTTAATTTTTTTACCTGCAGCTGGGAGCAGCTGAATATAACTTTTTACACAGAACTTACTCTAGTGAGCTGAGGAAATTGTGAGGTAAAATATCTTCCTTTTTTACATAGAGATGCTCAGGTGATATTTTCCTGTCAGCTTTTTACAGTTATACTGCATCAGTTTCAAGTGATTTAGCATATGAGTATTATGTCCCTTTAATTAACAACAATTAAATAAAATTACATTAAATTAACTAAAGTACAAAAAAAAAACCTAAATTACAGAAAATAATAAACAAATTACAAGATATTTAAACTAATTACACCTAATCTAATAGCCCTATCAAAATAAAAAAGCCCCCTCAAAATAAAAAAAAAAACCCTAGCCTAAACTTAACTATCAATAGCCCTTTAAAGGGACTTTTGCGGGGCATTGCCCCAAAGTAATCAGCTATTTTACCTGTAAAAAAAAATACAAACAACACCCCCAACAGTAAAACCCTCCACCCACACATCCAACCCCAAATAAAATACTAACTAAAAAAACCTAAGCTCCCCATTGCCCTGAAAAGGGCATTTGGATGGGCATTGCCCTTAAAAGGGCAGTTAGCTCTTTTGCGGCCCAAACCCTAATCTAAAAAATAAAACCCACCTAATACACCCTTAAAAAAACCTAACACTAACCCCCTGAAGATCGACTTACTGTTATGAAGACCGGAGATCCATCCTCAAGGAAGTGGCAGAAGTCTTCATCCAACGGGACCGAAGTCCTCAACGAAGCCGGGAGAAGTCTTCATCCAGACGGCATCTTCTATCTTCATCCATCCGACGCGGAGTGGGTCCATCTTCAAGACATCCGACGTAGAGCATCCTCTACAAACGAAGTCTTCTTACTGAATGACGGTTCCTTTAAGTGATGTCATCCAAGATGGCATCCCTTAGATTCCGATTGGCTGATAGAATTCTATCAGCCAATCGGAATTAAGGTAAAAAAAATCCTATTGGCTGGATGAAGACTTCTCGCCGCCTGGATGAAGATGGATGTCCGGACTTCAGGAGCCGTGAGTAGATATTCTGGGGTTAGTGCTAGTTGTTTTTCTAATTTTTTTGGGTGGGTTTTTTTTTAGATTAGGGATGGGCACTTGGAAAAGAGCTGAATACCCTTTTAAGGGCAGTGAAAAAGAGCTGAATACCCGTTTAAGGGCAATGCCCATAAAATGCCCCTTTAGGGGCAATGGGTAGTTTAGGATTTTTTAGAGTTAGGTTTTTTTATTTTGGGAGGTTGGTTGGTGGGTTTTACTATTGTGGGGGACTTTGTAAGAGAGCTGTTTAATTTTATTTTTATAGGGCTATTAGATTAGGTGTAATTGTTTTTATTTTTGATAATTTCATTTATAATTTTTTCGTAGTGTTAGTTTTTTTCAAATTTGTAATTTAGGTTTTTAATTGGTAGTATATTTTTATTTTATTAGAATAGTTATGTTAGGTTAATTTATAGTTTAATGCTAGGTTTATTTTTATTTCACAGGTAAGTTTTAATTTTTTAAAGATAGCGATATTGTAATTTTAATTTAAAGTTAGGGGGTGTTAGGTTTAGGGGGGGTCAGATTTAGTGTTTTGCGATGTGGGGGGGCGGCGGTCTAGGGGTTAATAGGTTTAGTTTAGTAGTTACTGAAGTTTAGGGGTTAATACTTTATTACTTTATTATAGTGTTGGGGATGCGGGGGGGCCGGCGGATTAGGGGTTAATAACTTTTATTAGTGTTGACAATGTCGGAGAGAGGCGGTTTAGGGGTTATTATATTTAAATAGTGTTGGCGATGTGGGTGGTCGGAAGATTAGGGATTAATAACTTTATTTAATAGTCGCAATGTGGGTGGACAGCAGATTAGGGGTTAATAGGTTTAATATAGTATGATACCATGGTGTTGTGGCAACCAAGAGAATATATATGAGACTGTGGGTTGAGGAGGGTGGATACACATTTTTAACAATCTTGCTGCTCTAACTGTGGTATAAGTGGTGACACTGTTGCATAGTAGCAACTCTGTCACAAGTCAGAAAGAGTATATATCTTGGGCCTTATTGTCCTGCCTCGGAAAAAGTTTTTGTATTATATATTTTTTTTTAAACTGAGAGTATTTAACGACAACCTTCTTTTCTTTGCAATAATTTACAGTGTAAACTATGACACTGAATTAGATTTTCTATATGATATGTTTATTTAGAGCAAAGGTAGAATTGTATATTAGGAATAAGATTAGGTGGCAATTACGTGTATAAATATAGTATTCACTGCATTAGCCAAAAATTCATTTGTAGTAATAACATATAACTTAGCTGCTGTATCAATGGGAGATACAGGCTAAATGTTTACAGCATGTACGTATCTGGGGGTGTGTATAGGTAGTACCAATAGGGATTTGATATATGACGTATAAATAGCACTTTGCGAAGACACACCTTCATTCTCCTTGACAAAGGGAGGAGTTCTGAAACACGCGTCGGAGTTAGTGAGGCGCTTTACACCTGCACGGTCCTGTGTCCGAAAGGCTACACACAGAACAAACCCATGAAAGTAGGTGACATTGAGGTAGGAGTCCGGCGAGCTCACTGACAGCGATTCAGCACCTATACAAGATTGCGGTTTCTCACTGCTACCGTACACGCCACGGAACATTGTACAGAATAGAGGACACAGGTAACACTAGTATCTATGTAATATTGCTGGTGGTTGACAAAGCTGTGTACTGGAAGGCCCAAGAGGCTGTATAACAAGTGGTTGATGAAGTAGGTGCAGTGAGTGAAGATGATTATGGTGGTGTGAAGTTAGAATATTGATCATATACCTCTGTCATTCAAGTTAGAAGAATAATGTGTGGTAGCGGATGTGTGACACAGGAGCCTCTGTGGTTGAAATCATCCTATTATAAGGGGATTATAATTGAAGATTAGTCTGTTTATAATCTTTGCAACTTTTGATTGACATAACTTATGAAGATAACGTCCAATATTACATTTTGCTTGATTGAGATGATGACGATAGTATTGCAATACTGGAATACAGATGCTTCTTGTTAAAATATAATTGGGACAGTACATCATTGCAGATCAGTTGATACAATAGAAAGATACTCATTATCTGAGTGAAGACGCAAAATTCTATTAGTAGTTGCAACTTTCAAGAGACTTCTACAGGAGATTATCTCTTTATAATGCAAGCTTTGGATACATCACTGAGGCCGTGAACTTTGATTTTTTATTATTTTTTGCAGGTGTTGCTGTTTTTTCCCCTTGGGATGCCTTGGGGTTATTCCAAATGTCTTTACCTTATATTTTGTGTTATTAGGTTTGGCTGAGTAGAGTGTGACTATTTGGCTAGTAATTTGGAGCAGGGATTTATGTATGGTGGATGGGGTTCGTGCAAAGAGTATGTGAATAGGTTAACCTACATGTTTTTGCTGTTTGACTCACTGTCTTAAATTCTTTGGACCTATTGAATTAAAGCATTTCTATAACTCAAATGCTGGGATTTTTTAATATTATTTAATTATTGGGTAAGGAGACTAGACCCTATCCTGTGCACTATAGCATTTAGGCAACATTAGGTGGTGCTGTCACTTTGCAAATGTGTTAGGTTTAGTATAGTGTTTGCAATGCAGGAGGGTGGCGATTTAGGGGTTAATAGGTTGTTTATGGGTGTTAGTGTACTTTGTAACACTTTAGTTATGAGTTTTGTGAAACATTTTTGTTACACAAAATCCATAACTACTGCTCTCAGATGGCGGCATGGATTGTGTTGGTATAGGCTGTAACGCAAGCATTTTAGCCTGAATGCACAACCTGTAATGCCGGCGCTATAAAAACGTCATTTTTTGAGTGCTGAATGGGTGTTGCGTTACAGGCTAAAATGCTTGCGTTACAGCTATACCGACACGACTAATATGCATTCCTGGCCATTCCAGGGTAATGGCCAATTCTTCAGCGTTAAAAGCCGTACCGCACCGTACCGCAAAACTCGTAATCTAGGTGATTGTTATTAAAAAGAAAAAGGCAAACGCAGATAGGTGCATAATAATTTATATGTGTTCATTACTATGGTAGAACTGATTTCACGTATAATTTTTGCCTATTCCTTTCAATTATTTTATCTTTAACTAAAATCACATACTTAATATTTTATATATATATTTAATTTGTATTTATTTTATATTATTTCCAACAGGTATATTTCTATTACTATAAAAACGGTAGGTCGCTATGCTGACAGTATTGTTATCCACTATTTATAATGCAGAGGAAATGTTATACTATACGCATGCGTATGCTAAACTGTGAGCGCTCTCGGAACAGCAGGGATGGAGCGTGTGTGTCACCTTCTTAAAATCGTTAGAGCGCATTTCATCAAGCCAGAGTAAGTAAATTAGGAGTTACAAAACACAATTTATAATGCAGAGGAGATGTTATACTATGCGCATGCGTATGCTAAGCTGCAAGCGCTCTAAGAACAGCAGGGATGGAGCGTGTGTGTCACCTTCTTAAAATCGTTAAAGCGCGTTTCATCAAGCCAGAATAAGTTAATTAGGAGTTACAAAACACAATCTTTTGAAATGTTTACAGTTATAGCAAACACCACTGCTTTGATTAGCAATAGCAAGATAGGTAGATAGTGTGCGGCCCACGTGAGTTGCATTTGTATGGAAAATGACCCGCGACTCAAATGAGTTTGACTCCCCTGATCAATACCTTGGGTTGTCTGCCTAGATCAATACCTTGGGTTAAAAATACATGTAGTTTTCGTAGGTAAATAAAAAAACAAAGGCTATTTCTGTTCAAGAATGAAGTGATAGCAAAAATTCTAAAAATCCTCCAGTATTTTGAGCGTTTTCCCCTGAAATTCCTGGTAGTAAAATAGTTAAAAAGTATATATATATTTTTTTTCAATCTAAGTTCTCATCTTTTAATTTCTCATACCACACCTTTGTCTGTCTATCATTCCATCAAGTGTCCTGTATATTAGGCCCTTCACTTTTTCTTAATTCTTTTCTACTTTAGCTGTTCATTGGTCTAGACAGAACTCACAGGATAAAGATGCAAACTGGACATTCAAATTTGCTTATCATCATTCTCTACATCATCTCTCACTTAAAAGAAGAATATAGTGCATAACAGTAACTACTGCTACCTATATGAAATCAGTAGCAGTCAAGCATCTGTACACAAGGCTATCCTGTGTTCTAGTTTTCTTTAACAGCCAGTTAGTAACTGATATCTGAGTTGAAGGGAAGGGTAAATTCCCTGCTAGTTTTAATGAGTATTTGTACTTATCAATCAATGAGCAATAGCAAGTAGATATTCCACTACTGCTACTGCTATATTGGTTCCAATTTAATTTTAAACAGCTTTTTTTCCACACATTTTTTAAAAAATATATTTTCAATATTTGCCCACCATTAAACACAGCATACAGAGAAAAGAAAACCAAAATGATCCTTACCTAAATTTTGACACTATATTACAAAAAGATAAAAACAAAAACGTGAGAAGAGCTGCAAAACTTCAATTAAATACAGTCTAAATATAGCATAGATTTGAGTTAAATACCTATGTTCATTTTAAATTAAAATAGAATAAATTATTTGATGAAATTAAAGAAAGATAGTGTATAAAAACAACCACAGTAATCTGAACACTATACCATCCTCCTGCCTGGAAATGTTCAAGGATTTCTTGATCCATCCTAATCTATTTTCTGTCCCTTTATGCTGTGCAGCATGAGTGTGTTTGTACATGTATGTATGTATGTTCTAGACTGTGTATGTTTAGTGCATATGTACATTAATCTGTATGCAGTCTAGTGTGTCTAATATGTGTTTGTGCATGTATATGTGTGTCTTGGACAGTGTGTATGTGTATGTTGCATATATGCGTATATATGTGTATATAGACAAAAATATCTGTATGTTGTGTATTTGTGTGGGAATATGTATATCTGTAAGCTGACTAGGGTGTGTGTGTATATCTTTATGATGAGCAATGTGTGTATGTACATGTATGTGTGCATGTTGTAGACTGTGTATGTTTGTGTGTATGTACATATATATGTATGCTGTCTAGTGTGTCTAATGCGTGTGTGTTCATGTATAGGTGTATGTTTTTTTATTTGTGTTTACTGCATAGTGAGTGTGTGTACTGTGTAGTTAGTGTTGTGTTCTTTGTGTATCTATAGTGTGTGTGTGAGTTAGTGTAAATGCAGTGTATTGTGTATACATGTATGTATACTTGCTGCATACATTTGGAATATTTGTGTGATTTTAGTGTTGAAGTTGTGCCAGTGTGTTTTCTACTGTGAGTAAGGTGTAGGCTGTAGTGTGGCATGTGTGTGTATGGCGTGTGTGCTGTGTAATTTGGTGAGTCTGTCAAGTCTATTTAGTGTATCCATAAAATTAAAATTTGCTTTTTCCCTCTGCATTTCTTTACTCACTACAGCCATGGAGGTCGAATTATCAAAGGTCTTGCGGACCAGATCCGACAGTGCGGATCAGGTCCGTAAGACCTTGCTGAATGTGGAGAGCAATACGCTCTCCGTGTTCAGCATTGCACCAGCAGCTCAGAAGAGCTGCTGGTGCAACCCCGCCCCCTGCAGACTCACGGCCAATAACCCTGTCCGCTCTGAGCAGGCGGACAGGGTTATGGAGCAGCAATCTTTGTGACCGCTGCCTCATAACTGCTGTTTCTGGCGAGTCTGAAGAGTCGCCAGAAACACGGGCCCACAAGCTCCTTACGGAGCTTGATAAATGGTAGACATGTGCGGTTCGTTTCGGATTAATTCGGAAATTCGGTAAATTCGGTAAATTCGGAGATTCGGATCGATTCGGATTTCCGAATTAAAATACTTCCGAATCTACCGAATGAATCCGAAATAGCTGCCGTATCTCCGAATAAATCCGAATTAGCTCGTTAAGATTCGGCATTTCCCCATAGGAAACAATGGGAGTTTCGGCTGAAAAAAAACTAACACCGCAGCCCCATTGTTTCCTATGGGGAAACACTAAGTCTGCACCTAACACCCTAACATGTACCCCGAGTCTCTAAACACCCCTAATCTAACACTTATTAACCCCTAATCTGCTGCCTCCGCTATCGCTGACACCTGCATTATTTTATTAACCCCTAATCTGCCGACCGAATATCGCCGCCACCTACATTATAACTATTAACCCCTAATCTGCTGTCCCTAACACCGCCGACCCCTACATTATAGTTATTAACCCCTAATCTGCCCCCCCCAACGTCGCCGCAATCTAACTACAACTATTAACCCCTAATCTGCCGACCCGATATCGCCGCCTACATTATAGCTATTAACCCCTAATCTGCTGTCCCTAACACCGCCGACCCCTACATTATAGTTATTAACCCCTAATCTGCCCCCCCAACGTCGCCGCAATCTAACTACAAGTATTAACCCCTAATCTGCCGACCCGATATCGCCGCCGCCTACATTATAGCTATTAACCCCTAATCTGCTGTCCCTAACATCGCCGACCCCTACATTATAGTTATTAACCCCTAATCTGCCCCCCCCAACGTCGCCGCAATCCTAACTACAAGTATTAACCCCTAATCTGCCGACCTGATATCGCCGCAACCTAAAATTATAACTATTAACCCCTAATCTGCTGTCCCTAACACCGCCGACCCCTACATTATAGTTATTAACCCCTAATCTGCGTCGCCACAATCTAACTACAAGTATTAACCCCTAATCTGCCGACCGCAAATCGCCGCCACTATAATAAATGTATTAACCCCTAAACCGCCGCACTCCCGCCTCGCAAACACTATAATACATTTTATTAACCCCTAATCTGCCCTCCCTAACATCGCCGCCACCTACCTACAATTATTAACCCCTAATCTCCCGCCCCCATCGTCGCCGCTACTATAATAAGGTTATTAACCCCTAAACCTAAATCTAACCCTAACACTAACACCCCCTAACTTAAATATAATTTAAATAAAACGAAATAAGTTTACTATAGTTAAATAAATGAATCCTATTTAAAACTAAAGACTTACCTGTAAAATAAACCCTAAGATAGCTGCAATATAACTAATAGTTACATTGTAGCTATTTTAGCATTTATTTTTATTTTACAGGCAACTTTGTATTTATTTTAACTAGGTACAATAGTTATTAAATAGTTAATAACTATTTAATAGCTACCTAGTTAAAATAAATACAAATTTACCTGTAAAATAAATCCTAACCTAAGTTACACTAACACCTAACACTACACTATCATTAAATTAACTAAATAAATGATTCCTATTTAAAACTAAATACTTACCTGTAAAATAAACCCTAAGATAGCTGCAATATAACTAATAGTTACATTGTAGCTATTTTAGCATTTATATTTATTTTACAGGCAACTTTGTATTTATTTTAACTAGGTACAAAAGCTATTAAATAGTTATTGACTAATTAATAGCTACCTAGTTAAAATAATTACAAAATTACCTGTAAAATAAATCCTAACCTAAGTTACAATTAAACCTAACACTACACTGTCATTAAATAAATTAACTACAAGTACCTACAATTATCTACAATTAAATAAACTAAAGTACAAAACCCCCCCACTAAATTACAAAAAAAAACAAACACTAAATTACAAAAAATAAAAAAATATTACAAGAATTTTAAACTAATTACACCTAATCTAAGCCCCCTAATAAAATAACAAAGCCCCCCAAAATAAAAAAAAATGCCCTACCCTATACTAAATTACAAAAGTTAACAGCTCTATTACCTTACCAGCCCTGAACAGGGCCCTTTGCGGGGCATGCCCCAAAGAAAACAGCTCTTTTGCCTGTAAAAAAAAACACAATCCCCCCCCCACATTACAACCCACCACCCACATACCCCTACTCTAACCCAAACCCCCCTTAAATAAACCTAACACTACCCCCCTGAAGATCTCCCTACCTTGAGTCGTGTTCACCCAGCCGGGACGAAGTCTTCATCCGATGGGGCAGAAGAGGACATCCAGACCGGCAGAAGTCTTCATCCAAGCGGGGCAAGAAGAGGTCTTCCATCCATCATACAAGTACCAAAATACAAACAAACACTAAATTACCAAAAATAATAAAATATTACAATAATTTTAAACTAATTACACCTAATCTAAGCCCCCTACTAGCTATTAATATAGCTTCAATATAACTAATAGTTACATTGTAGCTATTTTAGGATTTATATGTATTTTACAGGCAACTTTGTATTTATTTTAACTAGGTACAATAGTTATTAAATAGTTAATAACTATTTAATAACTACCTAGCTAAAATAAATACAAATTTACCTGTAAAATAAATCATAACCTAAGTTACAATTACACCTAACACTACACTATCATTAAATTAACTAAATAAATGAATCCTATATAAAACTAAAGACTTACCTGTAAAATAAACCCTAATATAGCTGCAATATAACTAATAGTTACATTGTAGCTATTTTAGCATTTATATTTATTGTACAGGCAACTTTGTATTCATTTTAACTAGGTTCAATAGCTATTAAATAGATACTGACTATTTAATAGCTACCTAGTTAAAATAATTACAAAATTACCTGTAAAATAAATCCTAACCTAAGTTACAATTAAACCTAACACTACACTATCATTAAATAAATTAACTACAAGTACCTACAATTAAATACAATTAAAAAAACTAAACTAAAGTACAAACCCCCGCCCACTAAATTACAAAAAATAAAAAAAATATTACAAGAATTTTAAACTAATTACACCTAATCTAAGCCCCCTAATAAAATAACAAAGCCCCCCAAAATAAAAAAAATGCCCTAACCTATACTAAATTACAAAAGTTAACAGCTCTATTACCTTACCAGCCCTGAACAGGGCCCTTTGCGGGGCATGCCCCAAAGAAAACAGCTCTTTTGCCTGTAAAAAAAAACCACAATCCCCCCCCCACATTACAACCCACCACCCACATACCCCTACTCTAACCCAAACCCCCCTTAAATAAACCTAACACTACCCCCCTGAAGATCTCCCTACCTTGAGTCGTGTTCACCCAGCCGGGCCGAAGTCTTCATCCGATGGGGCAGAAGAGGACATCCAGACCGGCAGAAGTCTTCATCCAAGCGGGGCAAGAAGAGGTCTTCCATCCATCAGAAAAGTACAAAAAAACAAACAAACACTAAATTAGCAAAAATAATAAAATATTACAATAATTTTAAACTAATTACACCTAATCTAAGCCCCCTACTAGCTATTAATATAGCTACAATATAACTAATAGTTACATTGTAGCTATTTTAGGATTTATATTTATTTTACAGGCAACTTTGTATTTATTTTAACTAGGTACAATAGCTATTAAATAGTTAATAACTACCTAGCTAAAATAAATACAAATTTACCTGTAAAATAAACCCTAACCTAAGTTACAATTACACCTAACACTACACTGTCATTAAATTAACTAAATAAATTAATCCTATATAAAACAAAATACTTACCTGTAAAATAAACCCTAATATAGCTACAATATAACTAATAGTTACATTGTAGCTATTTTAGCATTTATATTTATTTTACAGGCAACTTTGTATTTATTTTAACTAGGTACAATAGCTATTACATAGTTATTGACTAATTAATAGCTACCTAGTTAAAATAATTACAAAATTACCTGTAAAATAAATCCTAACCTAAGTTACTATTAAACCTAACACTACACTATCATTAAATAAATTAACTACAAGTACCTACAATTAAATACAATGAAATAAACTAAACTAAAGTACAAAAAAAACAAACACTAAATTACAAAAAATAAAAAAAATTACAAGAATTTTAAACTAATTACACCTAATCTAAGCCCCCTAATAAAATAACAAAGCCCCCCAAAATAAAAAAATGCCCTACCCTATACTAAATTACAAAAGTAATCAGCTCTATTACCTTACCAGCCCTGAACAGGGCCTTTTGCGGGGCATGCCCCAAAGAAAACAGCTCTTTTGCCTGTAAAAAAAAACACAATACCCCCCCCACATTACAACCCACCACCCACATACCCCTACTCTAACCCAAACCCCCCTTAAATAAACCTAACACTACCCCCCTGAAGATCTCTCTACCGTGTCTTCACCCAGCGGGCCGAAGTCTTCATCCGATCGGGCAGAAGAGGACATCCAGACCGGCAGAAGTCTTCATCCAAGCGGGGCAAGAAGAGGTCTTCCATCCATCAGAAGTCTTGATCCAGGCGGCATCTTCTCTGTTCATCCATCCGGAGCGGAGCGGCAGCATCCTGAAGACATCCCACGCAGAGCATCCTCTTCTTTCTTGATCCGACGACTAGGTGACTGTACCTTTAAGTGACGTCATCCAAGATGGCGTCCCTTGAATTCCGATTGGCTGATAGGATTCTATCAGCCAATCGGAATTAAGGTAGGAAAAATCTGATTGGCTGATTCAATCAGCCAATCAGATTCAAGTTCAATCCGATTGGCTGATGGAATCAGCCAATCAGATTGACCTCGCATTCTATTGGCTGTTCCGATCAGCCAATAGAATGCGAGCTCAATCTGATTGGCTGATTGGATCAGCCAATCGGATTGAACTTGAATCTGATTGGCTGATTGAATCAGCCAATCAGATTTTTCCTACCTTAATTCCGATTGGCTGATAGAATCCTATCAGCCAATCGGAATTCAAGGGACGCCATCTTGGATGACGTCACTTAAAGGTACAGTCACCTAGTCGTCGGATCAAGAAAGAAGAGGATGCTCTGCGTGGGATGTCTTCAGGATGCTGCCGCTCCGCTCCGGATGGATGAACAGAGAAGATGCCGCCTGGATCAAGACTTCTGATGGATGGAAGACCTCTTCTTGCCCCGCTTGGATGAAGACTTCTGCCGGTCTGGATGTCCTCTTCTGCCCGATCGGATGAAGACTTCGGCCCGCTGGGTGAAGACACGGTAGAGAGATCTTCAGGGGGGTAGTGTTAGGTTTATTTAAGGGGGGTTTGGGTTAGAGTAGGGGTATGTGGGTGGTGGGTTGTAATGAGGGGGGGGGTATTGTGTTTTTTTTTACAGGCAAAAGAGCTGTTTTCTTTGGGGCATGCCCCCGCAAAAGGCCCTTTTAAGGGCTGGTAAGGTAATAGAGCTGATTACTTTTGTAATTTAGTATAGGGTAGGGCATTTTTTTATTTTGGGGGGCTTTGTTATTTTATTAGGGGGCTTAGATTAGGTGTAATTAGTTTAAAATTCTTGTAATTTTTTTTATTTTTTGTAATTTAGTGTTTGTTTTTTTTGTACTTTAGTTTAGTTTATTTCATTGTATTTAATTGTAGGTACTTGTAGTTAATTTATTTAATGATAGTGTAGTGTTAAGTTTAATAGTAACTTAGGTTAGGATTTATTTTACTGGTAATTTTGTAATTATTTTAACTAGGTAGCTATTAAACAGTAAATATCTATTTAATAGCTATTGTACCTAGTTAAAATAAATACAAAGTTGCCTGTAAAATAAATATAAATGCTAAAATAGCTACAATGTAACTATTAGTTATATTGTAGCTATATTAGGGTTTATTTTACAGGTAAGTATTTAGTTTTATATAGGATTAATTTATTTAGTTAATTTAATGACAGTGTAGTGTTAGGTGTAATTGTAACTTAGGTTAGGGTTTATTTTACAGGTAAATTTCTATTTATTTTAGCTAGGTAGTTATTAACTATTTAATAGCTATTGTACCTAGTTAAAATAAATACAAAGTTGCCTGTAAAATAAATATAAATCCTAAAATAGCTGCAATGTAACTATTAGTTATATTGTAGCTATATTAATAGCTAGTAGGGGGCTTAGATTAGGTGTAATTAGTTTAAAATTATTGTAATATTTTATTATTTTTGCTAATTTAGTGTTTGTTTGTTTTTTTGTACTTTTCTGATGGATGGAAGACCTCTTCTTGCCCCGCTTGGATGAAGACTTCTGCCGGTCTGGATGTCCTCTTCTGCCCCATCGGATGAAGACTTTGGCCCGGCTGGGTGAACACGACTCAAGGTAGGGAGATCTTCAGGGGGGTAGTGTTAGGTTTATTTAAGGGGGGTTTGGGTTAGAGTAGGGGTATGTGGGTGGTGGGTTGTAATGTGGGGGGGGATTGTGTTTTTTTTTTACAGGCAAAAGAGCTGTTTTCTTTGGGGCATGCCCCGCAAAGGGCCCTGTTCAGGGCTGGTAAGGTAATAGAGCTGTTAACTTTTGTAATTTAGTATAGGGTAGGGCATTTTTTTTATTTTGGGGGGCTTTGTTATTTTATTAGGGGGCTTAGATTAGGTGTAATTAGTTTAAAATTCTTGTAATATTTTTTTTATTTTTTGTAATTTAGTGGGCGGGGGTTTGTACTTTAGTTTAGTTTTTTTAATTGTAGGTACTTGTAGTTAATTTATTTAATGATAGTGTAGTGTTAGGTTTAATTGTAACTTAGGTTAGGATTTATTTTACAGGTAATTTTGTAATTATTTTAACTAGGTAGCTATTAAATAGTCAGTATCTATTTAATAGCTATTGAACCTAGTTAAAATGAATACAAAGTTGCCTGTACAATAAATATAAATGCTAAAATAGCTACAATGTAACTATTAGTTATATTGCAGCTATATTAGGGTTTATTTTACAGGTAAGTCTTTAGTTTTATATAGGATTCATTTATTTAGTAAATTTAATGATAGTGTAGTGTTAGGTGTAATTGTAACTTAGGTTATGATTTATTTTACAGGTAAATTTGTATTTATTTTAGCTAGGTAGTTATTAAATAGTTATTAACTATTTAATAGCTATTGTACCTAGTTAAAATAAATACAAAGTTGCCTGTAAAATAAATATAAATCCTAAAATAGCTACAATGTAACTATTAGTTATATTGAAGCTATATTAATAGCTAGTAGGGGGCTTAGATTAGGTGTAATTAGTTTAAAATTATTGTAATATTTTATTATTTTTTGTAATTTAGTGTTTGTTTGTATTTTGGTATTGTATGATGGATGGAAGACCTCTTCTTGCCCCGCTTGGATGAAGACTTCTGCCGGTCTGGATGTCCTCTTCTGCCCCATCGGATGAAGACTTCGGCCCGGCTGGGTGAACACGACTCAAGGTAGGGAGATCTTCAGGGGGGTAGTGTTAGGTTTATTTAAGGGGGGTTTGGGTTAGAGTAGGGGTATGTGGGTGGTGGGTTGTAATGTGGGGGGGGGATTGTGGTTTTTTTTTACAGGCAAAAGAGCTGTTTTCTTTGGGGCATGCCCCGCAAAGGGCCCTGTTCAGGGCTGGTAAGGTAATAGAGCTGTTAACTTTTGTAATTTAGTATAGGGTAGGG
This sequence comes from Bombina bombina, assembly GCF_027579735.1. NCBI lineage: Eukaryota > Metazoa > Chordata > Amphibia > Anura > Bombinatoridae > Bombina > Bombina bombina. Next base: position 680,841,946 of record NC_069500.1, on the reverse strand, counting down.
CATTTTTTTTATTTTGGGGGGCTTTGTTATTTTATTAGGGGGCTTAGATTAGGTGTAATTAGTTTAAAATTCTTGTAATATTTTTTTATTTTTTGTAATTTAGTGTTTGTTTTTTTTTGTAATTTAGTGGGGGGGTTTTGTACTTTAGTTTATTTAATTGTAGATAATTGTAGGTACTTGTAGTTAATTTATTTAATGACAGTGTAGTGTTAGGTTTAATTGTAACTTAGGTTAGGATTTATTTTAAGGTAATTTTGTAATTATTTTAACTAGGTAGCTATTAAATAGTCAATATCTATTTAATAGCGATTGTACCTAGTTAAAATAAATACAAAGTTGCCTGTAAAATAAATATAAATGCTAAAATAGCTACAATGTAATTATTAGTTATATTGCAGCTATATTAGGGTTTATTTTACAGGTAAGTATTTTGTTTTAAATATGATTCATTTATTTAGTTAATTTAATGATAGTGTAGTGTTAGGTGTAATTGTAACTTAGGTTAGGATTTATTTTACAGGTAAATTTGTATTTATTTTAGCTAGGTAGTTATTAAATAGTTATTAACTATTTAATAACTATTGTACCTAGTTAAAATAAATACAAAGTTGCCTGTAAAATAAAAATAAATGCTAAAATAGCTACAATGTAACTATTAGTTATATTGCAGCTATCTTAGGGTTTATTTTACAGGTAAGTCTTTAGTTTTAAATAGGATTCATTTATTTAACTATAGTAAATTTATTTCGTTTTATTTAAATTATATTTAAGTTAGGGGGTGTTAGTGTTAGGGTTAGATTTAGGTTTAGGGGTTAATAACCTTATTATAGTAGCGGCGACGATGGGGGCGGGAGTTTAGGGGTTAATAATTGTAGGTAGGTGGCGGCGATGTTAGGGAGGGCAGATTAGGGGTTAATAAAATGTATTATAGTGTTTGCGAGGCGGGAGTGCGGCGGTTTAGGGGTTAATACATTTATTATAGTGGCGGCGATTTGCCGTTGGCAGATTAGGGGTTAATACTTGTAGTTAGATTGTGGCGACGTTGGGGGGAGGCAGATTAGGGGTTAATAACTATAATGTAGGGGTCGGCGGTGTTAGGGACAGCAGATTAGGGGTTAATAGTTATAATGTAGGCGGCGGCGATATCGGGTCGGCAGATTAGGGGTTAATACTTGTAGTTAGATTGCGGCGACGTTGGGGGGGGGGCAGATTAGGGGTTAATAACTATAATGTAGGGGTCGGCGGTGTTAGGGACAGCAGATTAGGGGTTAATAGCTATAATGTAGGCGGCGGCGATATCGGGTCGGCAGATTAGGGGTTAATACTTGTAGTTAGATTGCGGCGACGTTGGGGGAGGCAGATTAGGGGTTAATAACTATAATGTAGGGGTCGGCGGTGTTAGGGACAGCAGATTAGGGGTTAATAGTTATAATGTAGGCGGCGGCGATATCGGGTCGGCAGATTAGGGGTTAATACTTGTAGTTAGATTGCGGCGACGTTGGGGGAGGCAGATTAGGGGTTAATAACTATAATGTAGGGGTCGGCGGTGTTAGGGACAGCAGATTAGGGGTTAATAGCTATAATGTAGGCGGCGGCGATATCGGGTCGGCAGATTAGGGGTTAATACTTGTAGTTAGATTGCGGCGACGTTGGGGGAGGCAGATTAGGGGTTAATAACTATAATGTAGGGGTCGGCGGTGTTAGGGACAGCAGATTAGGGGTTAATAGCTATAATGTAGGCGGCGGCGATATCCGATCTGCAGATTAGGGGTTAAATAATGTTATTATAGGGTTTGCGATGTGGGGGGGCCTCGGTTTAGTGGTTCATAGGTAGTTTATGGGTGTTAGTGACTTAGTGTACTAAATGGGTGTTAGTGTACTAAAAACATACCGAATTTCGGAACGGAATAGAACCGAATTCAGCCGAATCCGAATAAATCCGAAACGAATTTATTCGGATCCGAATAAATCCGAAACGAATTTATTCAAATTTTGCCGAATCAGATTCGATCCGAAACGAAATTCGAAAAGTCCGAATCGATCCGAACCGAAAACGAAACGAATTTTTTAGCGGTGCACATGTCTAATAAATGGGCCCCATGATGTGTACTTGTATGCTGGACAGCCAGCGTTAGTTAAAAGGATAGAAAGGTCAAAAATTTAATGTGCATGGGTACATCTCAATTTTAAATAGAAGCATTTTTGCAATATTATTCCGTTAGTAAACATACTTCCAGTAAAAGTTATTATAGTTTTAAAGCGGCATACACACTTGTGTCTTGATTGGTGGCTTGGTTATCCTCGTGACTTAAAAGGACGCCCAGAAAAAACCTCTGTTTGGAACACTTAAATTGTATACACAGCATAAGTTGTTAAAGAGACATTGTTACAAACAACACACGATAAGCATAGCCTTTGGAGATTTGCCAAACCAGTCCGGTTGAAGCTTGATAACAGATGTTTAAGAGATATTGTTGCAAACATCTTTAAAAAAAATAATAATAATTTCAATCAATTAGATTCTTTCACTTCAATACTATGAGACCCTTAGGTTCGGCTAACAAATGTTTGTGAGATATTGCTGTTAATACCTAGATAAAGAATAATATATCCAGAGGCGTAACTAGAAACCACAGGGCCCAGGTGCTAGAATCTAAGAAGGGGCCCCCCCACCACCCCTCCCCCCTCCAAAAAAAGGTGAATTTAATACATATATATTTTTTTTACATTTAACACAGAAAAAAATGTGAATCAGATTACGTCTGCAAAAGGAGGTACCCTGTGCCCACAGTCTGTGAGATGGTCTGACCCCCTATTACTGTATATATATAGTGACACTATTTAACCCCCCAGTACTGTATATAGTAAGTTAGTGACACAGTCTGTAATCTGCCGGTGAGATGGCTGGTCTGACCCTGCCCGCCCAGTACTTTATAAAGTGACCATAGTAGTCAGTGACATGGTCCACCCCCCATACTGTATATAGTGGTACTGTATAGTGACACTGTTTACCCCCTGCCCCCCCCCCCCCATGCTGTAGTAACAAGGTCTGTAATTTGCTGGTTCAACAAACATACACAAACACACATACATGCATAAATACACACACAGTCACATACATACACACACACACACCATACACACACACATAAACAACAATGGGTATAACAGAAACACTAACCCCTGTAGTCATGTCACATTAACATATCAGTGCAGGCAGTGGTAGGTTAACGTTTTTTATAAAAAAAATTTTTATAAAAAAATAAAAAAAAAATTTTTTTTTTTTTTTAAGCTGGGCCCCCACCCTCAGGGGCCCAGTCGCACCTGCGACCTCTGCACCCCCTGTAGTTTCGCCCCTGAATATATCTCAGAATAAGTTTTCTGCCAAATTTTGAACATTCGTATATTAGTAAAAATGAATGGTGTATGATGTGTATTTTTTAAGGATCCATCAGCAAAAGTATTTTTTAGTGATCCCCCTGCAAAAAATATGTTATTATTAGTATTTAGATACTGGTATCATTATCTTCAAGCTGTTTGATTTTTATATGCTATTAAGTGATTTTATATTTTAATAACACATTATTTTGTATTACAAATCTAATCAGTCTTGGACCACTAATTATCAGTGGACACCAAATATGTTCTAATATTTGTCCATAAAGCAACCACTTGCCGGAGTCCACAGTAGCTCTTATCTCATTACTCTGTTGCTCCCACTGTAACAAGACAGGGATAGATAAGTGCAATGATACTGGTTGGATGACTGAGTGCAACATCTTAGTTAAGGATGGCTTACTTCCAGCTCTCTTTTTTTTGGCTGGACAATCAGCAAGCAGGTGGCCAGACTTTCCACAGTAGAGGCATAATTTAAGGGAACATCTCCTATTCTTCTCTGCATCAGACAGAGATCCGCATATGAGTCGTTTTTGCAATAGTTCCTTACAGTCCATAGGAGAAGTGTAAGGTACTGTAAAATCTGGTCGAAGCCCAGGGATGTTATTGTCAGGGTGCCAGGAATCAGACTGAGACAAGAAGTGCAAAAATAATCACACCTTTATTAATAGCAAAAAATAATAAAAAGTCCACAAGTCAAATAACAAGCCAGGAATAAAAACCAGAACAGGTAGTCAGACGAGCCGAGTCAGGAGCCAAAGCGAATAGTCAGACGAGCCAGAATCAGGAACAAGGAGAACAGCAGAGTCAGGAACAAGCCAGAGATCAGGAACCAGGAGGGACGTCAGACAGCCAGGTAATACACAGGAGCTCTCACAAACAGGTCTGAGACAACGCAAGGGCAAAGAATACTGAACAGAGGCCCTTTAAATAATAAGTGATGACATCACAATTCTGAGACTACATCCTGTCTCACACGGATGATGTACACCAGTCTGGCCATAAAAGGAAGTGCAGGACATGAGCAGCATCACACAGTATGCACCAGAGTCAGGAAGAGAGGTGAGTAAAATGGCTGCCAGCAGCACATGGCAAACAGATCAGGGAAAAAACCCTGACAGTTATGAGACAGAAATCTTTCTCTGCGTCGTTCTCAAAATCTACGGTCTATGCGGTGACCAATGCTATGATCCCTTCCAGTGTCTTAGAGGGCTCCCAGGGAGCTAGTTCATCTTTAAGAAAATCAGAGAGACTCACACGGAATTGGTCCAGCAATGCAGTGTTTGTTCCACTCAGTGTTAGCAGATAGGCACCTTAATCCACCAATATATGCAAGGATCTGAGGGAACTCTGTGCTGTAGAGATGCGACATGGATCATCATATAATGTATTTGTCTCTGTTTGAACTTATATGATTGTGTGCCCATAGTAGTGCTCCACCAGATAGCAAAGAAATGATAGTGTAAACTTTTACAAAGTCTGTAGCATATGCCCATGGCCAAACTGCAAATAGTATTTTGCAGGAGGTGATAAAAGTTTGGTATTTAGTGCAATCGCTGGAGAACCATCTGGCTGTGGTACAATAGGTTCTATAGGACTAGAGACTCCTGCTGGTAGTTCAGCTGAAACTGTAGCTACAGGCGGTTGTATTAGAGGAGGTGCTTGTTGGGATTGTGTTTGTAAGGCCTCCATTCGCTGATATAGATGATCTTGACGGTTATGCATCTCCTGCATGTTTAGTGTGATGTTAGCAAGTTGCTGCAACAATGTATTCAGGGCTTCTATAACCTCTATGGGTTTCATCTTTATTGGCTTGTCAAAGGTAAACATACCTCTTGTTCTGGTTATTCTGGGACTTAATGTGCAGAGGTAGAGTAGAGGGTTTTACCAGTAGCTGAGTCAGAGCAGTCCAAAAATCAAGCCAGGGTTCAATACCAGTAATCAGCCCAATCAGCAAACACAGCAAGTATGGGCAAGGCAATAGAGCAGTCCAGATAGCCAAGCCAGGGGTAAGGAATCAAGAAACAAAATAGGGTATAAGGAAACACAGATTGCCAGGAAACACAGTCACTATGTGCAGCAATGTCCAATCACTGATTAAAGTGAGTTGCTGGGTTTTATAGGGAATGACTCCTCCTTTGGGAGTGGTTCCACAGGATGAGATTTAATGCAAGATAAAGCACCTGTATTTTTATTGGCTTGCAATACCTGCTTTTCACCATATAGGTTAATGGAACTCACAGTCCCTTTTCCTTCAGCATGTTGCAATGTTTTAGGCCTAAAGCCTGGGGACTGAATTAGTGGAAGCTCAGGCAGAGAAACATCAGATGACAGAGATGTGGAGAGAGAAGAGGATCTTCAGAGTGGGATACTGACACACTGGGTAGACTGCACAAAGATGGACAAGACACAGACCTCACACAGGGAACGGCAGGTTAAACCAATCGATGTGCAGCACAGAATGCAACAGGTACAGTGATTCTCTATCTGCAAGTGTTTGAGGGTTGCACCATGACACACACACATTCAAAGACACAAAAACACTCACATAGAAAGACTCAGAAACACACACTTACACGCACAGACACAAAGAAACGCAGGCTAATAAACAAAAATAAAAAATAGCTATACTGTATATATAGATGCACAATAATATGCACTCATTGGATTTATAGCAAAAAAAATATGACATTTTGTTATTGTTTATTGTTTTTCTACAAATCCAGGAAATACCTATCATGCATCTGCACTTGACTTTATAGTTTATCTTTATTGCTTTTATATTCAGTTGGGAATACTGGATATTGTCAGCGCCTTTAGGCAACACATCCTTGTGGTTCACAACACAAAGCAGTCTAGGGATTCTGAGGTGAATAAAAATCTGGTGGTTTTTATTTATTTATTTTTAAACTTCAGTGGAATGTCTGATTCTGGCTAACGAATGTAATGTTTCATTATACGTTATTTGGATTTAAGTTAGACTAATTGAATTTTAAATAGTAGAATTTATTTCTTATGGAAATCACTTTGCAAATAAAATAATCACTTTATTAGAATAAACTGGAAGCCTTCTTTCTCTAGCAAAAATCCTTGGAGTTGTATTAAATGTATGCTTCTCTCTTGAATAAAACTACTTTGTGTTTTCATACTCTGGAGTCATGTCCCTGATCACCATCACAGCTGTGGCAGTTATCCTTATAAACCCCCGTGAACTATAAACCTTCGGAAAACAATTGTGCACAATCCTGCATTTCCTTTAATTCCCTGTATTAATTAAAGGGTTTTGCTGAAACATGTTAAAAAAATTTAATGTGAAAAGGAAACTTCTGTACATTTGTATGCTTTTTAAGTTTACCACCCTTTCAGAGAAACCTAGGCCTTTAGCTAATTTATTGTCTCCTATATTAACCCATTAGCAAGGGACATGATTTACTTTATTAACAAAAAGTTGCAAAAACGTGTAATTTTCTTTTTTACATCTAATAAATAAAAATGTTATGATTAAACAAAAGTATTGTTCCTACACAATCAGTTCAAATAGTAAATAAATAGTAAATCATGTCCCTAAAGTAATTGTAAAAATACTATTAGTTACACAGGGACAGCTCCGGATCTTGTGCTGCCTGGGTCTGAGAAAGAAATTACCCCTCCCCCCCGTAGTAACATTACTGATTACTTTAGCAACCTACTAGCCTTGCCTCTTACCTTACAAAGCCTACCTGTTTGCAACCAATGCTTATGCACAAGTGTGCAAAAATTGGGAAAGCATTTAAGGAAGAGATGTACTTGTCCAACCTTGAATGTCGCACCTGACCAGTCTGTGTCTTTGTGCATAATAAGGTTATGCTGCTGGGAGCCTGCGGCTTCCCCCATGGAGACAGAGGACAGGAGTGTTCTGGGTCTGACATTGTCTGACTCAGTCACTGAAGTGCTGCCCCTTGTCAAGTGCTGCCCGTTGGACCCGCTTGGTTCCATGGTTAAACCGGCCCAGAAGTTACATAATAGAGGTGCATGGCTTTTTTAAAGATAAGATGGAGAGATGGCTTAAAGGATGATATATGGTAATTTTTTAAATAATGCAGGTATTTTTTAATGCTGTCAGTACACTCTGATTCCCTACCACAATTTTATGCCACTCAGAAATCAAAAGTATAAATAAATATTGTGTTCAGTATAATTATATATCATTGTTTATGAAGGCTTTTTAACACAGATGTTATAAACAACAAATAAACTCTGAGCATAAGGGGTTAAATGCTTGTAAAATAAATACTTTACCAAGGCTGCCCCTTCATAGCACCTTCACATGAGAGCCATCACAGCTAAGAGCAGGACATGCCAGTAATGCATTTCCGATCTGCCTAGTAGAGAGAGGAAGTGAAAGGCTCTGCCCTCTTAAAACCACGACGGCTGTTTGTTGCTTGCAGAAGTTAGTAAAAAAGTACTGTCAGGCAGCCAGCAGTCAAAATAGAGCAAGGACTGCTGCTACTCTGCATTTCACACACAAGCAGGCCTCTACATGGGAAACTGTATAAGTGGAACCCATCCCGGTACACACAGGAGCAGAGCAGAGAGAGGCACTCAAATAATTACCTCTCCTGCTGCTGATGCTGCAGACATTGTGCTCAAAACTAAAATTGCTGTGCACAATTTTAAGTGGAAAGGCAGTTGCCACACTATGTTTCTGATGCCCAGATTTCCCTCTTCTTTTGTCATTTCTTCTTTTACACTAACACTGTCATGCTCTATACAAGAGGCAGATATGTGAGCTGCTTCACTTGTTTCCCCCCCCCCTAAATTAACTTAATAGTGAAATGTGACTCCTGACTTGACAGACATTGGGCGGGCACTCCATACAGCACCCTCTAAGTTGTTGTGCAATCGACTGAGTTGGTTGCTGCCTCTCTCCATGTATTTGCAGCTAAGGTTAGAAAATGTGATTCAAAAAAAAAAAAAATTTTAACATTATTTACTTTTTTCTTGTCATGACAGGTGAAGTTCTGTCTACCCTGACTGTGTGTCCCTGGTTAGGGGGTATATCTTACACAGCAGAAAAATAAATAGATTAAAAATAAAAAGATGGTGGTCAGCATTGTGGGTGTGGAAAGGGAGAGAGAACTGTTTGGGAGGGATCAGGGAGGTTAACTGTCTCAGGTGGGTCAGTAATCCCTTACTTTACCAGCTAACAAATTAATCCCTTAATTTCAGAAGTATGTTACACAGCTGTAGTTAGTGGACTTCTAATTGCTAAAAACTAATTGCAAAGCCTTGCATGTCTGCTATATATATATACAGTGAGGCCCCGGTTTACGCACGACTCGGTATACGAAATTTCGGTTTACGAAATCGAAATTTGAAGAAAAATTGACTCGGTTTACGATTTTTTTTCGCAATACGAAACAAAATGCCGGTTTGCCCCCCTCGGTTTACGAATATTTTTCGCAATACGAAACCAGTGGCCCCTGTGCCCCCTGCATACTCAAGTATGATTGAATTAATGAAGTTTGGGTACCAGTGTGGAGGTGTTGGAGAGGTTTTGGAGCCATTTTGCAGCAAGTTGTTGAGCCTTTTGGAGTCATTTGCAGCAAGTTGTTAAGCCTTTTGGAGCCATTTGCAGCAAGTTGTGGAGCCTTTTGGAGACATTGGAGCCATTTGCAGCAAGTTGTTAAGCCTTTTGGAGCCTTTTGGAGCATTTTTTGGACACTTTATTTGAATTTTTTCGGACCTCCGGAACGCATTAATTGATTTTCAATGCATTCCTATGGGAAAACGTGTTTCGGTTTACGAATTTTTCGCAATACGAAACGACCCGGAGAACGAATTAAATTCGTAAACCGAGGCCTCACTGTATATATATATATATATATACACACACACAAAAAACAATATATAAACTTGCTTAAATCACAATATAAGAAATAATAAAATACAAAAACAAATTTGATGCTGAACAAAAAAGGATAAAAGTCCCAGGTAATAACGGTGGTAATGCTCAGCAGGTGAACCTCAGGGAAAAAAAGAATAAACACATATAGTAAAGTTTTGTGGTTTTGTAAAATTTACAGCAGAACCTAGAAAAGATGCTCACATTGTCTAGGGCTTCAAAATCAAGCTCTAGATATATAGGCACAGGAAGCTCCTAATAGGAGGAAAGGCAAAAGAAGGATGTTCCAGCTCCAAAGGATGAATCATAAGTGGTTAAAAAGTATATCAAATTTATTAAAAACAAGTCACAAGGCATATAATGAGACTGTCCCAATCATAGACTACTACAAACAAAAGATTGTGTGTATCACAATGTCCAATGAATGCTCTGTTAGTCCAGTAAGGAACAAGGCTCCGCCCCTTTTGTGACGTCACTACGATCGTTTCACCAATCACAGCTTTGGTTTTTCAAGGATGACTTCAAGATGGTCCTGATGACCTTTTATAGCTGTTACTCCACTTCTGATTGGGTCCTCGATTCTTATGCAGGTGTTTTTACATGTCTTATTGTTTTAATTAAGAAAAATACTTTTGCCACATAGCAAAAATACATATAATTGGCATCTTATCAAATACAATTCATTTATACATAATTAACAAACATAAAAATTAAATAAGGAAGGGGATATGGTCCCCGATATGTTACAATAAAGGCACGTTTTTGAAAAGACCAGTGAGTGCAAGCCATTGTTTATTGATGTTTTTTCCTGTTTGCACCCTGGCAAGCTGTTTTTGAAGTGAGAGTGCTCTCCACCTGCTAAACTACATATATATTAAGTCAAGAACTCCACTATTTGACATTCATCTTAGCGCAGATTTAAAGAAGTATAGTAGTGCGCTAGGTAAAAGTATATCAAACTTCTCCCTAAAAAAACAATCCTTCTATTGTTTTAAATTATGTAACTAGTAGAATAAACAGGGAATAAGTGAGAGTGGTACAATAGCTTAAGATATAATTAATACATTTATTAAAACAGTTCACTTGAACTGTTGTAAAATAAGGATGTCTCCCTTTAGATTTTTAGAGAAAAAGAACCTATATTTGGCTGTAAAAAATATAGCAAGCATCGTGTTTCAAATCTGCTGCAAAAGTGACTACAGTCCGAATCAGGCATAGGCAAGGTGTCTGTACACAGACACTGGTGTCCATGATTAGCCCTTGCAGTGTCCGCCACAACCTTAGGATATCTTTTCTTTCTGATTAAATAATAGGAAGAAAAAACAATATTTAGTGTGAATAAAATTAGTGGCTTGTCAAGAGACTGCTAACGATATTGGGTGATAAGTTATGGAATAAATAAAGACTGAGTGAAATACTGGATGTGTATCTGCATCTGTATAATAACACCCAGCTCTATACAAAGACACAGTAGTGACACTGGCACATGCATATAGCTAGACAAGGGTTGGTTATAGGGTCAGTGGTATCTGCATCTGTATAATAACACCCAGCTCTATACAAAGACACAGTAGTGACACTGGCACATGGGTATAGCCAGATAAGCGCTGGTTATAGGGTCAGTGGTATCTGCATCTGTATAATAACACCCAGCTCTATACAAAGACACAGTAGTGACACTGGCACATGCGTATAGCCAGACAAGGGTTGGTTATAGGATCAGTGGTATCTGCATCAGTATAATAACACCCAGCTCTATACAAAGACACAGTAGTGACACTGGCACATGCGTATAGCCAGACAAGGGTTGGTTATAGGATCAGTGGTATCTGCATCAGTATAATAATACCCAGCACTATATAATGACACAGTAGTGACACTGGCACATGCGTATAGCCAGACAAGGGTTGGTTATAGGATCAGTGGTATCTGCATCAGTATAATAACACCAAGCACTATATAATGACACAGTAGTGACACTGGCACATGCGTATAGGCAGAGGAGGGCTGGTTATAGGATCAGTGGTATCTGCATCAGTATAATAACACCAAGCACTATATAATGACACAGTAGTGACACAGGCACATGGGTATAGCCAGAGGAGGGCTGGTTATAGGATCAGTGGTATCTGCATCAGTATAATAACACCCAGCACTATATAATGACACAGTAGTGACACTTGCTCATGGGTATAGCCAGAGGAGGGCTGGTTATAGGATCAGTGGTATCTGCATCAGTATAATAACACCAAGCACTATATAATGACACAGTAGTGACACTGGCACATGGGTATAGCCAGAGGAGGGCTGGTTATAGGATCAGTGGTATCTGCATCAGTATAATAACACCAAGCACTATATAATGACACAGTAGTGACACAGGCACATGGGTATAGCCAGAGGAGGGCTGGTTATAGGATCAGTGGTATCTGCATCAGTATAATAACACCCAGCACTATATAATGACACAGTAGTGACACTGGCTCATGGGTATAGCCAGAGGAGGGCTGGTTATAGGATCAGTGGTATCTGCATCAGTATAATAACACCCAGCACTATATAATGACACAGTAGTGACACTGGCTCATGGGTATAGCCAGAGGAGGGCTGGTTATAGGATCAGTGGTATCTGCATCAGTATAATAACACCAAGCACTATAAAATAATGTTTTTAATTTCAAATGTACCTTGGTGTCCTTCACTAAGGTCTGTACTTTGGAAAATGTCCGCCACAGCCTCTGTCTGTGGCTATTCCTGGTCCGAATTAATATTGATGTTTAAATATCAAGCTTCTATGAAGCGTACCACCGTCGGCTCTGCCACCTATATTACAGTGCAAGTGTTCAATGACTAACATTTTACTTTGAACTTCTAATATGAGCACAAAAAGAGGGCTATTGATTTAACTTGAGCTGTGTTAGTGCATAATAGTGCTAATATTTTTTTGCTCCGCTTGTAATCTAGGCATATGTTTTTTAAGCTACTATAAATGTGATAAAGGATATGTTACATGTTTTAGCATAAACTGTAGAATAAACAAAATATATAAACTGTAATCGAAACACAGTTAACATGAAATAATATTCACTGACTCAGTAGTCAATTAAAACATATATAATGATATAATGAACAGTTCACAAATACATTTTTATTGTTTCGTCACTTCTTTTTGACTTATCATCCTCAAACTAATGGTAAGACTGAAAGAGCTAATCACGTGCTTAAACAACATTTTTGGCGACACTCTTCACATCTTGAGGTTAATTGCCCTGGGTTGTTTTCCATTTGCTGAATTTGCCTATGATAACCTAGCATTAAAAAATATTCCACTGCTGACGTTAAAGCAATCGTGAATCCTTTTTGAAACGCTATGATTTACCAGTGCTATAAATAAAGGGGACTTTTGGTTATGAAGAATAAAAAACTTCATGCTTAAAGGGACACTGAACCCAATTTTTTTTTTTCATGCTTCAGATAGAGCATGAACTTTTAAGCAACTTTCTAATGTACTCCTATTATCAATTTTTCTTAGTTTTCTTGTTATCTTCATTTTAAAAGCAGAAATGTAAATCTTAGCAGCCAGCCCATTTTAGGTTCAGCACCATGGATAGCACTTGCTTATTGGAGGCTTACATTTACCCACCAATAAGCAAGCATAACCCAGGTTCTCAACCAAAAATGGGACGGCTCCTATGCATCACATTACTCCTTTTAAATAAAGATAGCAAGAGAATGAAGAAAAATTGATAATTGGAGTAAATTAGAAAGTTGCTTAAAATTGCATGCTCTATCTGAATCATGAAAGAAAAAAATTGGGTTTAGTGTCCCTTTAAAGTACCTTTATTTGCCGCAAGTTTATGTCGAGCTGAGCACCTCCAGCTGCCCAAAATGCTATTCTTTTCAATGCGGTGACGTTTTCACTGTTGGCAGCAGGAAGTGCTCAGCTCGGCATAAACTTGCGGGTAAATAAAGGTACTTTCAGCTTGAAGTTTTTTTATGCTTCATGACTGATAGTTCCCATTATTTTTAGCCCTGGTAATTCTTAGCGTTTCAAAAACGCTAGCGTTTACCATCACTTTAAATTCCAGTTACACGTTCCATTCAGTTCTATTTCTATTTACAATAACTTCCAGGAACCAACTGCTGGTATTAATTTTCACGCTGCTAATTTAAAAGTTCCTTAGCCTCAGGGTTCTTTTTACAGTTTACGGCACATTCATTGTACCTCTGAGTTTTATTAAAATGATCTGTAGGTGTAACTTGAACACAATCTTACATTTCTAACAGCAAATAGAAAGAGATTCACAGTCTTTCCATCAGATCATGTTAGGACAGAAAACATTATAGTTTGTAATAATGAAGTTTTTCAGACTTTGGAACTGCAAATTGATTTTAGAAACAATCATACAGATTCCATGTGCTTACTTGAATTTACAGAAAAGATAGTATATTCTACATTTAGGGCCAGATTTTAAGTGGAGCGCTAAATATCACATTCTTGAAAGCGATATTTGCGCTCCACTGAGTAATACCAGTGCACGCTAATGTGCACTGCTATTACATGTTGACAGAGAGCGCACTTCCATAGGCTCCAAAGGGAGCCTCGTTTTAATGCCATCATACATGGCACAGAACCAAAGCGCATCGAAGGGGGTAAGTTGTGCAGCGATGGCAGCTAACTATAAATATATATGTATATGCTTATATACACATATTAACACATAAATATATATGCATATAATCATATACATATATATTTATTGGGAACACACAGGTCCTATATACCGCAATGTAAAGGCACTTTTCAGTGCTGTTTTTTTTTTTCTAACACCCCGCTCCCACCAACTTTACCCCCAAAATACTGCCTAGTGCAGTTATTTTATTAAAAAATAAAAATGCTACAATTTTTATTTTTTATTAAAATACACTACACTGTATTTTGGGGGCATTTGGGGGACATTTATAAACTTAACCAGAGATCTCATCTCTGGTTAATTGTATAAGCTCTAATTTCTACTGTGAGCTTGCGGTAGCAATAACCAACCACTTCTAATGGCTGGTTATTTATTGTGCGCCCGCAAAAGGGCAAATTTGCCTGTTTGTGGGCGGGCAATAAATTAGCGCTCCATTTGCAATCTAGCCCTTATTTGTCTCAGTTAAGAGTTTAATAATTTGAAAACCCTGCAACTGATCTTACATATGGAAAAATAAAAATATATATATTTTTTTAAATGTAATTCGCAGTTGACTGTTGGACTCAACCAAATGATAATAATTATAATGGATATTATATTCTTGAAATCAACATCAAAATATGATTATGCATTTAAAGTAACATGTTTTACTCATATTTAAACATTTTTGCATGAAAAAATAATGTAATTTAGGGCTTGATGTTCAAACCTACGCTGTTGCCTGTGAGAAATAGGCAATTTTGTCTTGCCAATCTCGCAATGTTCATGGAAGGTGAAATGTTCCAAAAAAGTGGGCTTCCCTCATTGTAAAGATGATATGCTATGTGGCTTCTTTAGAAAAGTATAGGCCTTACTACCTTATAAATTTGCAAAAACATCACTAATGAATGCTGCCAATAGCTTTACCCAGCGAGGGAGCGAGCTACATTTAGTTCAGCTGTGTTTAGATAGTGAGCCAGCAAGGTGATTAAAAAAACAACAAAACAGTGGAGGATGGCGATGAAGGTAAGGTACGGAAAAATTTGAAGGGTTTTAAGTATTTAATTTTCTTTATTTTTTACAAATACCGCTTAGTTAATGTTACATAATTCTGTACATAGCTCATTATGAGAATTAAACTGTGATCAGGTCGGCCTTCAATCCATCATCATTCATTTGGTAAAAAAGGCCAGCTAGAACAGACTGTGAGAAAGCAGACACCCCAACCCAGAGTAGAGGAGCTTCAGGACTTTAGGAGGCATCTTATAGTTGACTTCATTAGTAAATTTATGTTAGGGAGAAAAAAAGAAGAAAACATTTCTTCTATAAAGGTAAGACGAGTCCACGGATTCATCCTTTACTTGTGGGATATAATCTTTCCCTACAGGAAGTGGCAAAGAGCATCACAGCAGAGTTGTCTATATAGCTCCTCCCTTAGCTCCACCCCCAGTCATTCTCTTTGCCTACTCTAAGTACTAGGAAGGGTAAAGTGAAAGAGGTGATAGAATATTAGTTTTTAATTTCTTCAAGCAAGAGTTTGTTATTTTAAATGGTACCGGTTTGTACTATTTACTCTCAGGCAGCAGATGGATGAAGACTACTGCCTGGAGGATGATGATCTTAGCATTTGTAACTAAGGTCCATTGCTGTTCCCACAGAGGCTGAGGAGTACAGGAAGCTTCAGTGTGAGGAACGGTTTCATGCTATGCAGAAATGAGGTATGTTCAGTCATATTTTTTCTGGAGAGACTGTGTATTTCAGAAAGGCTGACATTATACCCAGGAGGGTAAGGGTAAGCAGTAATCCTAGAGCTAAAAGAAGGGCATTACTTAGCTTGCATATGGGGCCAATTACATATATGGCTGACACTGAATGGACAAATGTTTGTGAGCAAACGTTTTTTGGATGGGAGTGCTTTAACTTTTTTGTGGGCAATAAACATTTTGGGCCACTTTATTAGGGCACACATGGCTTAATTTTCGGGTCTTAGAACCCACATGGCTAGTTATAACCGCTCTGATGCGGTTCTTTAAGGCTGAGGAAACAACGAGTGCGATGGGCGGGGCCTATTTTCGCGCCTCAGATGCGCAGTTAGTTTTGTCAGCAAGCAGCAAGCTCTAACTCCTGAGGGCCCTGGTGTATGTTTTGGGCCAAATCAAAGCTTTTACCCCACACTTTCGATCCCTGAGGGCAGATAGGGCCACAGCAGGGCTGTGGCAAGGTGCTGAGGGGTCTTTTTCCGGATCTGGGCCTATTTTCGATCCGGTTTGGAAATTAAGGGGTTAATTGTTAAAAAAAATTGTGGTGCAATCTTAACTACCTATGGTGTGTCTACATACAACATTTAAAAAAAATTGGTGCATGTTTAGGCTGTTTTGCAGAACGTGTATGCTTTTTTTCTCTTAAAGGCGCAGTACCGTTTTTTAAGATTGTTATTTTTTTCACTAAATAAAGTGTTTTCCTTGTTTGTAGTCATTACTAGCCTGTTCAACATGTCTGACATTGAGGAAAGTCAATGTTTAATATGTTTAGAAACCATTCTGGAACCTCCACTTAGAATGTGTCCCTCATGCACTGAAAGGCCAATAAATTGTAAAGAACATATTTTAGCTACTAAAAGTATGTCGCAGGATGATTCTCAGTCAGAAGAGAATCAGGTTATGCCATCTAATTCTCCCCAAGTGTTACAACCATTAACGCCCGCACAAGCGACGCCAAGTGCTTCTAGTGCGCCTAACGCTTTCATCCTGCAAGATATGGCCGCAGTTATGAATACTACCCTCACTGAGGTTTTATCTAAGCTGCCGGGGTTGCAGGGAAAGTGCAGTAGTTCTGGTGTGAGAACAAACGCTGAGCCCTCTGACGCTTTATTAGCTATATCCGATGTACCCTCACAAGGTTCTGAAGTGAGAGATTTGCTGGCTGAGGGAGAGATTTCTGACTTAGGAAATATTGCTCAGGGAGGTTTTAGCGACTCTGGATGATTGTGACCCTATTGTAGTTCCAGAGAAATTGTGTAAAATGGACAAATTCCTAGAGGTTCCTGCCTACACTGATGTTTTTCCGGTCCCTAAGAGGATTTCGGAAATTGTTACTAAGGAGTGGGATAGACCAGGTATTTCGTTCGCTCCCCCTCCTACTTTTAAGAAAATTTTTCCCATATCAGACGCCGTGCGGGACTCGTGGCAGATGGTCCCTAAGAAGGAAGGAGCTATTTCTACCCTGGCTAATCATACAACTATACCTATTGAGGACAGTTGTGCTTTCAAAGATCCTATGGATAAAAAATTAGAGGGTCTCCTGAAGAAAATATTTGTTCATCAAGGTTTTCTTCTCCAACCTATAGCGTGCATTGTTCCTCCTGTAACTACTGCAGCGTCCTTTTGGTTCGAGGCTCTGGAAGTCTCAGGTTGAGACTCCATTAAAGGATATTCTGGATAGAATTAGGGCTCTCAAGCTAGCTAATTCTTTCATTACAGATGCCGCTTTTCAATTGGCTAAATTAGCGGCGAAGAATTCAGGTTTTGCCTTTTTAGTGCACAGAGCGTTATGGCTTAAGTCCTGGTCTGCTGATGTGTCATCAAAAGCTAAGCTTTTAGCCATCCCTTTCAAGAGTAAGACCTAATTCGGGCCTGAACTGAAAGAGATCATTTCAGACATCACTGGAGGGAAAGGCCATGCCCTTCCTCAGGATAAGTACAGTAAAAGGTTAAATTATAAGCGCTAGAGATGAAAAACCCAGCTTAACTATTGAATTCCCCTCCAGGAAAGCAAAAAATTGAGAGCAAATGATCAGATGGTAGTTAAGCGCTAAGAGCGAGGTTTGTGGGAGAATGTTATTGATCTACAAATAAAGCTATGTGACGGCGTATATTGTGGATATAAAAACTAATATTAGATTTGTGATAAGTGCTGTGTAGGTACCAGTACTAGAAAAATGTGAGGATAATGGCAATATATATATATATTGGTATAGTGAACTAAAAGAATTGAAAGAAGCGAAGAGAGTACAAATATAGATACAATTTATTAAAATAAAGGTTTAAAACAATATATCAAGTATTAGGCAAATAAGAACATATGTATCTAAAAGTGCAGGGACGTCTCCCTTATTCGTTACTATTTAGTAACAGTTGATAAAAAAGATCAAATGGCAGTGTAAAGTACTTGCGTTTTTAAATTGCTGTTAGCAACTGTGGAGTAAAAGTGTATCTCCTAAGATGTTCAGTAGAGATGCAAGGTAACTGTCGGATAGAGACCGCGTTGTGTGCGGCTTGGCGTTACCGGATGGTGTTGATTGCGCCTTTTACGTGACCGGTATGACGTCACTGATGCCGGTTGCGTACGGCGTTTCTATGGTAGCCCCTATTCCGCAAAGATTGTGGAAGTCTTGGGGGAATAAATGTAGAACTTGGCGGTCAAAGTAAATGACTTGATGGTTGCTTAATGTAATATGGGGATAGGTGATCCTCAGATTGTGCAGGCTGTGCGGTCGCGATGTAGCGACTAAAAATGCGGTTTGTTCCCTTTGGTTGCTAGTAGCAACTGGTGGGTCCTTTTGATGTTAAAACTTGGCGGTCGTTCAAAAACAACTATTTGGGCAGGTGTATCTTTGCGGTCGTTATTAAAAAACGACTAAGATGAATAGAAAGTCTTTGATTAGAAGAGCTTGGCGGTCACTATATAGCGACTAGGAGATCTTTGCGGTCGTTAGTAACGACTCTGGTGTTCCTGTTTATTTTGCCGGCTGTTGGTTAACAGGGAGACGAGAACCGAGCGAGGAGTAAGAAGAATAATGCATGTTCATGTTCATGTTTACTCCTTACAGAGACCTAACCAGACTTGGAACAAGGGTAAACAGGCCAAGAAGCCCGCTGCTGCCACCAAGACAGCATGAAGGGGTAGCCCCCGATCCGGGACTGGATCTAGTAGGGGGCAGACTTTCTCTCTTCGCTCAGGCTTGGGCAAGAGACGTTCAGGACTCCTGGGCTTTAGAAATAGTAACCCAGGAGTATCTTCTAGATTTCAAAGATTCTCCCCCAAGGAGGAGATTCCATCTTTCTCAATTGTCTGTAAACCAGACAAAAAGAGAGGTGTTCTTACGCTGTGTAGAAGACCTATTTTCCATGGGAGTGATCTGCCCAGTTCCGGATACAGAACAGGGGCAAGGGTTCTACTCCAATCTGTGTGTGGTTCCCAAAAAAGAGGGAACTTTCAGACCAATTTTGGATCTCAAGATCCTAAACAAATTCCTCAGAGTCCCATCCTTCAAGATGGAGACCATTCAGACTATTTTGCCAATGATCCAGGAGGGTCCATATATGACCACCGTTGAATTAAAGGATGCGTATCTACACATTCCTATCCACAAAGATCATTACCAGTTTCTCAGGTTCGCCTTTCTGGACAAGCATTACCAGTTTGTGGCTCTTCCCTTCGGGTTGGCCACGGCTCCCAGAATTTTCACAAAGGTGCTAGGGTCCCTTCTGGCAGTTCTAAGGCCGCGGGGCATAGCTGTGGTGCCTTATACCAGGCGTCAACTTACCAACTAGCTAAGTCTCACACGGACATCATGTTGGCTTTTCTAAGATCTCACGGGTGGAAGGTAAAAAAGAGTATAGATTCAGTGGACATGAAAATTTTTCTGACGGAGGTCAGGAAATAAAAGATTTTATCCATCTGCCGAGCTCTTCATTCCATTCCTCGGCCATCAGTAGCTCAGTGTATGGAGGTAATTGGTTAATGGTAGCAGCAATGGACATAGTTCCGTTTGCTCGTTTGCATCTCAGACCACTGCAACTTTGCATGCTCAAACAGTGGAATGGGGATTATGCAGATTTATCTCCTCAGATAAATCTGGACCAAGAGACCAGAGACTCTCTTCTTTGGTGGTTGTCACAGGATCATCTGTCCAAGGGAATGTGTTTCCGCAGGCTAGCGTGGGTCATAGTGACGACGGATGCCAGCCTATTGGGCTGGGGTGCAGTCTGGAATTCCCTGAAAGCACAGGGATTGTGGACTCAGGAGGAGGCTCTCCTCCCGATAAATATTCTAGAACTGAGAGTGATATTCAACGCGCTTCAGGCGTGGCCTCAGCTGGCTTCGACCAGATTCATAAGATTCCAGTCGGACAATATCATGACTGTAGCATATATCAATCATCAGGGGGAAACAAAGAGTTCTCTAGCGATGATAGAGGTTACCAAAATACTTCAATGGGCAGAGACTCACTCTTGCCATCTATCAGCAATCTATATCCCAGGAGTGGAGAACTGGGAAGCGGATTTTCTAAGTCGCCAGACTTTTCATCCGGGGGAGTGGGAACTCCATCTGGAGGTGTTTGCACAATTGATTCAGTAATGGGGCACACCAGAATTGGATCTGATGGCGTCTCGTCAAAATGCCAAACTTCCTCGATACGGGTCCAGGTCAAGGGATCCTCAGGCAGTACTGATCGATGCTCTAGCAGTACCCTGGTCGTTCAACCTGGCTTATGTGTTTCCACCATATCCTCTCCTTCCTCGTTTGATTGCCAGAATCAAACAGGAGAGAGCTTTGGTGATTTTGATAGCACATGCATGGCCACACAGGACTTGGTATGCAGACCTGGTGGACATGTCATCTCTTCCACCATGGACTCTGCCACTGAGACAGGACCTTCTGATTCAAGGTCCGTTCCAGCATCCAAATCTTGTCTCTCTGTGACTGACTGCTTGGAAATTGAACGCTTGATCTTATCCAAGCGGGGGTTCTCTGAGTCGGTCATAGATACCTTGATTCAGGCTCGAAAGCCTGTCACCAGAAAAATTTATCATAAGATATGGCGTAAATATCTTTATTGGTGCGAATCCAAAGGCTACTCATGGAGTAAGTTCAGGATTCCTAGGATTTTGTCCTTTCTCCAAGAAGGATTGGAGAAGGGGTTATCAGCTAGTTCCTTAAAGGGACAGATATCTGCTTTATCAATTCTACTGCACAAACGTCTGGCAGATGTTCCAGACGTTCAGTCGTTCTGTCAGGCTTTAGTTAGATTCAAGCCTGTGTTTAAACCTGTTGCTCCGCCATGGAGTTTGAATTTAGTTCTTAAGGTTCTTCAAGGGGTTCCGTTTGAACCTATGCATTCCATAGATATTAAGCTTCTATCTTGGAAAGTTCTGTTTTTAGTTGCTATCTCTTTGGCTCGAAGAGTTTCTGAACTATCTGCATTGCAATGCGACTCACCTTATCTTGTTTTCCATGCTGATAAGGTGGTTTTGAGTACCAAACCTGGATTCCTTCCTAAGGTTGTTACTAATAGGAATATTAATCAGGAAATTGTTGTTCCTTCTCTGTGTCCTAATCCCTCCTCTAAGAAGGAGCGTCTATTCCACAACTTGGACGTGGTTCGTGCTTTAAAGTTTTACTTGCAAGCGACCAAAGATTTCCGTCAAACATCTTCTTTGTTTGTTGTCTATTCTGGAAAACGTAGAGATCAAAAAGCTACGGCTACCTCTCTTGCCTTTTGGCTGAAAAGCATCATCCGTTTGGCATACGAGACTGCTGGACAGCAGCCTCCTGAAAGAATTACAGCCCACTCTACTAGAGCGGTGGCTTCCACATGGGCTTTTAAAAATGATGCTTCTGTTGAACAGATTTGTAAGATGGTCTTCGCTTCATACCTTTTCCAAATTTTACAAATTTGATACCTTTGCTTCTTCGGAGGCTATTGTTGGGAGAAAAGTTCTTCAAGCAGTGGTGCCTTCTGTTTAACCATCTGTCTTGTCCCTCCCGTTCATCCGTGTCCTGTAGCTTTGGTATTGTATCCCACAAGTAAAGGATGAATCCGTGGACTCGTCTTACCTTTATAGAAGAAAACTAAATTTATGCTTACCTGATAAATTGATTTCTTATATGGTAAGACGAGTCCACGGCCCGCCCTGTCAGTTTTTAAGATAGATTGTATTTTTTTATTTTAACTCAGTTACCTCTGCACCTTGTAGTTTCTCCTTTTTCTTCCTGTACCTTCGGTCGAATGACTGGGGGGTGGAGCTAAGGGAGGAGCTATATAGACAGCTCTGCTGTGTTGCTCTTTGCCACTTCCTGTAGGGAAGGATAATATCCCACAAGTAAAGGATGAATCCGTGGACTCGTCTTACCATAGAAGAAATCAATTTATCAGGTAAGCATAAATTTAGTTTTTTCTTCTACCCTAAAAGTTATTTTTTTCTTCTAATTTGGTTCAAGCAGCCCAGGGTTTGAGTCAGTTGGTCAGGGAGCAAAATGTGTTAAGTCTATAGTGATATGGCTGGGCAGTTATTGTGTAGGGCTAGGCATTTCTGTGCAGGGTCTGGGTGGCCATGGTTTCACTTTGTTAAAAGAGAAATAAATAGATGAATGAAACAGAATGACAGAGCTCCCAGAATATGATGGTCTTACAAAATGCAGAGCAACTGGGAGCTCTATTGAACCCATCTAATACATAAAATACTGTCTAATGCATATTATTTGTTTGAACTGATATGGGTTATATTAGCTTTAATAACTTAATATTTTATTCCACAGGTGGCCAGTTTCTGTCATCCAATCAAATGCCTTAAAGCATTTCAGTATTCACTGACTGATATAGCTCAAGTGGCCAAAAGTGTCATTTGTGTGGTCCTGTGTGGGTCAAAGTCTAGATGAATGAGTTAAGCCTATCAATCCAAGATCAGCATTTAGGTGGGAGTTTCAAGATATCTCTGAATAAAACCAGGGCATAAATTCCAGATGCCAAGAAGAAGGATCACTACATAACAGAGATCCCAATATGGGACCACTCTACAACATGCAGGAAAATTCAGAGCTCTGCAATATCTTCCCTAGATGTGAGCGGGCTTCATACATCTGCATTGGCTCCTGCACATGCATAGCTGTGCCTGTGATGTCACACATGAAATCACTGTGCAAAGCTGAATATATTATATTGCTATGTAAGGCCAGTTCTGCTGTAGACTCAACAAACATTTTTCCTCAGATAAGAGCCAGCATTCATTATTTCTTCACCATGTTGTGGATTCTGGTGCTGCCCTCTTTTCCCTTAAACTAAAGTACAGAAGAAATATGCAATTATAAACATAATAATAACAATAATTAATAACATTTATTTTGAATGTATCAATGTGTTTATTTGTCAAGCAAATAAAACTAAAATGTGAAGCATACTACTTCATTAGTTTTTAAATTCTTATTATTCTTATTGGAAAAAATAACTTTTGATGCCATAAAACTGGACAACATACAAGTTAAAAATGTTTTACTGTGTATAGTTTTAGGATCCCGGCCAGACCAGACAAATAGACTGAAAGACTGAGTGACTGACCAAGCGATGTTAAAAACTACCTAGTTAAATTATATGATGACCACTAAAAGTTTATATAGTAACATCAGAGTAAGCATTGGACATTGTTAATAAACATCTAAAGTTAAATATAGCAATCTTTGAGGCTAAGAAGGTTTTAAATGAGAGCTATAATGTATTTTGTGCATGATTTAAAGCACACTCAAATCTCTTTTGAACGAAATAAAAACAAAAAATACAAAATACACCAATATATATGATATAACGGAAAAAAGAAATATAGGGCCTATCTATCAAGCTCCGAATGTTGTAAATATTATCCTTATTATTATTATTATAAATATTATTATTAGTTCAGTAGTGTACGCACAAAGTGTATTATGTGTTTAGACACAATAAATATTATGGAACATCTATATCATTCTGATAATGAAATTCATTATATATATAATAGCGGTTACCAACTTTGCAGGGGCAATGTGTGCAATTTAATAACACTCTGAATTATATCATTTGCAAAGGATAATATATATAAAACCTGAATCCTTTTAGTTCTGATTTGTCTATTAATTAAACTGAGACCAGATCAATAAACAACCTTAGTTTATTAAAATAATTATTAGAAATAATAAGCAGTATTTGAATAAAGCAAATCAATAAGCATACATCATTACTATGATTTAATGATTATCAGGTTAAAACTAATGAAAACAATCACTAAATTATTTTACTTGCAGTAGCTTGCATGTATAATAGAGAAACAGAAGCTTTTGTTATTTAAATTATCAGCATAGCTGACAAGAATCAGGTAAACTACTAATCCTGGCAAACCATAAGAAAATGATATTATTACCAGATTCTGCAGGGGGCGGCGTTGCACCAGCAGCTCTTGTGAGCTGCTGGTGCAATGTTAAATGCGGAGAGCGTATTGCTCTCCGCATTTAGCGAGGTCTTGCGGACCTGATCCGCACTGTCAGATCAGGTCCGCAAGACCTTTGATAAATAGGGGCCATAGGCATCTACTTATCAAGCCGTCAACCACAAATACTCTGGAATTTCTGCAGCGTATTTGTGGCGAGCCTGATTCCCCTTAGTTATCAAACCCTACAGACCGGCAAAAGTAGAATTTTGTGATGTAACATACGATCCGCCGGACTCAGTCCGACACAGATCGATGCTTACATGATTACAGATGTTCCGAATGCAAATTCAGCACAATCTGACTACTTTTGCTAGTTATCAAATTTCTACCAGGTACACTCGCCACTATTCCGGCCCAGTGTACCTGGTTTTCAATCCGCTGCCCTGGAGGCAGCGGATGCCATAGGAATCATTGGGAGTCTGAAAGCAGCGAAAGCTTATGTTCGCTGCTGCCCGATATTCCATTGATTCCTATGGTAACGTTTACACCTAACATGTACCACGAGTCTAAACACCCCTAATCTGCCGCCCCTACACCACTGCCACCTACATTATACTTATTAATCCCTAATCTGCCCCCCCTACACCGCCGCCACCTACATTACACTTATTAACCCCTAATCTACCGCCCCCTACACCGCCGCCACCTACATTATACTTATTAACCCCTAATCTGCCACCACCTACACCGCCGCCACCTACATTATATTTATTAACCCCTAATCTGCCCCCCCTACACCATCACCGTCTACATTATATTTATTAACCCCTAATCTGCCCCCCCTACACCGCCGCCACTATATTAAATTTATTAACCCCTAAACCTAAGACTAACCCTAACACCCCCTAACTTAAATATAATTTAAATAAATCTAAATAAATATTCCTATCATTAAATAAATTATTCCTATTTAAAACTAAATACTTACCTGTAAAATAAACCTTAAGCTAGCTACAATATAACTAATAGTTAAATTGTATCTATCTTAGGGTTTATTTTTATTTTACAGGCAAGTTTGTATTTATTTTAACTAGGTAGAATAGTTATTAAATAGTTATTAACTATTTAATAACTTCCTAGTTAAAATAAATACAAATATACCTGTAAAATAAAACCTAACCTAAGTTACAATTACACCTAACACTACACTATAATTAAATAAATTCCCTAAACTAAATACAATTAAATACAATTAAATAAAATTATCTAAAGTACCAAAAAAAAAAAAAACACTAAATTACAGAAAATAATAAACAAATTACAATATTTTTAGACTAATTAGACCTAATCTAATCCCCCTAACAAAATAAAAAAGCCCCCCCCCAAATAAAAAAAGCCCTACCCTACACTAAATTACAAATAGCCCTTAAAAGGGCCTTTTGCGGGGCATTGCCCCAAAGTAATCAGCTCTTTTACCTGTAAAAGAAATTTACAAACCCCCCCAACATTAAAACCCACCACCCACACAACCAACCCTACTCTAAAACCCAACGCATCCCCCCTTAAAAAAACACTAACCCCTTGAAGATTACCTTACCGTGAGAAGTCTTCACCCAACCGTGCCAAAGTCCTCAACGAAGCCGGCAGAAGTGGTCCTCCAGACGGGCAGAAGTGGTCCTCCAAACGGGCAGAAGTCTTCATCCAGACAGCATCTTCTATCTTCATCCATCCGGTGTGGAGTGGCTCCATCTTCTAGACATCCGACACGGAGCATCCTCTTCATCCGACGTCTTCTTGAACAATGACGGTTCCTTTAAGTGACGTCATCCAAGATGGCGTCCCTTCAATTCCGATTGGCTGATAGAATTCTATTAGACAATCGGAATTAAGGTAGGAAAAATCCTATTGGCTGATGCAATCAATCCTATTGACTGATCCGCACCGGATGGATGAAGATAGAAGATGCCGTCTGGATGAAGACTTCTGCCCGTCTGGAGGACCACTTCTGCCGGCTTCGTTGAGGACTTCTGCCCGGTTGGGTGAAGACTTCTCACGGTAAGGTGATCTTCAAGGGGTTAGTGTTAGATTTTTTTAAGGGGGGATTGGGTGGGTTTTAGAGTAGGGTTGGTTGTGTGGGTGGTGGGTTTTAATGTTGGGGGGGTTGTAATTTTTTTTACAGGTAAAAGAGCTGATTACTTTGGGGCAATGCCCCGCAAAAGGCCCTTTTAAGGTCTATTTGTAATTTAGTGTAGGGTAGGGCTTTTTTTATTTTGGGGGGGCTTTTTTATTTGTTAGGGGGATTAGATTAGGTGTAATTAGTTTAAAATCTTGTAATTTGTTTATTATTTTCTGTAATTTAGTGGGGGGGGGTTTGTACTTTAGATAATTTTATTTAATTGTATTTAATTGTATTTAGTTTAGGGAATCTATTTAATTATAGTGTAGTGTTAGGTGTAATTGTAACTTAGGTTAGGTTTTATTTTACAGGTATATTTGTATTTATTTTAACTAGGAAGTTATTAAATAGTTAATAACTATTTAATAACTATTCTACCTAGTTAAAATAAATACAAACTTGACTGTAAAATAAAAATAAACCATAAGCTAGATACAATATAACTATTAGTTATATTGTAGCAAGCTTAGGGTTTATTTTACAGGTAAGTATTTAGTTTTAAATATTAATAATTTATTTAATGATAGGAATATTTATTTAGATTTATTTAAATTATATTTAAGTTAGGGGGTGTTAGGGTTAGAGTTAGACTTAGGTTTAGGGGTTAATAAATTTAATATAGTGGCGGCGGTGTAGGGGGCAGATTAGGGGTTAATAAATATAATGTAGGTGGCGGCGGTGTAGGGTGCGGCAGATTAGGGGTTAATAAGTATAATGTAGGTGGCGGTGGTGTAGGGGGCGGCAGATTAGGAGTTAATAAGTATAATGTAGGTGGCGGTGGGCTCCGGGGGCGGCGATTTAGGGGTTAAACACTTTATTTAGTTGCGGCGGGGTCAGTGAGCGGTGGTTTAGGGGTTAATACATTTATTAGAGTTGCGGTAGGCTCCAGGAGCGGTGGTATAGGGGTATAGTATATACAGTATAGTATAGTGTGGGTGTTTAGTTACAGGGTACCAATAAAGCTGTGAAAAAGCTGAAGAGCAGCAAGATCGATGACTGTTAGTTAACAACAGTACACTGCTCATCGCACCGTACTTGGTGCGCGGATTTTTGGCAGCTTTTTTGGTAATTTTGGAAAATGTATTCAGGTCCGCGGCAGCGATGTTAGGCGAGCATATTGGTGCCGTCGAATGCAAGTAAGTTGACGGCTTGATAAGTAGATGCCATATCCTTTTTTTACCAATGAAAAAATATATAATTTAAAAGTAGACAACCCAAGGTATTGATGCCACTATTTGGCTGCCTGATACAATCATATAAAAAATTGTTAACTTTTTCACAAACTTTGTGTATCTCACTGAAATTACTTACACACAGCTGCTGCAGTCATAAGACAATATTTTGCAGTAAAAGCTTCTCTAGAATTCCCAGTGTTCAGAAACAGCAGACATAATTGACTTTGCCATTGGTTTGTGGCAATTACAAGGCCACTAATTGCAGGTGGGCACACTTCTGAAATTCCTGACAGTGAAGGGGTTAATAAATTATCTGGTATAGTTAATATTTAGTGTAGAGATTACCCTCTCATCTGACACCTCCCATCCCCTGATCCCTCCCAAATAGCTCTTTTCCCCCCACTTGTCATCAGCATCTTAGGTACTGGCAATATAACACTATATATATTTATTTATTTTCAATTATTATATTTTTATTATTTCTGTAGTGTAGGGATCCCTCATCCTCCCTCTTCCCTGATCCCCCCAAACAGCTTTCTAACACTCCCCTCTACCACTGCTCCAATGATATGTTTGGCACTGTCAGCCAGCCTGCCAGTAACAAATTATTATTATTATTTAAATTTTATATTTATTATATTTTGTATTATCTGTAGTGTAGGGGCCCCCTTTCCCTCCCCCCTCCAAGATCATGTTTTTCTGTAGTGTAGAGTCTCACCTCTTCCCTCCAACCGATATTTTTCTGGACTGTAGGGATCCACTCCTTTCCCTACCTACCAAAGCATTTTCCATATTGTAGGGAACCCCGCCACTCCCTCTGTACTATTTAACGTAGTACCTACGTCCATATGGTGCAAGGGGTTAAGTTCTCACTCAAACACAAAATAAAGCAACAAAAGGAAATGTTCTGGTTTCATCTTCTCCTTTAACAGGGGATCCATAAACTGTGCTAATTACATATAACATGCCAATATAATTTACGTTTTTCAGATACTTTTTGTATAAAAGTTCATTTTAAATGTAAAAATAAAGGGATATTTGTGGTTCCACTGTTCCTATGAGGAAATTAAACATGCAATCTCCATAATCTCTTTCAGAAAATATTGAAGCTTTTTTTGTATAGAGGTCCCTTGTATTGAGAATGCAGAGTTTTTTTGCAGTTTTGTTTGCATCCACAATCTTTATTCATAAATATTTATACGCCTGAATTAATATTAAATATATAAGAGGTATATTAGGAGCCTTTGCTGTGTGAGGTTTGGTTGATACTTTTCTAGGTATCAATATTTGACCAATAAACATTATACACATATAAACACAATAACAATGTAAAAGCAGAAAGTCAAAAACAAAACTTTCATAATTTTATAAGGTAATGAATACTGGTGCTTAACATAGTCTTAGACGTCTACAATGTTATTAGAACTGTTTTATGATATTGTATCTTATTTTGCTCTGTCATTTGAATTAACTATGAGATTGCTAAGCAACCAGTAGAGTGTGCCAAGCTGCCAGCCCCAGAGAGTTCTAGTCAGAGAGATTGCAGTACTATGTGCATTATTAATTGTTACAGGAAAGCTGTATTGGCTGTTAAATGAATGATCATAATATAGATGTTATCAGCAGAAATAACAAACAAGCCAAAACATATTAAGAGAAGATTATTGAAATGGTTTTGATGATAGAAGTAAAATTTGAAATGGCTGAGAATAGTCATTCATTAAAGGGATAAAAAAAATCCTCAACATTTAAAGTTTAGTCGCTAAGTTTGTTTTTTTATCAAAATGTTCCTAAATTTATCAATTTTATATTTTATAATACGTACCTTTTCATCTCTTCCTCCGCCCCCTCGCTCGCTTCCTGGTTTACTAGTCTTAGACGTAAGAGCGGTCCCACCCGCTTTATACGTCTATATCCGTGCTCGCTCTTGTTATCACCATTTTTTGCGCATGAGCAATAATACAATTCGCCCGATCGTTCTTGAAATGCACTGACGTCACTATTAGCATTTCCTTTTAAAGTTGATATGCACATGCGGCTATTGTGAACACGCATCGGATCAGAGATGAAATTCACAGATAGCCGCATGCGCATAGCAACATGTGGGCGTAAAAATTACAGTGTTAGACGCCCATGGGGGACCAATCAGAGAAATACATTGCGTATTCGTCACAACGGAAAGAAAAAAATTATAATGCGGGCAGAGGATCAGAGAACAAGTCAGGCAGCTTTCAGGTTAATAAACTGGTCAATAATTTAGTTATTAAAAAAATAATGAATGAAAGTTGTATTAATATTAAAAGATAATTTTAGATATATATAGCGGTTGACGCAAGTTTACTTTCACTTTAAGCAGCATTAAAAAGGCAATACTTTTTAAAGTCTAAATGATTTAGCTTGCTAAAATCTTCTAATTTTATCATTCAAATAACTGAAGGAACTGTTATACTTTTGTCTAAAACTTTATTAACACATTTAGCCCACATGCACACACCTTGTACCATGAAGGGGCAATTTAGCACTACTATTCCAAATCATTATGTTTAGCAGTTGTTCAAAGGATTTGTGTAGTATTCAAATACAGGTAGCCCTCAGTTTACGCCGGTTAGGTTCCAGAAGGAATGGTTGTAAATCAAAACCGTTGTAAATTGAAACCCAGTTTATAATGTAAATCAATGGGAAGTGAGGGAGATAGGTTCCAGGCCCCTCTCAAAATTGGCATAAGTAACACCTAATACATTATTTTTAAAGCTTTGAAATGAAGACTTTAAATGCTAAACAGCATTATAAACCTAATAAAATAATCACACAACACAGAATATATAATTAAACTAAGTTAAATGGACAAAAACATTTGCTAAACAGCATTATAAACCTAATAAAATAATCACACAACACAGACTTCACTTGAATTTTTCTGCAAACATTTCTTTCTATGCATTCAAATCTGGACTGATTTACAGACAGGAAGATCTTGTTCCTTTGAAATCTACTCAATAGCTCAGGTCTGGTTAAACTGATTAGTTTCAGCTTGCTTGGCTTTGCTGCAACACAAGCGGACAGCTCCACCTACTGGCTATTTTAATAAATGCACTGCTTCTCAATGCTTTTCAATAGCAGTCACATGACTGGAAAAAAAGGTTGTTATTCTGAAACGGTGTAAATTGAACCGTTGTAAAACGAGGGCCACCTGTACTGCATTTTGGATTTATTGAAAATTTATTTGATTGTTTTAAGCGGCATTTCTTGGGCGTTTCCGTTTTTCTTTTTGCTTTATCAATGTTAAAGTTCAGTTCACATGTTTTAAAACTACGCTATTTTTTTAATAGCAAATACAAAATGTAATTTAAACCACACTTTTTTTTCCTTTTTTTTTCAAAAGAGCTTTATTGAAATATTTAGTGAACAGTTAGCTGGTCAATATACAATTTGCATATACAAGAATGAGCGCCTGAGGTTTAACAAAGATAACATTTTTACATCACATTGGCAACTAGTGAAGCGTTGCAGAGACTCAATATGTCTTGTACAAGCGGGACAGGGTCTCACTCAGTACAAAGTGTAGCAAAATGTCTATCTATTTCTGGCAGCTCTCTTTAAATTAGGTCAACATCAGTAACTGGTTTACAATCAACCATAAACAAAAAACAAGTGAATTTTGGTATAACTACATGTAACATCCTGCAGAAAATTAACTAAACATGTATCAGTTACAGGTTTGCTTCAAATAAGTACAGTTGATTTCTTTTTATGCACATATGTGTACCAGAGTATATATAGGGGTGAATAATAGGTGTATACTAGTGCAAGACAATCTATTCCGTGGGGTGTTACGACAGGGAAATATCATGATATAGGTAAATGGGTGCTCTAAATTACTGAAACAAAGGTTCAGTTAGTGCGTAATCAGGCTTGTAGGTACTCTTCCCATATGAAGCATATTGAATAAGTCTTCTGTGCATTTTGTTTAAACCACACTTTTAAGTGTAAAATGTGTTCACATATTAAATCTGATGTTCATTAATGACTGAAATGAAGTATTAGGATGTTTTAGCATGCTAATTATAAAATGTATGACATAGTTTTACATTAATCTTGATTTGTTTTTCACAAGTTTGCCTACTTGTGATCAAAAATATATAGGATTTCATCACAATCCTTTAGAAAACTTTATTAAATATCTACAAAAAGCTGCATAGACTTTAATGGTAAAGTTGTGGAAAAATTATTGTGATCAACCCAATAGTGACTCTTGATTGGAATAGCTTTGAATTAGATAAAAAATATATCACCCAAGCTGAAAGGTTTTCTAAAAGATTTGCCAGTAAGTTTTTTTATACCAGTAATTGTGAAACCTGGGATAAGTGGGAGTTATCACTGGCTTTTCAAAAGGCTTCAAATTTGAAAAACCCAGGATAAAACGTGATTAGTTGTGATTAGTTTGAATCAGAACTAAAGGAAGATGCACTCCACCAGGGGATAAACAAAGCCAAAATAATTTATGTTAATGCCCCAAAGGGGCATATTATTTTAGATTTTCTCTTTTCACATAGGCGAACTCTAGCAGGATATCAGTATAGTTCAGCCAAAAAAGTCAAAAGATGTCAGGATAATGAGAATGGGGACTAACTTCTAGCTGGACCCGGATCAGATCAGGTATCTTGAGAAAGGCTGCACAGCCGAAATGCATTGATTGGCCAAATTCTAAAGAGGCTGTTGGTAACTGCAGGGGCCAAAATGGAGGAGGTTGAATAAGAGACTTCGGAAAACCGTTGTACCGCAGCAAGACAGCGATCATTATACATTTTGAAAAGAAGGATACTTGTGCTCATAGAGCAGACAAGATTTGTCATTTCTTGCCTAAATACAAGTTAAAGGGACAGTCTACATCAGAATTGTTATTGTTTTAAAAGATAGATAATCCCTTTTTACCCATTCCCCAGTTTTGCATAACCAATACAGTTATATTTATATATTTTTTACCTCTGTGATTATCTTGTATCTAAGCCTCTGCAATCTGCCCCTTTATTTCAGTTCTTTTGACAGACTTGCAGTTTAGCCAATCAGTGATGGCTCACAGGTAACTTCACGTGCATGAGCACAGTGTTATCTATATGAAAAACATGAACTAACACCCTCTAGTGGTGAAAACCTGTTAAAATGCATTCTTAAGAGGCGGCCTTCAAGGTCTAAGAAATTAGCATATGAACCTCCTAGGTTAAGCTTTCAACTAAGAATACCAAGAGAACAAAGAATAATTGGTGCTAAAAGTAAATTGGAAAATTGCTTAAAATTACATGCCCTATCTGAATAATGAAAGTTTTTTTTGGACTAGACTGTCCCTTTAAGAGTCGACAAACAGTGCACCGTTAAATGGACTATAGATCACTCACTGATTGGTCAAATAGAGGTCATTTGATCAATTGACGGAGAGTAATACTCAAACAGATGCCAAGTTCAGAGGAATAGATCATCGGTGGGAAAATTACAAGGTATCTATCTCTAATAAGAGAAATGATACATTGTTATTTACTTGAACGTCTGAGTATTCAACATCATATGAGTGGCATTTAGACATCTGTAGATAACACTTTTTTTGCAATATTATTGTTCAAAATGGAACCAATCTAATGGACAGCACATAGACGTTTACACATATGGAATTCTAACCGTTAGGTTTCAGTTTAGAGATCAGAGCTATGATATTTGTTCAAGAGAGTGTGTATAGTATGATTGGTCATTTCTGTGTGATTTTTATATTATAACATTAATATATGTATACTTGGACACCCAAGTATCCAAGTATTATTAGTATTATTATCGGTTATTTGTAGACAGATTCCTCAGTGCTAGTATTTTTATTGATTTTTTTTATTGTCATATTTCATTAATATATATTATTGAATGTGCGTATTAAATATATATTTAGTATTATAATTTGTGTTTATTATTTTTCTATATAGAAGGTTTTTTTTAAATAGGACATTCCAGCCAAATAGGTTTAAATAGTCTGTGATAATTGCAGACCACTTACAGCTGGCAGATAGATGGAGTCATAGAGCTAGCAAGAGATAGCAGCAAGAGGGAAATACACTAATATAAAGAAGAATATGATACTGATCCAAAAATACTGTATAAAACCTTTTAAAAACATACTTAGAAGCTCCCAATTTAGCACTGTTGATGAGGTTAGGCTGGGGTACCCAGTGAAAGGGGCCTAGAAAGCAGAAAAAGCAGAAGCCCCCATGCCCCTGCATATGAAAAGACAGATTACACAAACTATAGCTGGCTGGAATCAGTAGACTTGGGTCTTGATCTGATACTTTGGGGCTTGGTTAGGAGTCTGAAAATCAGCACAATGTTAATAAAGAAATAAGCAAAGCTATAAACTGTTACAAAAACACTCACAGATGGGCTATGTAAATGGATCATCAACAAAAAATTTATGCAAATAAAAACCTAGTTTACAATGTAACTTTAAGTGAAATTATAGAAATGTAATCCACACATATCATGAATCGATATTAATGGTTAAGTAAAAAAAATCCTGCTTGCGGGCAAAGGTAATATTGAATTAATTAGCTGTCATGTTTTACTTTTTAATGTTGTGTTGCATCTTTTGCCTCAGTTAAAGTCTGTCAAAATTCTTTGTGAGAACCCACTTATTAATCCTCCAATACCACTTAATTTTTGTAGTTTTTGTGGTGTTTCTTGTGTATTGTAGGAACTTAAAAAAACATGGGGGTCGATCCGATAAAAATTGTCGCCTGCAAAAGTCGGCGACGCCAATATTTGCGCGGGTTTGGTATCCTATATATGGCGTAACCTAGAAGTTACGCGCGTATATTTCTGCCGTCGCCCGTAGTTTTTTGGGCCATAGGCAGGTATACCAAACCCGCACAGTTTGGTATCCAATACACAGCGTAAGGACTTACGTGGCGAAAATGGAGAAATCTTACTCCATTTTCACCTCGCCACAAAAAGCAGCCGTAAGAAGCCTTATGCTGACTATTGGAGCCCCGTAACTCCCTAAACTGGCTGCTAAATAAACCTAACACCTAACGCATGCGCAATGTCTATCTCCCTGTCAACCGCGATCTGCTAAATAAACCTAACACCTAACGCATGCGCAATGTCTATCTCCCTGTCAACCGCGATCTGCTAAATAAAACCTAACACCTAACGCATGCGCAATGTCTATCTCCCTGTCAACCGCGATCTGCTAAATAAAACCTAACACCTAACGCATGCGCAATGTCTATCTCCCTGTCAACCGCGATCCCCCGCCGCAATCCCTAATAAAGTATTTAACCCCTAAACCGCCGCCATCTAAATAAACTAACCCCCTACTGTGACCCCCTAAAACCGCCACCATCTAACTGATCTATCCCCTAATGTGAACCCCTTACACTGCCGCCATCTATATTAAAATTATTAACCCCTAATTTAATCTACCTACCCCGCCGCCAGCTATATTATCTATATTAACCCTAAGTATATTATAGTTAATATAGTTATTACATTATATATATTAACTATATTAACCCTTATTATATTAGGGTTAATATAGTTAATATAGTTACTATAGTAGTATCATATTATAAACTAAAATATTCCTATTTAAATCTAAATACTTACCTATAAAATAAACTCTAAGATAGCTACAATGTAATTAATAATTACATTGTAGCTATGTTAGGGTTTATAATTATTTTACAGGTAAATTGTTAATTATTTTAACTAGGTATAATAGCTATTAAATAGTTATTAACTATTTAATAGCTACCTAGTTAAAATAATTACCCAATTACCTGTAAAATAAATCCTAACCTAAGTTACAAATACACCTACACTATCAATAAATTAAATAAACTACAAATATCTATCTAAAAATACAATTAAATAAACTAAACTAAATTACAAAAAAAAAAAACACTAAATTACAAAAAATAAAAAAAAGATTACAAGATTTTTAAGCTAATTACACCTATTCTAAGCCCCCTAATAAAATAATAAAGCCCCCCAAAATAAAAAAATTCCCTACCCTATTCTAAATTAAAAAAAGTTCAAAGCTCTTTTACCTTACCAGCCCTTAAAAGGGCCTTTTATGGGGGCATGCCCCAAAGAAAACTGCTCTTTTGCCTGAAAAAAAAAACACAATACCACCCCCCAACATTACAACCCACCACCCACATACCCCTAATCTAACCCAAACCCCCCTTAAATAAACCTAACACTACCCCCCTGAAGATCTCCCTACCTTGTATTCACCCAGCCGGGCCGAACTCCTCATCTGATCCGGGCGATGTCTTCCAGCAAGCGGCAGTGAAGTCTTTTTCCATCCGCAGGATGTCTTCCAGCAAGCGGCAGTGAAGTCTTCTTCCATCGGCGATGTCTTCAATATAATTAGGGTTAATATAGTTAATATAGCTGGCGGCGGTGTAGGGGGATTAGATTAGGGGTTAATAATTTTAAGATAGATAGCGGCGGGGTAGGGGCTCACTTTAGGGGGTTATAGATTTAATATAGCTGGTGGCAGTTTAGGGGTTAATAACTTTATTAGGTTGCGGCGGGGTTTGGGAGCGGCGGTTTAGGGATTAATACATATTTTATTGTTAGGATAGTGAGGGGGGATAGCGGATAGAGGGTTAGACGTGTCGGGCTATGTTAGGGAGGCGTGTTAGACAGTGCGGGTGATTTAGACTTTAGTCAGGTTTTGTAGGCGCCGGCAGTTTCTAACGTGCCGTAAGTCACTGGCGACGCCAGAAATTTGTACTTGCGCAGATTTCTGGACATCGCTGGTTTGTCAGACTTACGGCACTTTAGCATCTGACGGCGCCGTATATGGGATAGCTCGAGTTGTGAGCTGAAACTGCGGGCGACGCGGGTTCCCTCGCTTGCGCCGCAAACTACGATCGCGCCCATGATGTACAATGTATTAGCTCAGAAATCCTGAAGGATTGTAATACAGACCATAGTTATTTCTTAATGGTATAAATTCTACATTGATTTTGTTATTGTTTTCCACAAAAGAATGTATGCTTTCATCTAATACGCTGAATAAAATGGGACCACCCTTTCTTTACATTGTGCACCCCCCCAAAAGAAACCTAATTTATAAATGGTAATACTTGGGATATGACTCAAGGTAATTGAATAAATATTAAAGGGATATGAAACACCACATTTTTCTTTTGTGATTTAGACAGAGG
This sequence comes from Bombina bombina, assembly GCF_027579735.1. Classification (NCBI taxonomy): domain Eukaryota; kingdom Metazoa; phylum Chordata; class Amphibia; order Anura; family Bombinatoridae; genus Bombina; species Bombina bombina. The sequence continues at coordinate 680,805,252 of NC_069500.1, read as the reverse complement.
ATACAATTTTTAGAAAAGTTTCCAATTTACTTTTATAAATAAATTTGTTTTGTTTCAATGGTATTCTATGTTGTCTGGAGAACTACATGGCAGCAAATAGTGCTACCATTTAGTAATCTTGCAAAAGGATAACATTCTTGCAAAACTGCTGCCATATAGTGCTCCAGACATCTGCACGCTTCCTGAGCTTATGTCCCTGATTTTCAACAAAAGATAAAAAGAGAATGAATGCAATTTAAAAATAAAAACAAATTAGAAAGTTGTTTAAAATTGCATGCTCTATCTGAATAATGAAAGAAAAAATATTGGGTCTCATGTCACTTTAAGAATTGATTAAGTTAAAGGTTTAAATATGATGCACATACAATTATTAAATCAAGCATTAAGGTTGTTTACATTTAAATATTTATTATTGAAATTACTAGTTAAAATCAAATGCATATAGACTTCAAGAGACATTAAACTACAACATTACTACATTAAGGGACATAAAGCAATTGCAGCAATAATATCTTTTTTGCTCTGAGATCAACTGCACAGCATGAAACACACACTACGTCAAACTATTTTAATAAGGTTATATGAAACCCAGATTTTGTATTTCATGATTCAAATGCAATTTTAAGCAACTTTCTAATTTACACCTATTAAAAAAAAATGTGTTCTCTTGGTATCTTTATTTTAAAAAGCAGCCAGTCCATTTTCAGTTCAGCGACCTGGGTTGTGCTTGCTGATTGGTGGCTACGTGGAGCCCGTGTACATGGGTCAATTAAGGCAAGGTATGTTTGTCTCGCGCAATCTCTACTGCGCATGACTGCGTCGGATGACTGCATGACAAACATACCTGGCCTTTTATTATATAGGATTACTTATTCTTAAAATAGCTATCAAATTTGTTGTTAGGCAACAACATGCACACTCTTTCACAGTGCACCAGCAGAGGCCAGCAGGAAATCACTGTTTTGCACATGCCCAGTAGAGAGCCTCTCTGAAAAGGTCATGTGACAGGATGCGCAGAGAAAGCCTAGGTTTTAACATGGAAGTCCCCTTTGCACCCCGCAGGCAGTGGCTTAGCAAGGAATTTGTTTGTTTAGAGAAAAAACAGATCAGTTATTTAATTGTTTATAAACATATACTTTATTTTGAGTAATCTTTGCTCTCATGTAATTAGTATGTTAATTCAAGCATTGTTTTATATCCGTTTAAGTTGATACTGAAACTAAAAGGGGGGACAGCAAATGGGGGGCAGCGAAACAGAGTATCTAAGCCCAAACAATCTTGCAATATACAGAACAATTGGAAGTGTTTAGTAAAGTTATGCCCTGCACTGTAAAAGCTATCGCTGAAATAGTGATACTTTTTACTAGTAGCATTTTTGCTTATAGAAGGTTATTACAATTTTAAAAAAAATTGAAATGCATTCTTTGGAATGTTCCTTTATGTTTGAATATTTTTTATTGTCATTATTTTAAAACGTTAAAACAATTACAACCATACCCTCCTCTCCATGCATATTCAACTGCATGCAGGTTAGGAAGCAAACAACCAGTATAACAACATTTATGTAGTAAGCAATTTAGCTAATATACTAAAATTTTATCATGCTCTATTCATTTCCAGTTATATTTAAATGTCCTTTTGAGTTCTGTAATGGGAGATAAGTGGTGGACTTCAGAGGTCATCTTTTTCGCGTGATGGTTTATTCAAGTATCTTCCTTGATGCCAAGGAGTCTCTTTTAGGGAGTAGAGCATTTATCTAATCTAGCTTCCATATTAACCTGTCGTTGGGTTACGTTAGAAGTTTCAAGGCATCTGAGGTCAATTACATTAACTCAACACAATTAAACTTTAACAAATTATAACATCCTGAGGAGGTAAAGTTATATAAATCAGGTATGAAAAGGGGAAGGGAGGAGGGGGGGGGGGGGAGTGACGACACAACTGAGTTTGATTTTTGTGGAGTGTTTCGCAGAAGCTGAGATAACTTTCCTTAGTTTTGTATTTCCAAATTTTATTTAGCTATCCAGTAATACCATATCGCTAGCACGGTCTCTCTATTGTCTAGGGTGTGTGATGCCAGCTCATACATATTATATGTATACTGAATTTTATTGTAAATTTCTGTCCAGGTTGGGCTACCTGTCTTCCAATGCCTGGCTATGCATGTTCTTGTGACAGTACACACTATCCTAATAAATGTGTTGATATGTTTATTAAGTTTACTAATTTGTATGTGTAGGAGGGCCTGTTGGATGGTAAGATCTATATTTTCGTTCAATATGCGACTAAGGAAGGATGATAGCTGTTTCCATATCCCTGTGATTTCTCTGCAATCCCACCACATATGCTTGTATGTTCCTATTTCTCCACATCCTCTGTAACATAAGGGACTGCCCTGTGTATGCATATGTGCTGTTCTTACGGGTGTTAGATACCATCGGTGTATAGTCTTGATTATATTCTCCTTAAGATCTACACTTATGAGTCCCTTCTCTGCCTTCTGAAATATTATTTCCCACTCTTTAGTTTCCCTGGAAATGTGTAGATCTCTTTCCCAAGCCATCATAGTAGAGGTCTTGGTATTATTCTGTGATACTTGAATATTTGTATAGAGAATAGAAATAGTATGTTTGTCTCGTTCTTCCGATTTGCATAGGTGTTCTAGTGGTGCGGTATTCTTATTTCTTGGGTGTTTCAGGTATGTCTGGGTGGCTGAGTATATCTGTAGGTATAGATACCATCTCAATTTTAAGGGGGTTAGTTTTTCCTGAAGTTGATTAAATGTAAGTGTAGTTCCTCCCTCTATAAAGTCTGCCACTCTATAGAGACCCTTATTTTCCCATTTCTGTAGCTGATCCCAGAGTTCCCTGGGCAAGATATATTTTATCGGGATGTATAAGGAATACTGTGGGATAAGGTCGTATTTAGTTCTTGCTTTCTTCCAGGTGGCTATTGTGAGATTTGTAGTGTAAGGCCTATATGGTTCTTGTTTGGATTGTGTTTTCTCAGGGTCCCAAATAATGGAATCAATTTCTTCCCGTCCACCCAGCGTTGTTTCTAGGGTAGGCCAGAGAATTTCTTTATTTCTTTTTAGCAATAAACTGTCTTGCGCTAATCTGGCCGCGTGGTAATATTCCATTAAATTAGGGGCCCCAATACCTCCCAGTGTCTTGTGTCTGGTCAGGATTGACTTGGCAATCCTGTTCGTTTTGTCTCCTCTAATATACATTAGTATCTCTTTTTGTAATGAATCTATGTCTGTCTTTACAATTTGGATAGGGAGCGTCCTAAAGAGATATAGGATCCTTGGTAAGATTGTCATCTTAACCGCGGCCACTCTACCTAGCCATGAAAATTTGTAGGTTTTCCACTTTGATAGATCTTTTTTAATTTGTTTGAACAGTGGGATATAGTTTACTTTGTATAGTTGTGAGGGGCAGGAAGGAAGATAAATCCCCAGGTATTTTAAGGAGTGTTTCATCCATTTAAAGTTAAAGTTAGTTTCTAATAATGTCTGAGTCAGTTGGGGAATCGCAATAGGTAGGGCTTCACATTTTTCTGCGTTTATTTTGAATCCCGATATGGCAGAAAATGTTGTTAAAGTTTGGTAAAGGTTGGGTAGCGATATTAAGGGTTTAGTCATGGTCAACAAAATGTCGTCCGCGAACAAAGCCAACTTATGTTCCATCCTAGCTAGCTTAACTCCCGAAATGTCTACTTGTGAGCGAATTTTGGCGGCTAGAGGTTCTATGCAGAGAGCGAAAAGTAATGGAGATAGAGGGCAACCTTGTCTAGTCCCATTACGAATTGGGAAGGGCTGTGATTTGTATCCTGCCGATGAAACCTGAGCTCCTGGCATAGAATAAATAACTTTTAATGCTTTAATGAATGCCCCCTCAAACCCCATTTTGTGCATTACCAAGAACATATACTTCCAGTCAATTCTATCAAACGCCTTCTCCGCATCCAACGATAAGAGCAGAGAAGGCGTTCGTGTTTCCTTTAAGGTCTGAATTAAGTTGGTGACTTTGCGGATATTGTCTGGGGCTTCCCTACCTTTGATAAAACCCACCTGATCTGGGTGGACCAGGTGTGGTATGATATGTTTTAATCTGTTTGCTAATATCTTTGTAAAGATCTTAAGATCCTGGTTAATCAGGGATATTGGGCGGTAATTTTGGCATTTCTTATGATCCCTCCCTGGTTTGGGTATTACAACTATCTTCGCAGCCAGGAGCTCAGGTGGGATGGCCCCCCCTTCCATGAGATAGTTACAAAGTTTAACAAGATGTGGAACCAGCGTCACTTTAAACAATTTATAATAGTCGCCTGGAAAGCCATCTGGGCCCGCCGCTTTTCCCGGTTTAAGGTCTTTGATAGCCCCTAGTACTTCCATAGTGGATATGGGGGAATTCAGAGACTCTAACTGTTCTTTAGATGGAATGTTCCTTTAAAGGGACATTAAACTGCAGGGTACAACTACAGTAATATGGCAACTACTCACCATGCTATTGTTTTACCTCCCGTAGCTGCAGCTTTCATTAAAGCCATTCTCTTATTTTAACCCATTACAAAAGTCATTTGATAAATCTCTGCACATTTCTACTGGGTGCCACCATCTTGGTACACACATAATTGTATTCTGTGACAAAAGCAGTGCCCTTTCATAAATCAGTGATGTTGCTGGCTTTTTGACAGCTGTACTGTGCACTTTAGATTAGCTCAGACAATATAAAGCAGACAAACAACTTAATAGACAGCGCCACACTAAAAGTTGAATAATGTAAAACACCCCACACTTTTCCAATCAATGAAAGGCTGATACTGTCTTGTAATAATGGCCAATTTTAATGCAAGATCCTGTCCTTTAAGACATACTGAGTGGAAAGGGACAAGTGATTTTTAAGAAAAATATGAATATAAAAAATAAAATAAGCCCTAGTATGCTAAAACAAGCTGAAAAAAAGATAAGAATTGGCTTGAGAGACATACTCAGGGATTTTTTTAGATGTGGAAGAAAAGGGTGTACATCTTGTAGCCATATAGACCCTAACAACCAGTTTTTTGGTGTAATTAAGGGTGACAGAAACTATAAAATCAAAGGTTTAATGACATGTAAGACTAACTATGTAGTGTATCTACTAAGGTGCTCATGTGATAGAATCTATATAGGGTGCACTAAACGCTCTATAAAAACAAAGTTTAGCGAGCACCTTAGGAATATAGAAGCAGGCCTGGACACCCATGGAGTGTCAGCTCACTTTTTAGAGGTACACAAAAAAGATAGTGCAGGTCTGACAGTCATAGAAATTGAACATATTAAGAGAACTGTGAGAGGAGGTGATCGCCTCCTACAGCTTAGACAGCGTGAGACCTTTTGGATCCATAGGCTGAATACTATGGGCCCAGGGGGTCTTAACCAAGACATTGATTTGGCAGCTTTTCTTAGATACCTAATATATATATAGGGCATCATGATATGTCAAATTCAAATTGACAAGCATCAGTAGTGATATAGTGATTGAAAATGGGCAGATGCTTGTTAGTGGCATTCTCCCTAGAACACCTACGATATAACTCATAGATATATCCATTATACAAAAGAAAGGGTTAAAAAGTATGAAATGGATAACTATGTATATTATATATGCATTTAGAGGAAATATAGAAAGATTAACTGATATGTATGTATTCGGTTTTATACGCACAGATATACAAATGTATTTTAACTGTTTTATAAATTATTTTATATGTAACAAATATGTTCAGATGAATATTTGAACAGTTTTATTGTTAGTGTGAGTATCTTTTGTGAGACTGTATTATGATATATAAGATGTACGAAACCCCCTCTGGCAAGTAGCTGACACCTTTCCTGTTTAAGAATTGAACACACAGTGGTAATGTTTAACACTAGAGTGACAAGCTACCAGAAATATTGGGAATTATGGCATAGTCAAGGAAACAAATTGGTATTAGATACTCCCACTATTCACACACCTCCAAAATAACCCAATGAGTGATAGGAGGTGTAGCAAACAAACGCCTAGATTATGTGTCTTGCGTTAGCCTTAAAAAGCAGCGTTGAGGGGTCCCAACGCTGCTTTTTAACTCCCGCTGGTATTACGAGTCTGACAGGTACAGGTGTACCACTCACTTTTTCTCCGCGACTCGAGCATACCGCAAATCCCCTTACGTCAATTGCGTATCCTATCTTTTCTATGGGATTTGCCTAACGCCGGTATTACAAGTGTTGGAGAAAGTGAGCGGTACACCCTCTCCTGTCAAGACTCCTAACGCATTTAAAAGTCAGTAGTTAAGAGTTTTATGGGCTAGCGCCGTAACATAAAACTCTTAACTAAAGTGCTAAAAAGTACACTAACACCCATAAACTACCTATTAACCCCTAAACCGAGGCCCATTAAATAACGTTTTTAACCCCTAATCTGCCGACCGGACATCGCCGCCACTTAAATAAATGTATTAACCCCTAAACCGCTGCACTCCCGCCTCACAAACACTAGTTAAATTTTATTAACCCCTAATCTGCCGTCCCTAACATCACCGACACCTACCTACATTTATTAACCCCTAATCTGCCGCCCACAACGTCGCCGACACTATATTAAATGTATTAACCCCTAAACCTAAGTCCTAACCCTAACCCTAACACCCCCTAACTTAAATATAATTTAAATAAAACGAAATAAAATAACTACAATTAACTAAATTATTCCAATTTAAAACTAAATACTCACCTGTAAAATAAACCCTAAGCTAGCTACAATATAACTAATAATTACATTGTAGCTAGTTTAGGATTTATTTTTATTTTACAGGCAAGTTTGTATTTATTTAACTAGGTAGAATAGTTATTAAATAGTTATTAACTGTTTAATAGCTACCTAGTTAAAATAAAGACAAATTTACCTGTAAAATAAACCCTAACCTAAGTTACAATTACACCTAACACTACACTATCATTAAATTAATTCCCTAAACTAACTACAATTAAATACAATTAAATTAAATAAACTAAATTACATTAAAAAAAAACACAAATTTACAGAAAATAAAAAAATAATTACAAGAATTTTAAACTAATTACACCTACTCTAATCCCCCTAATAAAATAAAAAAGCCCCCCAAAATAATAAAATTCCCTACCCTATACTAAATTACAAATAGGGCCTTTTGCGGGGCATTGCCCCAAAGTAATCAGCTCTTTTACCTGTAAAAAAAAATACAATACCCCCCCAACATTAAAACCCACCACCCACACACCCAACCCTACTCTAAAACCCACCCAATCCCCCCTTAATAAAACCTAACACTACCCCCTTGAAGATCACCCTACCTTGAGAAGTCTTCACCCAGCCGGGCACAAGTGGACCTCCAGAGGGGCAGAAATCTTCATCCAGGCGGCATCTTCTATCTTCATCCATCCGGAGCGGAGTGGGTCCATCTTCAATCCAGCTGACGCGGAGCATCCTCTTCAAACGAAGTCCAAGTGAAGAATGAAGGTTTCTCTAAATAACATCATCCAAGATGGCTTCCCTTCAATTCTGATTGGCTGATTGGATTCTATCAGCCAATCGGAATTAAGGTAGGAAAAATCCTATTGGCTTATCCAATCAGCCAATAGGATTGAGGTTGCATTCTATTGGCTGATTGGAACAGCCAATAGAATGCGAGCTCAATCCTATTGGCTGATTGGATCAGCCAATAGGATTGAACTTAAATCCTATTGGCTGATTAAATCAGCCAATAAGATTTTTCCTACCTTAATTCCGATTTTCTGATAGAATCCTATTAGCCAATCGGAATTGAAGAGACGCCATCTTGGATGACGTCATTTAAAGGAACCTTCATTCTTCGCATGAACTTCGTTTGAAGAGGATGCTCCGCGTCGGCTGGATTGAAGATGGACCCGCTCCGCTCCGGATGGATGAAGATAGAAGATGCTGCCTGGATGAAGACTTCTGCCCCTCTGGAGGACCTCTTCTGCCCAGATCGGATGAAGACTTCTGCCCCTCTGGAGGTCCACTTGTGCCCGGCTGGGTGACGACATCTCAAGGTAGGGTGATCTTCAAGGGGGTAGTGTTAGGTTTTATTAAGGGGGGATTGGGTGGGCTTTAGAGTAGGGTTGGGTGTGTGGGTGGTGGGTTTTAATGTTGGGGGGTATTGTATTTTTTTTTACAGGTAAAAGAGCTGATTACTTTGGGGCAATGCCGAAAGGATCTAAAAGGGAGGATTATGGACACATAGACTCTGACGAAGCGTGGAGGAGCCCGCAAAACACATAAGGTCACACCCATAATATTACTGAAGGAGAAGTGAGTGTGAACGCTAAAAGGATTGAACTGTAGCCGGCTAACATGGTTCAACCTATTCAGCACTATCACACGATCTCCATATTCGTGTGTTTATTACATACATATATCCCAGACAGCTAGCTTTCTATCTGAAAAGTTCCCTATATACAAAGGATCTAGACACATTAAGGGTCTCTGCAGATACAGGGGGAACACGGAAACGGTACAGTGTTAATTTTGACGGCAAATTTCAATTTAGTCTTAGTTTTAGTCTTTTGACTAAAATGCCATTTTAGTTTTAGTCGTATTTTAGTCATCTGAATTGTTTTAGTTTTAGTCTAGTTTTAGTCGACTGAATCTCCAGTAGATTTTAGTCGACTAAAATCTAAGGGGTTTAGTTAAAGTGTAATGCATTATTTAAGCATTTCTCTATAATTTGCAAACTGATTATATACTCCAGGAGTAAACATAACACCTGTTAATATTTATGGTATTAAGGTTTTAACATGCAATACAGACACAGATTTAGCCGTTGTGATATGTAACATCTTTATTAAACTTAAAATTAAATAAAACCAAGTTTCATAAACAAACAGAAGTGCAACTTTAAAATATAAAAAAAAAACTGTGAACTGTATTGGCTGTATTGCACATATTACCTAATATAAAAACTTTAACAGTTCTCTGTTAATAATTAAAACAAGTATCAAGTAACTCAACACAACAAAAAGTTTCTGCAGCTAGCACAGGCACAGCATAACAAACCCATATTCATGGGTTATGCTTATTTCTATAGGAAGAATCAATTAATTATTCACAGATTCATAAAATTTTCGGCAAAGATATTAGCACTGCTCTAGAACTTCCAAACTCATTATATACTCCTGGAGTAAAGGTTTATTAACCTGTTTTTATTTGTGGTATTAAGGTTTGAACATGCAATACAGATATAACAGATTTAACTGTTGTGGTATATAACATGTCTTTATTTATCTTAAAATTTAATAAAATTAAGTTTCGTAAATTTTACAAAAGAGAAGTAATTGAATATGGATTGATTATAACAACTTGCATAAAATGTTTTTGTCAGCAAATTTTGATTTAGTTTTAGTCATAGTCTTTTGACTAAAATGTCATTTTGATTTAGTTTTAGTCATAGTCTTTTGACTAAAATGTCATTTTAGTTTTAGTCGTATTTTAGGCATCAGAATTTCTTTAGTTTTATAGTCATTTTAGTCTAGTTTTAGTCAACGAAATTAACACTGAAACGGTACAGTGCAGTTAGAGTGGGATCGCTATTCTTCTTAAAGGCATATACATACCTCATAAGTTTGAGGGCAGCTTTGTGAGTGTGATATCAATTTATGTATCAACAAAAAAAGTGTTACTTTTAATACTACACTTAGATTTTGGATGCGCTCTATCTTTTAGAGTTACTTGTTATAAATAAATATAAAGCAAAAGAGTAAAATTTTTGCAGTTTTTTTCTTAAACCGTTTAAATTTACATAACAAGTGTAAAAAAATCCCTCAACATAGAGATATGCAGCCACTGAAAAAATGTACAGCTCCAACTCTGTATTGTGCAGGTAAACTGAACTGCATGATACGACTTGTTGAGAAGATGGGCATTGCCCTTAAAAGGGCATTTAGCTCTTTTTCAATTGCCCAAACCCTAATCTAAAACTAAAACCCACCCAATAAACCCTTAAAAAAACCTAACACTAACCCCCGAAGATCCACTTACAGTTTTGAAGACCAGACATCCATCATAAACAAAGCGGCAAGAAGTCCTCAACGAAGCCGGGAGAAGTCTTCATCCAAGCCGGCAGAAGTGGTCCTTCAGACAGGCAGAAGTCTTCATCCAGACGGCATCTTCTATCTTCATCCATCCGGCGCGGAGCGGGTCCATCTTCAAGACATCCGGCGCTTAACATCCTCTTCAATCGAAGTCTTCTTCCCAAATGAAGGTTCCTTTAAGTGACATCATCCAAGATGGCGTCCCTTGAATTCCGATTGGCTGATAGAATTCTATCAGCTAATCGGAATTAAAGGTGAAAAAATCTTATTGGCTGATGCAATCAGCCAATAGGATTGAGCTTCAATCCTATTGGCTGATCCAATCAGCCAATAGGATTGAATTTGCATTCTATTTGCTGATTGGAACAGCCAATAGAATGCAAGCTCTATCCTATTGGTTGATTGGATCAGCCAATAGGATTGAAGCGCAATCCTATTGACTGATTGCATCAGTTAATAGGATTTTTTCACCTTAATTCCAATTGGCTGATAGAATTCTTTTTTGTATTTAAAGTTTTTATTGAACAGGTTTAAAATACAAGATTAATCGTACACAGTTTGTAAAGCAGAAACAAATAATTCAGCTCAATTTGGTTGCAAAGTTAAAGATACAAACAAAGAATATGGCTTTTTGACTGTGTTTCTATAGGACAACTGATATATAACTGCAACCTAGGCCTTCGCAAAGGCTAACCTTAATAGCTGTCCATCTGAAACTTAGTTAACCCTTTTTAAACAACAATTTAAGAGACAGAAAAGAAAGTAAGAAAAGAAAGAGGGGGAAGAGATATTTAACAAAGGAAAAAGGAGGAGGAAGCCTCTAAAGTTACACCTACTGTTAGGTATCACAGTTTCTTAGTAATCTCATTAGCCTCGAAGCCTACACTGAAGGAAAAAGAGTTGGGAGGGTAATGCCCTGCACACCCCATATGCTAGCATATCGTCTCAAATGAATAGACCCTACGGTGGGATTTGGAGCATCTCCCAGTATAGTTTTATGTTCAAAAACCTATCATGTCTATTTTGTTTGAAATAGGAGTATTCCTCTAACGAGATAAGCTCCTGTGTTCTAGCCGTCCATTCTACTATGGTTGGAGCAATACGTGACTTCCACTTTCTAGCTATCAGAGACTTGGCTCCATTTATACAGATTTGAAGTAGGGCGAGCCTGAGTTTGCAAGGAATTCTAGGCCTATCATTAAACAATACAATCAAAGGGGTAAAGTGAAAGGTATTTCCCATCAGTGGGAGTAGTATTTTTTCCAGGGATTCCCAAAAGGGTCGCAAGCGGGGGCATGACCACCATACATGTGAAAGAGTTCCCATTCCCCCACATCCCCTCCAGCACAATGGAGAGGCCTCTGGGTATATTGTTTTCATTCTAACAGGGGTCATATACCACCTTGATAGGACTTTGTAGTTCATTTCAAGGATCTGGGGAGACGTCGACGATTTAGCAGTGTAGTCAAATAGTTTGTACCAGTTTTCCGAAGCAATATCTAAATTTAGTTCACCTTGCCAGGATTGAGTGTATGTCGGTAGTGTATTGTAAAGGCAGTTGTCTAAGATGCGTCTCGACATGGCTAAAGTTCCTCTCATGAAAGTGCCAGCCCTACAAAGTTTCTGAAATATGGTAAGAGGTCGTGTAAGTTGAGGACTGTGTGGGGAGACCCGTAGAAGATGCTGCAGCTGAGAGTATTTCAGCCAATTTGTGTAGGTACCTTCCAGTGTCTCTGCCAACTCCTGTCTGGACTTAAGTTTTCCTTGAGAAAGAAAATCTATCAACGGGGATGAAAATCCCAATTCTCTATAATGAATGTCCCCAAGTGTTAGATGTATGCCTAATAGCAATTCTGTGTTTTGGAAAATCGGTGTCATGGGAGAGTGTGTTGTGGAAATGCCCCTTATCTGCTTAATTATAATATCCCAGGTGGAGAAAATGTGTCTATAAAGAGTAAACGATCTAGCTTTAGGTGGACGAAATTTATCTTGCAGCCAGCAGATTGGGCCAACCTGAGGTGTTTTTAGGATGTGCGTATCTAGTGGGATCCATGCCTTATCTTGAGAGTCAGTATGCCAGCTTAATATACGTTGAAGTACGTTAGCCTGATAATATCGGAGTATATAAGGAGTTCCCAGCCCTCCATCCTTCCTGGATCTATACAGGTTTTGCCTAGCTACCCTCGGCCTACGACCTCCCCAAATAAATCCATTGATAATAGATTGAAGTTGCTGAAGGAAGGCTGCTGGCAAATGAATAGGAATAGTCTGTAATAGGTAAAGGATTCGCGGTAGTAAGGATATTTTCGCTATTTGATTCCTTCCCCACCAAGAGAAGGATTTGCTTTGCCAGGCTTGGCAGTCTCTTAGCATTTCTTGCAATAGTGGAGTGTAATTTGATTTAAAGAGGGCTGATAGAATTCTATCAGCCAATCGGAATACAAGGGACGCCATCTTGGATGATGTCACTTAAAGGAACCTTTATTCGGGAAGAAGACTTCGATTGAAGAGGATGCTCCGCGCCGGATGTCTTGAAGATGGACCCGCTCCATGCCGGATGGATGAAGATAGAAGATGCTATCTGGATGAAGACTTCTGCCTGTCTGGAGGATCACTTCTGCCGGCTTGGATGAAGACTTCTCCTGGCTTCGTTGAGGACTTCTTGCCGCTTGGATGAAGACTTCTCCCGGCTTCGTTGAGAGTGGATGTCCGGTCTTCAAAACTGTAAGTGGATCTTCGGGGGTTAGTGTTAGGGTTTTTTAAGGGTTTATTGGGTGGGTTTTATTTTTAGATTAGGGTTTGGGCAATTGAAAAAGAGCTAAATGCCCTTTAAGGGCAATGCCCATCCAAATACCCTTTTTCAGGGCAATGGAGAGCTTAGGTTTTTTTAGTTAGGAATTTATTTGTGGGGTTGGTTGTGTGGGTGGTGGGTTTTACTGTTGTGGGGTGTTTGTATTTTTTTACAGGTAAAAGAGCTGATTTCTTTGGGGTAATGCCCTGCAAAAGGCCTTTTTAAGGGCTATTGGTAGTTTAGTTTAGGCTAGGTTTTTTTTTATTTTGATAGGGCTATTAGATTAGGTATAATTAGTTTAAATATCTGATAATTTCTTATTTTGTGTAATTATTGGGTTTTTTTTGTAATTTAGGTAATTGTATTTAATTTAGGTAATTTATTTAATTGTAGTGTAAGGTTAGGTGTTAGTGTAACTCAGGTTAGGTTTTATTTTACAGGTAAATTTGTATTTATTTTAGCTAGGTAGTTAGTAAATAGTTAATAACTATTTAGTAACTATTTTACCTAGTTAAATTAAATACAAACTTGCCTGTAAAATAAAAATAAACCCTAAGCTAGAAACAATGTAACTATTAGTTATATTGTAGCTAGCTTAGGTTTTATTTTACAGGTAAGTATTTAGTTTTAAATAGGAATTATTTAGGTAATGATAGTAATTTTTATTTAGATTTATTTTAATTATATTTAAGTTAGGGGGTGTTAGGGTTAGACTTAGGTTTAGGGGTTAATAACTTTAGTATAGTGGGGGCGACGTTGGGGGTGGCAGATTAGGGGTTAATAACTGTAATGTAGGTTGCAGCGACATTAGGGACAGCAAATTAGGGGTTAATAATGTTTAACTAGTGTTTGTGAGGCGGGAGTGCGGCGGTTTAGGGGTTAATATGTTTATTATAGTGGCGTCGATGTCGGGAGAGGCAGATTGGGGTTAATAATTTTATTTTAGTGTTTGCGATGAGGGAGGGCCTCGGTTTAGGGGTTAATAGGTAGTTTATGGATGTTAGTGTACTTTTAACACTTTAGTTATGAGTTTTATGCTACAGCTTTGTAGCGTAAAACTCATAACTACTGACTTTAGATTGCGTTACGAATCTTGCGGGATAGGTTGTACCGCTCACTTTTTGGCCTCCCAGAAAAAGCTTGTAATATCGGCGCTATGGAAGTTCCATTGAAAAAAGACTTTACGCAAATTGCGTAAGTTAATTTGCGTTAAGGCCAAAAAAGTGTGCGGTGCCCCTAAACCTGCAAGACTTGTAATACCAGCGGTAGTGAAAAAGCAGCGTTATGAGCCTTAACGCTGCTTTTTCACTCATACCTCAAAACTCATAATCTAGCCGTATGTTTGTTATTCTTTGTTGAAAAGTATTTCTTGGCAGGTTCAAGAGCAACAATGCACTACTGGGAGATAGCTGGTAATTGGTGGCTATACACACATGTCTCATGTGATCACCAAATGAGTTCAGATAGATCCAAGCAGTGCATTACTGCTCTGGAACAATAAATTCTACGATTCACCAATGAAACAGTTATTTGATGCGTACATCTTAATGTCCCTTTGAAGTCAGAGAAAAGTGTGATCAAGTTAAAAGAGATACTCTAAAATTAAATTAATAAAACATTTAAAATAAAAAAATCTAGAGAGCAATTCATGTTATGCTAATACATGATCTATTTTAAACCTAGCAGCAATGCCCTGGGAGCCTTTAATAATGCTGTGGAAAGAGAGTTGTTATTAGCACCATGTAACTCACATAATTGTGCATTCATTGCTTCTTAGTTGGCCCTTGCTAAATCCATCCTTTGAATACAATGCTTCTTGATAATGAATCATCTTTTCCATTTTTTCTGTGATAGAGAATCAAGGCAGATAAGATGGAATCATTTTGCAGTAGTTTTTGCTTTTTAAAGCAGTTCATTTTTTTTAAAGGTAATATTTGATGGCAATTTCAATTTTAATGATTCTACTATTTGCCTAAAAGCACATTTATTATATCTGTTTTCATTACATAATTCATGATCTATGCAACTGACATTACTTCTAAATCAAAATCATTGCTACCAGGCCGATTTCATAAGTGCAACTATTTCAGTAATCAAGGCTAATTTTATTTTCTACTCTTGTCTGTTCTTCATGCATTTGTCTTTTGTGCGTAATAATAAAAATAATTGGTATTTCTGGTAATCATCATTTGACAGCCCTATTTTAAGAATCTTGAAAATGTAAAAGCAGCTGAAGTTGCCAAGAAATTGAAGAGATTATGGCTCACAGACACTGTTTTTATATGTACAGTACTTGTTGATAATATATTTTATTTCTGTGTTCCAGTTTAGTTTTCCTCATCTGATTTTTCAATAGTACGGAGTTTCCTTCCTTTCAAATAAAGTAGCCTTATAGGAATCTCTGCAGGGTTAAAGGGGTAGGAAAGTAAAAATTAAACTTGCATGATTCAGATCGAGAATGTCATTTTAAGACACTTTTAAATTCACTTCTATTTTCCTATTTGCTTTGTTCTCTTGGTATCCCTTGTTGATAAATAATACGCACATATCCTACAATACTGGGAGGTAGCTGCTAATTGGTGCCTGCACCCATTTGTTTCTTCTGATTGGCTAACTAGATGTGTTCATCTAGCTGCCAGTAGTGCAATGCTCTTCCTTCAGTAAAAGATAAAAAGAGAATTATGCACATTTGATAATAGAAGTAAATTGGAAAGTTTATATGTAAAATTGTATGTTCTATCCAAATTATGAAATAAACTTTGGGGGTTTCCTGTCCCTTTAAATATTTTTTGTCTGATTCTGCATTAATGTCTTCTGGTTTGCAAATACTCTCTTGTTTACTGATTCCCTTATTAGATAACAAACCAACGCTTCAATAGCACATAGAAAAATGCCACAAGCAATGTCACTGGAATACAAATATTATAGCAGTCATTATTAATAAATTCCATCAGTAGCAAATTTCTACTGTTAAACAATGGCTCCAATGATTTAATGATCGAGTGTGGGGGACATATGTGAAACATGAAGATTCAACTATTAGTAGTTTTACAGCTAATTTTTGCTGCTGTGAAACAGTAGACAACATTTTGAGTAGACATATTAAGTAGACAGAAATTGAAATGATTCTCCACATTCAATCAACTTCCACAATAAAGTGAAATTGTCACTGACCAGATTCCCCACCACAATCAATCTTTCGACACTGCTGACTCAACTCCCCTTCTTCACTTAAGCATTACCCTCTACCAATGTAATACCCCAACATCCAACAACCTCTCCTAAGCAAACCCTAATAAATATTGTCTTAAAAGCTCTTAACGGACCAGTAACTCCCCTGTTTACACTATTTATCGCCTATTGCATCTAACATCTTAAAACCTTAAAATAAGTAAAGCAAAAAAGAAATCTAAGTGACCCTTGAATTGCCCTTATTGACATCAGCAACATGTCCCCTTCTTTTTGGTCCTTGAATTGTTCTAGTTGATTATATGGATTCCTTCTTCTATTTAAACAAACATAGGGGTTGATTTAAAGTTTTCCATTTTTTCCCCAAAATTAAAAAAATGTGAATGGCTATTTATTTTCATTAACAAAGTAATCACAATCTATCCACATCAAAAGCAGCCAAGTTTGATAACTGCCAAGAGACTCAATTTCCCTTTTCCCACAGAGGCACCCAGAACTAATGATGGCTATAGATAATTGAAAACCAAAATGGGGTAATGTGATTATTGAAGTTGCATGTGTGTTTTGCAGTCAGATAGAGTAGTATTTATGATATTTGTGTTAAAGAATTTGAATGTATTTATATGGTCATGATGGCTATTCTGGGCATGTTTAATCTATGATCTTTTTTAAAACTTTTAATATTTTAAACAATTTTTTTTAAATTCATTAAGTAAACCTCATTTCCCATTTTGGCTAGATTTTTTTAATCTAAAATCAAGAACAGTGCACAAAATGAATTTCCATAAGAAAAAAGTGACAGCAACTTATTTTAAATAACGGATATAGATTTAATGAATCTAGATAATTAATCTCTAACCTAAAATAGTATCAAACGTCAAACATGGCAATTTTTAATACCCGTTGGCTGATGAATTTGATGTGTCCATTTTGTTGTTGATATACATTGCAAAACGCACGGTCAGACGGCTTGTAAGTGCAAATGTAAACATTATCCATCATGTCATGGGCAAATTTTTCTATATCCACTCAAATCCAAAATACTCTATTTTTTTATTCGGAAATGGTGTTATAGTTTGGATTGTTTATCAGCTGTTAAACACCTGATAAACATGATCAGATAGAATCATCCCCATTATCAGTTCTTGATTGGTTGAAAATCCAAAAATTCAGAAATGAACAAGTACATTTTTTCTGATTGGCTAATTTGTAGGAAGGGGTTATTTGCAGTGCAGGAGTCAGTATGGGGGTATTGCTCTTAAACAGGAATTCAGGTGTAATAGGACTAGAGGAACACAGACAGTTATGGTTTAGTTATGGTGGGGAGATCAGATCATCATGGGGCCAGGTTATGAGTGATGCATTAACAGAGCAAGTGAAAATGGGTTTATCGCTGCTGTTTGCGTGCCTCGGGTGTCCCGCTCGTATTACAAGTTGAAAGAAAACACGAACGTGTGAGCGCAATCACATTTTACGTGATAATGAGTACAGCATCCTCAGAGCTCTGGTTAACAGTTTTGCAAAACAAAAAAAGTGTCACAAAACACATCAAAAATACATTTAAGAGTACACTTACACTCATAATAATACTATCTAATAAAAATTATTGAAAAAAAATATTGCACAAAAGTTATAAGGGCTCAAAGATATGAGGTCTCAGGAGTCAGAAAAAAAGCAGGCAATGCTATGTGAAGAACATTTGGAGTTGTTGCGTCTTCAGATCAGAACAGTACATACATACACACATATACATACGATATTGCATTAATTGAATTTTAATTTAAAGAAAATGGGAGAAAATAACAAAAATGCTTTCTTTCTTAGATGCATAACTTTAAAATGTCATGAAATTAAGATTTTATTTTTTGTCTCCTCACCCCTGACACTGGATTCCAGCTAGATAGTAGATACAAATGTGGACTTTGAGATACTGGCAATGCATTATTCACAATGCCTTTGTTTAAAAATAAAATATGTACAGGGGAAAAAAGCTTGTTTATTAAAGGAACACTAAACACAAATTTTCTCTTTCATGAATTAGATAGAGCATGCAATTTTAAGCAACTTTATAATTTACTCCTATTGTTAAGTTTTCTTTGTTCTCTTGCTTTCTTTACTTAAAAAGCAGGAATGTGATGCATAGGAGCCGGACCATTTTTGATTGAGAACCTGGGTTATGCTTGATGGGTAAATGTAAGCCTCAAATGAGCAAGCTCTATCCATGGTGCTGAACCTAAAACGGGCTGGCTGCTAAGATTTACATTCCTGCTTTTAAAAAAAAAAGATAGCAAGAGAACAAAGAAAAATTGCTAAAAGGAGTAAATTAGAAAGTTGCTTAAAATTCCATGCTCTATCTCAATCATAAAAGAAAAAATTGGGTTCAGTGTCCCTTTAATTGTTTTTTTAGTAAATTATGACATGCAATTTGAACCTTTTACTATTTTGTTAAATAAACCTTAAATATACCTTATTCAAATCTGTCAACTTTTAAATATATTTCTAGTGATCTTGAACATAAAAGATACTGTATGCTGATTGAAAGCTAAGTGAAAGTAATTATCACCTCAAAAATACCGATATATGTTATCACTGTTTTATAAATTTGATATGTTTGTCATGTTCACTGAAACTATTTATAGCCTTGTTGTTTCATTTTCTGTAAGATGGTGAGATGTGTGAGAAAATTTGCATAACCAATGTAATCCCGAGGTGTTGTCACGCAAAGAATTCTACTGCAATATACAAACTACTCCTCCTTTAGATTGCATTAGTGACTTAATTCTTAGAATGAAGTCTATTGCCAGTTTTGCCAGTCTATTCAAATTGCTTAACATCATTCAAGACATCATTGAAGTTCCAAGCCATCTAAATCTGTATGTTAAGAAGCAATTTTGGGATAGATTACTAGTGGAGTGCTATTTATCACTCCTGTTCGTGTGTTAACACCACCAGAAGAAAACTGAACTTGGAATATCGCAGCCGCATTAAGGTATTCCACCATAGACTTCAACGGAGTTCAAAAATTGTGTGTGTGTGTGTGGGGGGGGGGGGGGGGGGGACTGAACACCTAACAAGTCGTGCAAACCCAGATTGCAATTTCTCAACTACGCTAACTTGACACAGAAATATTAATACTTCACATTCCAATGTTCTTTACCTAGCAGAATAAGTTCTATTTTATTCTTAAATCAATATTTCTATTTGATATTTTGTTTTGGTAATATATATATATTTTTTTATGATTTTATATAGGTATAGATATGTACATATATATATATATATATATATATATATATATATATATATATATATATATATATATATATATATATATAGGAATATCTATTTATAAATACTTAGAACATATTCCCCTAAGTAAAGAACATTGGAATGTGAAATATTTACAGTAAACAGTAAATACATATTTAAACACGTTATTAAATATGCATATTGAATAAATATGATATTTCATGTTTTCAGCTACTTAAAGGGACACTGAACCCAAATGTTTTCTTTTGTGATTCAGATAGAGCATGCAATTTTAAGAAACTTTCTAATTTACTCCTATTATGAATTTTTCTTTGTTCTCTTGCTATCTTTATTTGAAAAAGAAGGCATCTAAGCTATTTGTTTGGTTCGGAACCATGGAAAGCACTTGTTCATTGGTGGATGAATTTATCCACCAATCAGCAAGAACAACCCAGGTTGTTCACCAAAAATAGGCCGGCATCTAAACTTACATTCTTGCATTTCAAATAAACATACCAAGAGAATGAAGAAAATTTGATAATAGGAGTAAATTAGAAAGTTGCTTAAAATTGCATGCTCTATCTGAATCACAAAAGAAAAAACTTGGGTACAGTGTCCCTTTAAGTTCAAAGGGATCCAATGCGATCAAGCGAATGAGGTTACTTTCAATATATAATATGCTTGCTACTTCCGATACGCACAAACACCTGTGATAAACCTCTTTTTGTTTGTGAAGAACAGTTAGCGAGCCTCTGCCACATTGTAAATGGATTTGCCTCACATTAGGTGCTAACTTGTGATTGTTAATGAAACATTTTAAACTTACATACATGTAAATAATTTATCAAAACATTCTACCTCATGTTTTTTCAGTTTTTTGCACCTTGATATGTAAAAAAGTGTAATGTCCAGAAAATGAATTGCTGAATCGGAAAACTTGCTTCGTATAGTGTTTATTGGACTGTGCCATATGACAAAACAGAGGTCATACACAGGATTGCATGATGCTTTTCATGCATGTGTACATGCGCATCACTATGTAAAAAAGTATGAAATTACTAATTTAATAAGGAAAACGTTATTCTATGTTGTTAAGCACATGCTGTTATTAATATATCAATATATAAATCCACCATGCAGTCTACAATAAGGTAGTGAAGCTTGGCTTAAAAATGGCTATTCTACTTAATTAATGCTTCCTTGCAGAAGAAGAAAGCAAGACAGTCATTCATGTGCTTATATGTGTATATATGCATGTAAATACATATGTACACATATATAAACATATAGACAGTGTCATTATAAGTGTAACTGTAATTTTACACGTATTTTTTATGTTTTTTGTGCAACTGTTTTGTCTTGCGTAACAGTTAACCAGAGATCTGAAGTCAAGCTAAGCCGGACGCGAGTTAAATTCAATTGCGCTCAAGCAAACGCATTTACTTTCAACTTGTAACACATGCGCTACTTCATAATCTAGCCCAGATTTGGTATATTAGAGGCTAGTGACTACAACTAGTATTATTAAAAGAATTGTCAGATCCACAATAAATTACAATTTCTGTCTCGCCAGTCTCGCAATCTATGTAACGGGCAATATTTTATAATAAAATGTGGTTTTATCCTGTCCAGACTAATGGTGATGTGCCTTTTATAGGAAATATATAGGGTTCATTGCCTGTTCACCAATCTGCCCGCATCGCTAGTGAACACGTATCTCAGCAGTGTGAAGGAGAATGATTTCAAAGCATGTTTACACAACATAGAATGTGCATTTACTAATTGTAAAAATTGTTTCTATTTAGTAATGGTTCAATTATAAGAAATGTAAATTAAGTTTCACTGTACATTCAGTAGATTTTTTAAATTGTTTATCTTGCCACTGAAAGGGTTTTGAGACAGGTATGTGTGAAAAGGGGCATTGGAGATGAGGGATATTCTTTACAACATTAAAAACCTCTGGCGATGTTTCCCCAGTAAAATGCAGGTCACTCCCATGGAACACCTACGTATTTTCTTTGAATGTGATCACCATTGTTAATAAAGAAAAAAACTTCATAAGAAACCTATAGGATCTTGTGGGTTGTGGGTATAACTATATTGTACATGTGTATGTAGTATATTAATGTATAATCATACTGTAAAGTAGAATATTATGTATTTATTTAAAGTAAAATTGTTATATAATTAAACATTATAATTAAACATATTTTTTTTTTCATCTTAGGAAGAAGAATTTTTATACTGGTTAATAATATCCCATAGAAAACAGTAGCTGTAGCTTTTTCTTTTTACTAAAGTGCATTTTTTCAACTTTGCACTATATAAAATGTGTTGTTTTTTTTGGAATTGACGGCTCTTTAAATTAGTTTTTACTGTACTATACATGTTAAGTTCTAATTATACAATGAAACTTTTCCAAACGTGTTCTATATTATTAAAAGGCTTGTTACAACATGGCCACAATTTTAAAAGTAAACCTGTTCAGTACTGTGTAAACTTACTTTTATACTTTTCTATCACTATCTCACTACAAACGTGTTTTTAAAATAATGTGCATGTAAAAGTTTACACAGTACTGAACAGGTTACCTCATCAGAGGGATATGAATCTCATATACCTCTGATAAGAAGGTAACTTTGAGGCTGAGCTTTGGTTGACATGTATATTGCATTTCATTTCAATACTGTCTTAAGATATAATTACTCCTTCACTGAACATAGAAAAACTTTTGGAATTGAATTTAACATTCTACAAGACAAGTATTACCTCCCACAGAGAAGTATAGTGAGACACCTCTTGGCGAGACTGTGTTCAAACACTGATTTATATATATATTGCGTTATTGTCATAATGCTTTTAGTGTTGAGGCTTTCGGCCCTGATGATTGAAACATCTATAAAGAAGCGATATATTCAGTTGCGGGATCGAGATTGCAGGTGAAATATTCGAAAGGGCTGAAATCAGTGTTTGAAGGCAATCTTGCCGAGAGGAATTTTACTTTACATCTCTGTGGGAGGTGATGGAGATATTTTCAAAGCAGCATTGCCACCTACATTGAAGATGTAATGTAAACGATTGCTTTACACATGTTACACGTAAATTGCCTAATTTGTTCATTCAGTAGACAACCAAATAAACCAACGGCAGGCTACATGAATTAAAAGAATAAAGAAAGATTGTATTAATAAAAAGTTTTAAAACATTTGTTTATTCCTTGTTATGTTTACTGATGTTATGTTTTAGTTTAATGTTTTGTTGATTTTGTGCTTGTTTATTGTTGTGTACTTTTGTTGACTTTGTGCTTTGCATTTTTTTTTAGGAACAAAAACTATTTTTAGTAATATTAATATTTCATAAAAGACAGTACCCACAATGTTATAGGTTTACATAATTGCATTTATTTAGCTTTGCAATGTTAAAAATAATACAGTTATGTAAAACTATAAAGTCACGGATACTGACTACTATGACATATTAATATCACTAAAAATAAATCTTCCTAAAAAAAAACTGCCAAACATAAAAATAAAACATTTTTAAAATCACAATAATTGAACATTGTACAATAAAATACATATAAATAAATCATTGCATATACATGATTCCCCACAGTTCCTATAGGTTTAAAGGGAAGGTTTTTTTTTAAATCTTTATTAGCAAGGTAGATAGGAGACATAACAAATTTATAGGTGTTCCATGGGAGTTACCTGTATTTTAATTGGGAAACATTGCTGTGAGCTTCTAATATTCAAAGAACTGCCCTTCATGTTAGATGCCCCTTTTCAGTCATATCAGTCACACCAGCTTTTCAGTGGTAAGAATCTCCAGTATGACAAATCTATAGCACAGTACAGTGAAACTAAGTTTATATAGGCATTATCTGAAGTGTTCCTAAGCAGAAACCATTTTTTGTTTAAGCAAACGCACAGTGTATGTTGTGAAAGCACACATCTAACACAGTCCTCCTCCACCAAGATCGCAGATGAGTGGCGATGGATGTTGCGATCCTTATTATTTCCTATGGGAAACACATTGCCATTCATTGGAACAGAGAAGTTCAGCCCACGTTTTCTGGATATTTTGCCAGACCCATGGATTGTAAAACTGGTGAGGCCAAAAAGTAATATATTGATCATCAGGGCCATAGTGAGATGTTGCAATATTATTGTATTTATCCTAACACTAGACATATCTCAAAGTAATGTAGCATCAATGACTTACAATATAAAGCTAAAAGTGAAAAGTAGTCTCATGCCTTCTTGGAAAATGTGATAGCTAGCCTGCCAATGCAACCAGCAGATAACAACTAAAGCTTTGCACTCTACCTGAGCAGACCACTGCTGATCACAACTGCAGTAATCTTCTGCTGGTGTAGCATGAGAGAAGTTCCCACGTCCATGCCCACAGCTGAACCTAGGTCACATCAGTGGCGGCTGGTGACTTTTGAATATGGGGGAGCACTAGCCCCGCCCCTCAGATGGCTCCGCCCATTTTAATGTGTGTGTGTGTGTGTGTGTGTGTATATATATATATATATATATATACACACACACACACACACACATGCATATACACATGCACACACACATATACATACACACACACACATATACACACACACATTAACATCCTGTCTTATATAGCTCTATACACTATATAATCTGTATCTATGGTTACAGTCATCTAATGTAACACTAACTCCTCGGCACTCTTTGCATTACTATTATCTATAAACACATAGACAGACAGACATGAACACACACATTATATATATATATATATATACAGTATATATATATATATATATATATATATATATACATACACACATGAATACATACACATACACACACATACATAATGATACACACACATACATGAATACATACATACACAAACATACATACATGTAAACACATACATACATACATGAATACATACATACACACACATATATGAATACATACATGAATACATACATGCAAACACATACATATATACACACACACATTATATATATATATATATATATATATATATATACACACACACATGAATACATACACACACACACACATACATAATGATACACACACATACATGAATACATACATACACAAACATACATACATGTAAACACATACATACATACATGAATACATACATACACACACATATATGAATACATACATGAATACATACATGCAAACACATACATACATACACACATGCATGAATACATACATGCACACACATACATACATGCAAACACATACATACATGAATACATACACACACACACATACATGAATACATATCTTTTTACCCCTGCATTGAAAACTCCTCTACTGAATATTATATATATTTTACTGGGGAAAAACCTCATTTCCATGCAGGGGTTAACATTCATGAATACAAGACTAGAAGGGACTGATTTACAGCTTGTCTGCCTTTTAATGAAAATAGTTTCAGTGAAGCTGTGACTAAACCCAAAACTCCTCTGAAAATACAGGGCAACAGTAACTATTTTTTTTTTAATACAAATTATTAGAACACATCTAAATATTTGCTTTGCAGTTGGTGCTCCTGAGCCTTACAGCATCAAACGTTTTATGTAGGAAGGGTTAACTGTTGGACAAAATAACGGCTGCCTGTCTGAGGGACACATAGGTCACAGAATATACATTTTAAACAAAACAGAACTCTCAATGCTCTTGCTGAAATCAGCGTTAAAGACCAGACCCCAACCCCCCCCCCCTCCCGTTACACTTCACTGACATGCTGGGGAGATAAAAGCACACGGCAAGGGAGATAGTGGGCAGAAGCAACTTTCAGAAGTGCTGCTATAACTCACTCACACTCACTCCTCTCAGCTCAACGACTATCTCCGCAATGAGATTTCGCACCGTTGAGCTGGGAGGAGCTTGTCGAGCGTCATCACGTGACTGTGAGTGATGACGCTCTTCTCTGTCACTGCTGGCCTGCTGCCTGTCTCTCTCTAACACCTCCCACCCCTCGCACAGGCTGAAGTGTGCGAACAGCTAACTATGGGGATGGGGAGGCTGGGAGCTGCGCAGCAGGCGATTTTAGAATGCGCAAAGCACAGTGCCATAGCTTAGCCTATCGCACATGCGGTTATGGCTTAGCTTAGTCTTAGATAGACAATAGATAGACAAATTTAGTACAGGGGCCAGGCAGGCTGATTTGTATAATATTATTTATACTGTCACTTTTACATCTACATGATCATGATCTGATCATTTCAATAGGGGGCTATTGGAAAAATTATATATTTTTTTCTGTTTTTTTTTTTCTTCTGGGATGCTGACGGGGGCACGTGTGAGTGTGCTCAAATGGAGGAGCCTACACTGGGTCACATTGCTCACAACCCAGCATTCTGGCTGTGAACCACTGGAGAACTTTAGCTGCCTTTTGTATACCTTGATCTTGGACTATCTTTTTTCAGTGGGACTGCTGACATGCACCTGATCCTGCAGTTCCTCTGCAAATTCCTCTAAAGTTTGGTATTTCTCTTGTAAGGTGTATCCAGTCCACGGATCATCCATTACTTGTGGGATATTCTCATTCCCAACAGGAAGTTGCAAGAGGACACCCACAGCAGAGCTGTAATATAGCTCCTCCCCTAGCTGTCATACCCAGTCATTCTCTTGCAACTCTCAACAAGCAAGGACGTTGTAGGAGAGAGTGGTTCAATATAGCTAGTTTATTTTCTTCAATCAAAAGTTTGTTATTTTTAAATAGTACCGGAGTTGTGCTATTTTATCTCAGGCAGTAAATAGAAGAAGAATCTGCCTGAGGTTTCTATGATCTTAGCAGGTTGTAACTAAGATCCATTGCTATTCTCACATATGTCTGAGGGGATTACACAGATGAGGTAACTTCATCGAGAGAATGGCGTGCAGTTTATTCTGCTATCAGGTATGTGCAGTTATAATTTTGTCTAGAGATGGAAAACACTAGAAAATGCTGCTGATACCGGATTAATGTAAGTTAAGCCTGAATACAGTGATTTAATAACGACTGGTATCATGCTTACTCCCAGGGGTAATACCCTTATGATATTTACAATATAAAATGTTTGCTGGCATGTTTAATCGTTTTATATATGCTTTGGTGATAAAACTTTATTGGGGCCTAGTTTTTTCCACATGGCTGGCTTAAATTTTGACTAGAAACAATTTCCACTGTTGTAGTATAAAAGTTACAGTTGGTTCAGTTAAAATTACAAACTGTGACATCCAGCTTCCCTCAAAGGCCCTCTGAATGCTATAGGACATCTCTAAAGGGCCCAAAGGCTTTCCAAATACGTTTATTGGGGAAGGTAGGGCCACAGCTTGCTGTGGCAGTTGGTTGTGACTGTTAAAAAACGTCTATTTCGGTTTTTTTTTTTATCCGTTTTTTGAACTAAGGGGTTAAGCATCCATTTGCAAGTGGGTGCAATGCTCTGATAGCCTATTATACACACTGTAAAAATTTCATTTGATTTAATGCATTTTTTCACTGTTTTTCAAATTCTGACAAAATTTGTTTCTCTTAAAGGCACAGTACCGTTTTTTATATTTGCTTGTTAACTTGATTTAAAGTGTTTTCCAAGCTTGCTAGTCTCATTGCTATTCTGTATAAATATGTCTGACATAGAAGAAACTCCTTGTTTATTATGTTTAAAAGCCATGGTGGAACCCCCTCTTAGAATGTGTACCAAATGTACTGATTTCATTTTATGCAATAAAGATAATTTTCTGTCTTTAAAAAATGTATCACCAGAGGAATCTGACGAGGGGGAAGTTATGCCGACTAACTTTCCCCACTTGTCAAACCCTTTGACTCCCGCTTAAGGGACTCACGCTCAAATGGCGCCAAGTACATCTAGGGCGCCCATAGCGTTTACTTTACAAGACATGGCGGCAGTCATGGATAATACACTGTCAGCGGTATTAGCCAGACTACCTGAACTTAGAGGTAAGCGAGATAGCTCTGGGGTGAGACAAAATGCAGAGCATACTGACGCTTTAAGAACCATGTCTGATACTGCCTCACAATATGCAGAAGCTGAGGAAAGAGAGCTTCAGTCAGTGGGTGATGTTAATGACTCAAGAAAGATACCTGATTCTAATATTTCTACATTTAAATTTAAGCTTGAACACCTCCGCGTGTTGCTTAGGGAGGTTTTAGCTGCTCTGAATGACTGTGATACCATTGCAGTGCCAGAGAAATTGTGTAGACTGGATAAATACTTTGCAGTGCCAGTGTGTACTGATGTTTTTCCAAATACCTAAAAGGTTTACAGAAATTATTAATAAGGAATGGGATAGACCAGGTGTTCCGTTCTCTTCCCCTCCTATTTTTAGAAAAATGTTTCCAATAGACGCCACCACATGGGACTTATGGCAGACAGTCCCTAAGGTGGAGGGAGCAGTTTCTACTCTAGTAAAGCGTACTACTATCCCTGTCGAGGACAGTTGTGCTTTTTTTTTTTTTTAGATCCAATGGATAAAAAATTAGAGGTTACCTTAAGAAAATATTTATTCAACAAGGTTTTATCCTACAGCCCCTTGCATGCATTGCCCCTGTCACTGCTGCTGCGGCGTACTGGCTTGAGTCTCTGGAAGAGGCTTTACAGGTAGCGACTCCATTGGATGACATACTTGGCAAACTTAGAGCACTTAAGCTAGCCAATTCTTTTATTCTGATGCCATTGTTCATTTGACTAAACTAACGGCTAAGAATTCTGGTTTTGCTATACAGGCGCGCAGAGCGCTATGGCTTAGATCATGGTCAGCTGACATGACTTAAAAATCTAAGCTACTTAACATTCCCTTCAAGGGGCAGACCCTATTCGGGCCTGGTTGAAGGAGATTATTGCTGATATCACTGGAGGAAAAGGTCATGCCCTTCCTCAGGACAGGTCCAAATCTAGGGCCAAACAGTCTAATTTTCGTGCCTTTCAAAACTTCAAGGCAGGTGCGGCATCAACTTCCTCTAATAATAAACAAGAGGGAACTTTTGCTCAATCCAAGACGGTCTGGAGACCAAACCTGACATGGAAAAAAGGTAAGCAGGTAAAAAAGCCTGCTGCTGCCTCTAAGACAGCATGAAGGAACGGCCCCCTATCCGGGAACGGATCTAGTAGGGGGCAGACTTTCACTCTTTGCCCAGGCGTGGGCAAGAGATGTTCAGGATCCCTGGGCGTTGGAAATTATATCCCAGGGATATCTTCTGGACTTCAAAGCTTCCCCCCCAAAAGGGAGATTTCACCTTTCACAATTATCTGCACACCAGATAAAGAGAGAGGCATTCTTACACTGTGTACGAGTCATCCTAGTTATGGGAGTGATCCATCCAGTTCCAAAGGAGGAACAGGGACAGGGTTTTTACTCAAATCTGTTTGTGGTTCCCAAAAAAGAGGGAACCTTCAGACCAATTTTGGATCTAAAGATCTTAAACAAATTCCTCAAAGTTCCGTCGTTCAAGATGGAAACTATTCGTACCATCCTACCACTGATCCAGGAGGGTTAATATATGACTACAGTGGATCTAAAGGATGCTTATCTTCACATTCCGATACGAAAAGATCATCATCGGTTTCTCAGGTTTGCCTTTTAAGACAGGCATTACCAGTTGTAGATCTTCCCTTGGGATTAGCTACAGCCCCAAGAATCTTTACAAAGGTTCTAGGGTCACTTATGGCGGTCCTAAGGCCGCGGGGCATAGCAGTAGCCCCTTATTTAGACGACATCCTGATACAGGCGTCAAACTTCCAAATTGCCAAATCTCATACGGACGTAGTACTGGCATTTCTGTGGTCGCATGGGTGGAGAGTGAACAAGGAAAAGAGTTCTCTATCCCCACTCACAAGAGTTTCCTTTCTAGGGACTCTGATAGATTCTGTAGAAATGAAAATTCACCTGACGGAGTCCAGGTTATCAAAGCTTCTAAATTCCTGCCGGGTTCTTCATTCCATTCCGCGCCCTTCGGTGGTTCAGTGTATGGAAGTAATCGGCTTAATGGTAGCAGCAATGGACATACTGCCGTTTGCACACTTACATCTCAGACCGCTGCAACTATGCATGCTCAGTCAGTGGAGCGGGGATTACACAGAT
This sequence comes from Bombina bombina, assembly GCF_027579735.1. Lineage (NCBI taxonomy): Eukaryota > Metazoa > Chordata > Amphibia > Anura > Bombinatoridae > Bombina > Bombina bombina. Next base: position 680,775,785 of record NC_069500.1, on the reverse strand, counting down.
TTGTCCCCTCAACTGAATCTGGACCAAGAGACCAGGGATTCTCTTCTCTGATGGCTATCTCGGGTCCATCTGTCCAAAGGTATGACCTTTCACAGGCCAGATTGGAAAATTGTTACAACAGATTCCAGCCTTCTAGGTTGGGGTGCAGTCTGGAACTCCCTGAAGGCTCAGGGATCGTGGACTCAGGAGGAGTCTCTCCTTCCATTAAATATTCTGGAACTAAGAGCGATATTCAAGGCTCTTCAGGCTTGGCCTCAGTTAGCAACTCTGAGGTACATCAGATTTCAGTCGGACAACATCACGACTGTAGCTTACATCAACCATCAAGGGGGAACGAGAAGTTCCCTAGAGATGTTAGAAGTTTAAAAAATAATTTGCTGGGCAGAGATTCACTCTTGCCACCTATCAGCTATCCATATCCCAGGTGTAGAGCACTGGGAGGTGGATTTTCTAAGTCGTCAGACTTTTCATCCGGGAGAGTGGGAACTCCATCCGGAGGCATTTGCACAACTGATTCATCGTTGGGGCAAACCAGAACTGGATCTCATGGCGTCTCGCCAGAACGCCAAACTTCCGTGTTACGGATCCAGGTCCAGGGATCCCAAGGCGACACTGATAGATGCTCTAGCAGCACCCTGGTCTTTCAACCTGGCTTATGTGTTTCCACCGTTTCCTCTGCTCCCTCGACTGATTGCCAAGATCAAGCAGGAGAGAGCATCGGTGATTCTGATAGCACCTGCGTGGCCACGCAGGACCTGGTATGCAGATCTAGTGGACATGTCATCCTTTCCACCATGGTCTCTGCCTCTGAAACAGGACCTTCTACTTCAGGGTCCTTTCAACCATCCAAATCTAATTTCTTTGAGGCTGACTGCCTGGAGATTGAACGCTTGATTTTATCAAAGCGTGGCTTCTCCGAGTCAGTTATTGATACCTTAAGACAGGCACGAAAGCCTGTCACCAGGAAAATTTACCATAAGGTATGGCGTAGATATCTTTATTGGTGTGAATCCAAGGGTTTCTCATGGAGTAAGGTCAGGATTGCTAGGATATTATCTTTTCTCCAAGAAGGTTTGGAAAAAGGATTGTCAGTTAGTTAAGCATCTGGCAGATGTTCCAGACGTTCAGGCATTTTGTCAGGCTTTAGTTAGAATCAAGCCTGTGTTTAAACCTGTTGCTCCACCATGGAGCTTAAACTTGGTTCTTAAGGTTCTTCAAGGAGTTCCGTTTGAACCTCTTCATTCCATAGATATCAAGCTTTTATCTTGGAAAGTTCTTTTTTTGGTAGCTATTTCCTCGGCTCGTAGAGTCTCTGAGCTATCTGCCTTACAATGTGATTCTCCTTATCTGATTTTTCATACGGATAAGGTAGTCCTGCGTACCAAACCTGGGTTCTTACCTAAGGTGATATCTAACAAGAATATCAATCAAGAGATTGTTGTTCCATCCTTGTGTTACACAATTTGGACGTGGTCCGTGCTTTAAAGTTTTACTTACAAACTACTAAAGATTTTCGTCAAACATCTGCTTTGTTTGTTGTCTACTCTGGACAGAGGAGAGTTCAAAAGGCTTCGGCAACCTCTTTTTCTTTTTGACTAAGAAGCTTAATCCGCTTAGCCTATGAGACTGCTGGACAGCAACCTCCTGAAAGGATAACAGCTCATTCAACTAGAGCTGTGGCTTCCACTTGGGCCTTTAAAAATGAGGCTTCTTTTGATCAGATTTGCAAGGCGACGACTTGGTTTTCGCTTCATATTTTTTCAAAATTTTCAAAATTTGATACTTTTGCTTCTTCGGGAGGCTATATTTGGGAGAAAGGTTTTACGGGCAGTGGTTCCTTCCATTTAAGTTCCTGCCTTGTCCCTCCCTTCATCCGTGTACTTTAGCTTTGGTATTGGTATCCCACAAGTAATGGATGATCCGTGGACTGGATACACCTTACAAGAGAAAACACAATTTATGCTTACCTGATAAATTTATTTCTCTTATGGTGTATCCAGTCCACGGCCCGCCCTGTCATTTTAAGGCAGGTAATTTTTAAATTTAAACTACAGTAACCACTGCACCCTATGGTTCCTCCTTTCTCGGCTTGTTTTCGGTCGAATGACTGGCTATGACAGTTAGGGGAGGAGCTATATTACAGCTCTGCTGTGGGTGTCCTCTTGCAACTTCCTGTTGGGAATGAGAATATCGCACAAGAAATGGATGATCCGTGGACTGGATACACCACAAGAGAAATAAATTTATCAGGTAAGCATAAATTGTGTTTTTTGTTGTTAATTCTCTGCTAGAGCCTCTGAATGTGATTATGTATTCATGTTGCTGAACCTTGGCTTAATCCTGACTAGCCACCAATCTGCAAAGGTGCTCTATTGGATTGATATCTGGTGACTGTGGAACTCATTGTCATGTTCAAGAAACCAGTTTGAGATGATTTGAGCTTTGTGACATGGTGCATTATCCTGCTGGAAGTAGCCATCAGAAGATGGGTACACTGTAGTCATAAAGGGATGGTCATGGTCATCAACAATACTCAGGTAGGCCGTGGCGTTTAAACGATGCTCAATTGGTACTAAGGGGCCCAAAATGTGCCAAGAAAATATCCCCCACACCATTACAGCACCAGCCTGAACCGTTGATACAAGACAGGATAGATCCATGCTTTTGTGTTGTTTACACCAAATTCTCACCCTTCCATCTGAATGTCGCAGCTGAAATCAAGACTCATCAGACCTGGCAATGTTTTTCCAATCTTCTATTGTCCATTTTTGGTGAGCCTTTGCAAATTGTAGCCTCTGTTTCCTGTTCCTAGCTGACAGGAGTGGCACTCGGTGTTGTCTTCTGCTGCTGTAGCCCATCTGCTTCAAGGTTTGACGTGTTGTTCATTCAGAGATGATATTCTACATACCTTGGTTGTAACGAGTGGTTATTTGAGTTACTGTTGCCTTTTTATCATCTCAAACCAGTCTGCCCATTCTCCTATGAAAGTTCAAATTTTGAGTTATGTCCCATTAAGTAATGTGCACTGCAATCCATTTTCTTTGAATACAAAAAAACGTAGTTGCATCTTCCTATTATTAAAGGCACATGAAACACAATTTTTTTTCTTTAAAGGGACAGTCAAGTCCAAAAAAACCTTTCATAATTCAAATAGGGCATGTCATTTTAAACAACTTTCCAATTTACTTTTATCACCAATTTTGCAATTTTGGTATTCTTAGTTAAAAGCTAAACCTAGGAGGTTCATATGCTAATTTCTTAGACCTTGAATGCCGCCTCTAATCTAAATGCATTTTTATAGTTTTTCACCACTAGAGGGCATTAGTTCATGTGTTTCATATAGATAACATTGAGCTCATGCACGTGAATTTACCATCGAGTCAGCTCTGATTGGCTAAAATGCAAGTCTGTCAAAAGAACTGAAATAAGGCTGAGGCTTAGATACAAGGTAATTACAGAGGTGAAACGTGTATAATTATAACTGTGGTGGTTATGAAAAACTGGGGAATTGATAATTAAGGGATTATCTATCTTTTAAAACAACAAAAATTCGGATTTTGACTGTCCCTTAAATGATTTAGGTAGAACAGTTTACTTATCTTATCAAATGTGCTTTATTCTCTTGGTATCATTTGTTGAAGGAGCAGCAATGCACTACTGGTTTCTAACTGAACACATGGGTGAGCCAATGACAATCGGTACATATATGCAGCAACCAATCAGCAACTAGAACCTATATTATGTGCTGCTCCTGATCTTACCTAGATAAATATTTCAGCAATGGATAACAAGAGAAGGAAGCAAATTAAATAATAGAAGTAAATTGGAAAGTTGTTTAAAATTGTATGCTCTGTCTAAATCATGAATGTCTAATTATGACTTGACTGTGCCTTTAAGTATATTACCTCTTGTCTAAAAGCTAAAACTATAATTAAGAAAAGTATGAGTCAAGACTCATCAGGACAGCCACAGCACATGATGTGTAACTTATAGACTAATCGTGCCTCTTTCCATAAAAAAAGCACTGCTGGGAATAAAATGAGATTAAAGTGCTCATATGGAAAGGGACAGTAAAACCTATCAAAGTAAGTAACTGGCTTTCTTTCAATCTTTTTTTCTTAAGTCATATCAAACAAAATCATTCTTAGTCATGGCAAATGTGATATATTTTAAACTTTGGATATTTAATTTAAAAGGTAGTAGAAACTCCTTTTAACAACATAAAGTTTTTAGGGAAATAATCTACTAGTTTATCTTGTCCAAGTAGTATTTGCTTTAACATGTATTTTTATTCTAATGCTACACGCATAACATGCCTGGAAGGAATCAACTGAATTATATATAATGGTCAGAAGATGATCCTGGAACATAATCAGAAATGTATGTAATTGCACAGCAAAGTCCTTTAAGTGCCCTACATGGGGATAATTAGCAAGTAGTAATCCAATCCATTAGACAACACTTTTTAATTGAATGATGGAAGCACAAAGACCCCCTAACACAGGAACGTCCTCCACTGGCCCTGTACGTTGTTTTTATTATAATTGTTTTAATATTATCAAATATTGCCCTCTCTTTGGTTTACACATTTAGAGAAAGTAGATTGTGATTTTGACCCCTCACTGTGTCTGGCACGTGTCTGACTTGTCAACACATGGTGGGGTAGGTCCCTGTGTTTTGTGGACTGTGATCTTGTTCTCTAAGGGTCTTCCTTCAAATATCTCCACAGGAGAGTGTTTGACTGGGATGATTAAAGTGAAGGTAAACTTTGATGAATGAAAGCCCGGTTTTTAAAAATACTATTAAAAACAGGGACATTTTAATTCATCAAAGTTTAGAAACCAGCCATTTTGTTTAAAAACTTACCTTTCTTCTTTTCACAGCCAGAGCAGCTTCCCCCACCGGAGATCCTTTCTTCACACGTCAGCAATGATTAATCCGGCTATTAAATATATTAACCCCTAAACCTAAGTCTAACCCTAACACCCCCTAACTTAATTATTATTTAAATAAATCTAAATAATATTAATATTATTAACTAAATTATTCCTATTTAAAACTAAATACTTACCTATAAAATAAACCCTAAGATAGCTACAATATAATTAATAATTACATTGTAGCTAATTTAGGATTTATAATTATTTTACAGGTAACTTTGTATTTATTTTAACTAGGTACAATAGCTATTAAATAGTTAATAACTATTTAATAGCTACCTAGTTAAAATAATTACTAAATTACCTGTAAAATAAATTCTAACCTAAGTTACAAATACACCTAACACTACACTATCAATAAATTAATTAAATAAACTACAATTATCTCAACTTAAATACAATTAAATAAACTAAACTATATTACAAGAAAAAGAAACTCTAAATTACAAAAAATAAATTTTAAGCTAATTACACCTAATCTAAGCCCCCTAATAAAATAAAAAAGCCCCCCAAAATAATAAAATTTCCCTACCCTAAACTAAATTACAAAAGTAATCAGCTCTATTACCAGCCCTTAAAAGGGCCTTTTGCAGAACATTGCCCCAAAGTAATCAGCTCTTTTACCTGTAAAAAAAAGAACAATCCCCCCCCACATTACAACCCACCACCCACACACCCCTACTCTAAAACCCACCCGATCCCCCCTTAAAAAAACCTAAGTCTAACCCCCAAGTGGTCCTTACCTGTCCTGAAGACCGGCGGAGAAGGTCCTGTTCCAGGCGGTGAAGTCTTCTTCCAAGCGGCGACCTCTTCTTCTTCCAGGAACCAGCCGGCGCGGAGCGTAGGAGTTGAAGACTGATGACCACGGAGCTGAAGACCGTCGACACTCCGCGGAGCCATGGAGCGTGGAGGATCTTCTTCATACGATCTCCGCCATACACTGAATAGGAATTCAAGGTACGCGATTAAAAATGGCGTCCCTTGAATTCCTATTGGCTGATTTGAGCCTTCAAATTCAAATCAGCCAATCGGATGAGAGCTACTGTAATTCTATTGGCTGATTTGAATAGCCAATAGAATAAGAGCTACTGCAATTCTATTGGCTGTTTTGAGCTTACCTAGGTTTAGCTTTCAACAAAGAATACCAAGAGAACAAAGCAAATCTGATGATAAAAGTACATTGGAAAGTTGTTTAAAATTGCATGCCCTATCTGAATCATGAAAGTTTAATTTTGATTTACCTGTCCCTTTAATAATGAGTTGGCTGTGCAATCTACTGTGCATACTTTGAGCATCTTATTGGTTTCTTGGCATGGATGTGGATAGTGATGAAGCATTCTGGCCTCACTTGGATAATTTCTTGTTTGTCATTTCTACGTGTATTGGTGCCAAAATTTTGTGAACATTTAAAGCTTTTGCAATACATCTTGAGATCCCATAACCAGAAGAGGTATTTGAGGGCCATACCCAGGGAGTTAATTTAGATTGAAAGGATGAGGTGTTTTGTGAATGCTGGATGCCGAAAATGTGACCCTTGAGAAATTCCAGTTACTCCAACTTAAAGGGATATAAAAGTGCAAAAAAAGAAAATGCTCTTATATGTTAGAGCATTTTATTATTGCACTGTTCCTTGCATATAACTATGGGTTTAACCCCTGCAAATGGAGTAAACACATAGTTAAAGTCAGCTCCACAGCAACAATGCACTACTAAGAGCTAGCTGAACACATCTGGTGAGCCAATGAAAAGAGACACATTTGAGCAGCCACCGATCATTGCTACTGCTGTGTATATATTCTTTTCCAGAAAGCTATAAAGAGAACAAAGTAAATTTGATTATGTAAATTGCTCTGTCTAAATAATGCAAGTTTAATTTTGACCTTCCTATCCCCTTTAAATTTGCTTGCTGAATCGTAGCCACAGGGAGGTGTTTTCTATAGCAACATGGGGATATTATTTACCCATCATGTCATACATTATTGAAAACATTTGAAAGCAGACTTGAAAATTTGGAAATAATTTTGGATAAATTTGATTGCTCAAGAAACTTAATGGGATATAATACTCAGATGCCAAATCACTTGAAAGTGATGCAGCATAACTGTAAAAAGCTGACATGAAAATATCACCTGAGCATCTCTATGTAAAAAAGGAAGATATTTTACCTCAACATTTATTCAGCTAACCAAAGTAAGTGCTATGTAAACAGTTATACTTCAGTTGCTGTAAAGTTGCAAGTGTCAAAAAAATAGCCAATCAGCATCAGCAGTGCTGAGGTAATGCTTTGCCTTTGCTGTGATCTCATGAGATTTCACTGAATAGGAAAATAACATGACTGTGCCTGCACATGACAGATGCACACTCCCTAGCTTGCCCTGGGACAAGTATCCTGACTGGCTGCTTAAAGACTCTTTCAAGTGGGGTGTGAATACTTAGGAAATGTGAGGTAAAATATCTTCCTTTTTTACATAGAAATGTTCAGGTGATTATTTTCTAGTCAACATCTTACAGCTATGCTGCATCAATTTCAAGTGCTTCAACATTTGGGTATCATGTCCCTTTAATGACCCATAGAAAACATTTTGCTAACAAAACGACCATGGCTAGTTTCTTTAGTAGCAAATACAGACAGGCTCCTTTATTCAAGGCAAGTAGTGGGGAGTCTGGCCTTTGAAAAATAATAACAGAATACAAGATGCATTCAAAATGTTATTTTTTTCTCAGTACAGGAACATTCAAAATGTTCTTTTTAAAAACATTGTGTTTGAATTTGAACTAGCTGCTATTTTATTACTCGAATAATTCAAAATGTGTAAACATGACCTTAAAAAAACTAATAGACGTTCCACAATCATCAGGTAATAGCTAAATTCTCTAGTTATTTGTGCATTGTTTTGAAAATTGCAATAATTTTCTCCTGATCTTTATTTCAATTTATCCAGCACATTTTTTTTAAAAAAAAATCGCCCTCCCTTCCACATATTTAATAAGTAATTATCATTTACGAATTACTTTTTTATTCAAATATGCCGCCTTTGTAGCCATGGAAACCTTTCCATTATTTTCTCTGGCGGTTTTTTTTTTTTATACGGCAAGCAGATCCTAAGTGATAAAGGTAGCAGCAGCCTCAGCAGCAGCTATAACATCAGCTGATATGCAGCATGATCACTGGGCAGAAGGGAGTCTCTGAGGTTCAGACACCAGCAGGCAGATCCATTGCATATATGAACAGCAGCCAGCAACTGTGCAGGATGCTGTGTCTGAGACACTCCTCAGGTGATGGCTGCAGTTGGTGAGTTCTGTTAGGGGTGGTTTCCTGCATTGCTCTGGGTGTGATAACGTGCAGCGCGGATAGGAGGCTCAGTAGGGGGGGATACACCTTTAGGTAATGACTCTGCTTTGACCTATCGGGTTAAAGGCTTGGGAATAAGAGATCAGACAACCAATGAACGCGCAATGCTAATGTTTCATATACAATATATTTGATACTGGAGGAAAAAAAGGTTATAACCTTGGTTATTTGGTTTGCTCAGTAAAATGGGGCGTGTAATGCTGATATATCTTAATGCCTACAAGGTTATTTATAATATTTAGCAGTGCGAATGGTATGTGGCGTATACACTGCACTAAACTTAAACATACCTTAAAATACACAATATTGTAACGTGTATTATTATCCTACTGCAACAGTTTCGAGTTTGGTGCATATGCAAATAACAATCTGTAGCACGGGTGGAGTGTGATGGGAAGCAGTGGGAGGAGTGTAATGCTCATCAGGGTTAGGGATGCAGATCTGGGCAGATAAGCAAGAGAAGAGGGTGTGGCAGAGGTAGCTAGCAGTGATCCCAGTGAGGATACTGACGGATGTACAGTGGCTGCCAGTGCTGCTGATGCTGCGTTCTCCTTACCCAGCAGCAGGCAGGTCTGCTTTGAAGCTCATCTAGTAACGTTTCTTGTGTAGGAGAGGATGACAAGCACATCACATTAGCACAGCTCTGTAACTTTAGAATTAGAAGAGTGCTTTACTTTAACCTACTAAACATATACTGGTAAGTGATATATTTCTTACTCCTCTATCTCAACTGCTTATTATATTATGATACATTATTTTTAGTTGTTGCCTATACACTACAATATTGATTTAGTCTATGTCTACACAAACTAGGGGTTTGTCTTTCTGGCAGCCACAAAAAAAAAAAAAAAAAAATGTTTCAGAAAAAGTTTCTGTGAATTTTAACACCAAAATATCACCCACACTAATGTTTCTTCAAATCAAGGTTAAGGCTGCAAGTTTAGTGACTCAGTTGTCTGATGTAAATAAGTTGCATATCTTGTTACATAACTAACTCTAGCTAGTTTATCATGCTCTCTTGTTAAATTATACATTTACAGCATTTTATTGTAATTAAGTCACATTCAACATATTTATATGTATACAATACATTTCTTATAAAGTAAACATAATTTAAAAACAATCTCATGTTATATTAGTTGCTATACTTTTTTTAGTTGTCAAATGTTATCTGTGTGTATTTATTCAGGCAATGAGGTAAATTGCTTATCAATAAATGCGACACTTATGCAAGGGGTGTAATCAGCCATCTGCTTCTAATAGCATCCTACATAGTATTCTGGATTGGCACAAAATACTGTGCATGTGCACATTTATATCTTGGGATTTGTCTCTGCTGGAAGGCTACTAAATGTCTGACCTGGAATGAATTAATAATCATTTAATCCTTTACCTTTTTTTTAATATTTTGTATCCACTGTGCTTCATACACTTGTAATTAAACATAGAGTACAAATATAATTTAATTTTCCCACAAACTGACTGTCATTGACTTCACCCCCCACAAAAAAACCCAATATATAAAATAGGGGTCTAGTTGTTTATCATTTAGACTTAAAAGAAGGAAAGGCAGTGATTAAGTAGTGAAATCCAGTTTTTTTTCAGATGGGTGAGAAGCTTTATGGGAAGCTAAAAGTTAAACAGATGAAGATTAAACAGATTGCAGACAGTAAGTAGCTTACTGGTGCTGCGGTCCTTGCTGTCCACGTGAGATCAGTCAGATTCCAGGGTTGTTTGTTAGAGATTTTTGTTTATAAATTTCAGAACCCAATAATGAATTTTACAAGGACAAACATTATGATGTCATTTATAATTAAAAAAATTGGGATTCAAAAACGCATACTCCCAGGTTAAAACAATAATGGAATATGCCATAAAATATTCAATTAATACACAGTACACCACAATATTTATAAATACAATTATTGGTTTTATAGAGTCTTTAATCTACCTTGTTAATATGACCTGCCTTTATCAATAATCTATGTAAATATATATTAAAAGTAGCACAATAGATTAATAACAGCAATATGTTTACATACATATGTATAAATACAGAAAGAGAGAGAGAACAATTATGTGTTCGAAAGCAACAAAATTCTGGTAGTTTGGGAGTTAGTTTACTATAACTTCATGTTGCCCTTCCACAGGCAAAGGAATATTTTGTGATATCAAGCAACATATAGAACTAATGACATGAACTGTGACATTACTTATATTATATATATACATAGGCATACCTCTTTTTTTTTGCACTTTGCTTATTGCGCTTCGCAGATATTGCTCTTTTTACAAATTGAAGGTTTGTGGCAATTCTGTGTTAAGCAAGTCTATTGGCGCCATTTTTCCAACATATATACATATAAACACAAAAACACACATGAATACACATAAGTACACACCTATATATACGCACCACCAGCAAAAATATTATGATTTACTGAAGGCTCAGATGATGTTTAGCATTTGTTAGCAATAATTTATTTTTAATTAACGTATGTACATTGTTTTTTTATAGACATAATGCTATTGCACACTTACTAGACTACAGTATAGTGTAAAGATACATTTTATATGTACTGGGAAACAAAAAAACTTAGTGTGACTCACTTTATTGCTATATTCGCTCAGAGGTACGCCTGTTCATATATATATATATATATATATATATATATATATATATATATATATATATATATATATATATATACATCAAAACAAGCAGCACTCCAAAGGTCTTATATCCAGATGTCACCTTTATTTACGTGACATATGGATATAAGACCTTTGGAGTGCTGCTTGTTTTGATGTATTAATATTTTGGCTCTAGCACCCAAGGCGCATACATGCAGGATCTGGAGTGCACTTTGCTGGACATTTTTATATATATATATATACATATATATATACTGTATATATATATATATATATAAATAAAATTATACGATTTTACTGATGACACCGCACTTTATCCACTGCAAAAGAGATTGTTTACCAAGACAAATCTATTACAGTGTGCACACTCTATCAGCCTCATGAGATAATACCGGCAGTGTAACAAAAGGACAGATTATAAATGTGGAATGGCAAGCTCTGGGCACACAAACCATTTATAGCTGGGACTTGCATTTATGCAATTAAATTAATACAGCTGCGACAGGAGCTGTGATAGCAAGTTAATGTGATTCAATCATTAGGAATTCCATGAGACATAAATGCAATATTATATACTCAAGCACATTTGCTGATAAACTTGTTTCTAATTTCAAGCTGATTGTGATGTTTTAAAATCTGTTATTAAAGGCTTTTAAATTAAATCCAGATGTGATTAGAAGTGTGATATTTTCATTATCTCTCGTCTCCCGCAATTAAAGGAACATTAAATGGCAAAGAGAAAATGTTCTAATGCATTAGATCACTTTATCATTGCACTATTGTTTGCATATAACTATGTGTTCAATCCCTGCAAATAGGGTAAACACACAGATAAAGTCAGCTCTAGAGCAGCAATGCACTACTGGAAACTAGCTGAATATAGCTCTCAGTAGCTCTTTGCTGCTCATGCGCTTACCTAGGTATGGTTATCAACAAAGGTTAGCAACAAAACAAAGTATATTTGATAATAAAAGTCAATTCAAAAGTCTCTTAAAATTGAATCAGATTTTCATATCACTCAAACTGGCTTTTCCTACACATCAACTAGCCTAGTAAAAGTCCATACTTGAATAAAAAACAAAACACTATAACATAATCTCCATCCATTACACAATAATGCACATTTAAAAAACAAAACAAAACTTGCAGAATGTTGACCTCAAAGTGAACTCAAAGAGCTACAGTAATGTGTTAAATTCAATGTGAATATGTATATTTATTTTTACAATTATATTTGTTTTTTAAATAATGGATATATCATTACGAAAGGTTAGCTTCTATAAAATACTCTAGTTCTATAAATTAGTGGGCGCTGCCCTGCTTGAACTTATGTTTTATATTTACATCTATCATCTGCTGAGAACAATTAAGGAACAATATAAATCCAATAGTTTGTGCAAACAAGGCAGTATGGAACCCCTGATAGATAATCCTATGTTCCACACACCCTTGTTTTCTTATTGCCTGTTTCACAAATGTCCCTAATTGTCCTCATGGTGGTGCTAATTACTTTAAAGACATTCAGTGGAAGTTAGAAAAACAACATTGTCCAGGGTTAAATTACAGGAAAAGTGGACAAAATAAATAATAAAACTATATTGCAAAGTTTTTTTTTTACTGTATGTAATTAAACATTTATATTACAATCTCATACCGTTTAATATCCCTTTAAATTATATTTTCATCCTTTGATGAGTTTCTATCTTTGAGATTAGTACTTTAGGAAAAATCTGATAGTAAAGGATTTAAAGATTAAAATTAGCTTCTGTAAGCAAAACAAATTGCAAGTGATTGTATTTTAGCAATAATTGTCTGCAGTGGCAGCTGGTGAATCTTTAAATGGGTTGTTAGGAACATTCTGCTCTTCTGAAATAGCCCCCATATGGTCTAATTTGCTTGTGCTCTGTAGTGGGGCTTTTATTTTTATTTAATTCTTCTTTTCTGAAAATCTTTTTATTAAGATTCACATATAACAAAATCAATGACAATGCTATGTAATTAATTCAAGAGATTGCTTCATCACTAACAAAAGACATGTCTCAAATGTGCAGAAAAAAAATGGAACAATATTTAATTTGGGCTATTTTTGTGAACAAAAAATGTACTTATAAATAATAATGTAAAACAAAGTTAAAATATAACATCTTCAAATCTTTAATCCAAATAAATCTTTAAAATACAATTCGAGATTTAGGGCTAGATTACAAGTAAGGAGCAAACTGTTTTGCGCAAGCAATATCGGCTTTTCACAAGCCTTTTTAATTGCACTGATATTACAAGTTGAGTGCAATCGCCATTTACAGTTCAATCCTTACTGCGATCTCAGAGCTATAACTGTAAAAAGAAATATATTGCACAAAAAAGTTATAAGGGCTCAAAGATATGAGATCTCGGGAGTTAGAAAAAGAAGTCGCTAAAGTACTTTAACATAAAGATACATACACATACATTGCTAAAGATTTATTTGTATGTTTATATGTTGATTGGAGTAGCCATGTTCATCCAGTGATTTAGATAACAAAATAGCAAGAGTATCGCATTGAACAATGATACATTTTTATTAGACTAACTGTATATTTATAAGTTGACAAGCTTTCGGAAGTATTCCTTCCTTTTTGAAGTCTGAAGCTATAAGTATATATATGTGTGTGTGTGTGTACATATGTATTTATATGTGTATATATGTATTGACAGACATTTATACATATATAAAAACATAAATATATATGTGCACACATATAGATATATACTGTATATATATATATATATATATATATATATATACACACACAGTATATATATATAAGTGCATTAGAGCCCTTTGCCATTAAGTAGATAAAAACATGATAAAACGTATATATGCAATATTTATATTTAAAGGGACAGTCTACACCAGAATGTTTATTGTTTAAAAAGATAGATATTCCCTTTATTACCCATTCCCTAGTTTTGCACAACCAACACAGTTATATAAATACACTTTGTACCTCTGGGATTACCTTTTATCTAAGCCTCTGCAAAATGCCCCCTTATTTCAGTTCTTTTGACAAACATCCATTTGAGCCAATCAGAGCTGGCTCACCTGAACTCCACGTGCGTCAGCACAGTGTTAGCTGTATGACAAACATGAACTAACACCCTCTAGTGGTGAAAAACTGTCAAAATGCCCTGAGAGAAGAGGCGGGCTTCAAGGGCTTAGAAATTAGCATATGAACCTCCTAGGTTTAGCTTTCAACTAAGAATACCAAGAGAACAAAACAAAATTAGTGATAAAAGGAAATTGGAAAATTGTTTAAAATTACATTCTCTAGCTGAATCATGAAAGTTTATTTTGGACTAGACTGTCCCTTTAATAAAGAAAAAACTATGTAAACTATGTATTTACTGTAATGCGAATATGCTATGTTGATTGCGCAATGGTTGTTAGTTTTTTTTTCAACATTCTTTTTTCTCCATTGGCTTCTATGGGGAATGTGAAATTGCAATCGTGTTTACGCGATCTTGGGTGTTAGTTTTTTTTTCTACTTTTTTTCTCCATTGATTTCTATGGGGGAATAAATGCACGTGCACGCAAAAAGTTAAGTTAGGATTTTTGTGCTATTCGGGTTATCACTTGCACAAAATAATTTTTTTTGGAACTTGTAATACGAAAGCAAACCGATTAGCACAAAAAGCTTGACTCTGAGTTTTTGAGGTCGGAAAAAATACCACGCCACTTGTGATCTAGCGCTTAATATCTTTTATAATAAGTGATATGTAGTCATAATATTCTCATTACATTATTTTTCCGTTTAAAGGTACATGGAAGTCAAGTTTTTTTCTATCAGGAATATGAATGAACAGCAGTTAAACATGTTAAATGTATTGTTTTTCCTGAGAAAAAGGTTAAGTTAAAGTAATTAAGATGCAATATTAAACTAACAGAAAGTGTATAGTTGTGTACAATTGAGGCCCAGGACTATGCTACTAATTGGCTGACAGGGAAATCTAACACAGAAAATGCTGATTCTATTCAGCACAGGAATATCTATTTTTCAAAAAAACACTGTAAGATATTTTAAAGCATTCTATTTTAAATTAAGTAACGTGACACATATTTAAAAGTCATTTAAACCTAAACCACAAATTACTTATTATCAGTAGTGTATTTAGGCTTTGTGCTGCCCTAGGCAGTATACACATATAACGGTTTGGAACTGCCTTAATTTTTCGTGGCATAGATTCAACAAGGTGTTGGAAACTTTCCTCAGACATTTTGGTCCAAAGTTGTTGCAGATTTGTTGGCTGCACATCATGATGCGAATCTCCCGTTCCACCACATCACAAAGGTGCTTTTTTGGATTGAGATCTGGGGACGGTGGAGGGCATTGGAGTACAGTGAACTCATTGGCTCCTATTTATGAAAGTCTGGCGGACCTGATCCAACAGTGCGGATCAGGTCCGCCAGACCTCGCTGAATACGGCGAGCAATACGCTCGCCATATTCAGCATTGCACCAGCAGCTCACAAGAGCTGCTGTGCAACGCCGCTCCCTGCAGACTCTCGGCCAATAGGCCGCCAGCAGGGGGGTGTCAATCAACCCGATCATACTCGATCAGGTTGATTTCCGGCGATGTCTGTCCGCCTGCTCAGAGCAGTCGGACAGGTTATGGAGCAGCGGTATTTGTGGCCGCTGCTTCATAACTGCTGTTTCTGGCGAGCCTGCAGGCTCACCAGAAACACGGGGCATCAAGTTCCATACGGAGCATTGATAAATATGCCCCATTGTCATGTTCAAGAAACCAGTTTGAGATGATTTGAGCTTTGTGACATTGTGCAGTATCCTGCTGGAAGTAGCCATCAGAAGATGGATACACTGTAGTCATAAAGGGATGGACATGGTCAGCAACAATACTCTGGTACTCGGTGGCATTTAAATGATGCTCAAATTGTACTAGTAGGCCCAAATTGTGCCAAGAAAATATCCTCCACACCATTACACCACCAGCCTGAACCGTTGATACAAGGCAGGATGGATCCATGCTTTCATGTTGTTTACACCAAATTCTGACCCTACTATCTGAATGTCGCAGCTGAAATTGAGACTCATCAGACCATGCAATGTTTTCCAATTTTCTATTGTCCAATTTTGGTGAGCCTGTGCGAATTGTAGCCTCAGTTTCCTGTTCTTAGCTGACAGGAGTGGCACCCACTGTGGTCTTCTGCTGCTGTAGCCCATTTGCTTCAAGGTTCAAGGTGTTGTGCGTTCAGAGATGGTATTCTGCATACCTTGGTTGTAAGAAGTGGTTACTTGAGTTACTGTTGCCTTTCTATCATCTCAAACCATTCTGCCCATTCTCCTCTGACCTCTGACATCAACAAGGCATTTTCATCCACACTACTGCCGCTCACTGGATCTTTTCTCTTTTTTGGATCATTCTCTGTAAACCCTAGAGATTTTTGTGCGTGAAAATCCCAGTAGATCATCAGTTTTTTAACTACTCAGACTAGCCCGTCTGGCACCAACATCCATGCCACGTTCAAAGTTACTTAAATCCCCTTTCTTTCCCTTTCTGATGATTGGTTTGAACTTCAGCAAGTCATCTTCACCACATCTAGATGCCTAAATGCATTGAGTTGCTCCATGTGATTGGCTGATTAGTAATTTGTTTTACCAAGCAATTGAACAAGTGTACATAATAAAGTGGCCGGTGAGTATATGTAGACATATAAATAAGTGCATTGATAAAAACTATATAAGTGCATTGATAAAATGTTCTAAGTATTTCTAAATAGATATTCCTATATATATTCTCTCTTTTAATTTATGCAAATGACTCTTAGGGAAGTCTCCTTAAGTGTGATGCGGGAATACAGACGTGGACCTGTTGCTCAGTGTGCATAGAGGGATATGGCTGTACCTCACTGACGAGGCCCACACTAGGCCGAAACGTACGTCTTTGGTTTTGCTGTTTCCCTTGTTCAGAGAGGAATTGTCTGGTTTTTGGGGCTGGACTGTACTGTTAAGTCAGGATTAGACTGATATGCTACAGGAAAGTTCTTCTCTGTGAAAGGCACATGTTGAGCAAAAAGAGGCTATTTCTTGGGTGGTTACTAGCCATAGAACAAGCTATTATGCTATTGTTCATTCCCAGGTTGAGCGCTTCTCTCTTTTAATTTATGCAAGTTATGACTCTTAGGGAAGTCTCCCTAAGTGTGATGCGTGAATCCAGACGTGGACCCGTTGCTCAGTGTGTTTAGAGGGATATGGCTGCACCTCACTGACGAGGCCCACACTAGGCCGAAACATACATCTGGGGTTTTGCAGTTTCCCTTGTTCAGAGAGGGACTGCCTGGTATTTCGGGGCTGGACTGTACTGTTAAGTCAGGATGAGACTGATATGCTACAGTAAAGTTCTTCTCTGTGAAAGGCACATGTTGAGAAAAAAGAGGCTGTTTCTTGGGTGGTAACTAGCCATATAACAAGCTATTATGCTATTGTTCGTTTCCATTTTGAGTGCTTCTCTATTTTAATTTATGCAAATTATGACTCTTAGGGAAGTCTCCCTAAGTTTGATGCGGGAATCCAGACGTGGACCCGTTGCTCAGTGTGCTTAGAGGGATATGGCTGCACCTCACTGACGAGGCCCACACTAGGCCAAAACATACATCTGGGGTTTTGCAGTCTCCCTTGTTCAGAGAGGGACTGCCTGGTATTTCGGGGCTGGACTGTACTGTCAAGTCAGAATCAGACTGATATGCTACAGGAAAGTTCTTCTCTGTGAAAGGCACATGTTGAGCAAAAAGAGAACAAGCTATTATGCTATTGTTCGTTCTAAGGTTGAGCGCTTCTCTGTTTTA
Source organism: Bombina bombina (assembly GCF_027579735.1). NCBI lineage: Eukaryota > Metazoa > Chordata > Amphibia > Anura > Bombinatoridae > Bombina > Bombina bombina. Next base: position 680,757,998 of record NC_069500.1, on the reverse strand, counting down.
ATTTATTCCTATATATATGTATATATCTATACCTATATATAATCATGAGTATATATATACAGTACATATATATATATATTCAACAAGAAGAAGATTATAAAGCAATTCCTGTCCAGCACTAACTAATACCTTTGAAATTAGCGGATATAATACCTAGGTCTAAGATACCTCAACATACCAAATAAAGTTACCTATGTCTAATACAAGTAAAATCACAACTAACAAAGGGGGGGATTTATTTCTAAGGTGTCTTAGAGCTAGTAATATCGTTGTTGGTTAATAGGTTATTTACAATTTATCTTGAACTCCTACTACTCTGCCCTTAATTTCCATAAGCAACACTACTTTTCTACTCTTATCTCTAATCTTTCTTCAAACCCAAAATGTTTATTCTCCGCTTTTAATACTCTTCTCCGCCCTCCCCCACCTCCTAATACAACTTCTCTGTCAGCTCAAGACTTTGCCAACTACTTCAATAACAAAATTAACTCCATCAGAAATGAAATCAGCTCTCAACATAATTCCATTCTCTCCCCCCCTCAAATGCTCTCAATCAACCACAACCCACATAACCTTAAACTTAGCTCATTCTCCCCTGTTACTGAGGAAGAAGTTTCGGCACTTATACTGCGCTCTCAACTCACTACCTGTCCCCTTGACCCTATCCCCTCACAGCTACTCCCCTTCCTCTCTGCCACCCTTACCCCTATACTCACACACACTTTCAACCTCTCCTTCAGCACCAGTATATTTCCCTCATTGCTGAAACATGCACTGGTCACACCTATCCTCAAAAAACCTTCCCTTGACCCTACCTCCCCATCCAACTACCGCCCTATTTCCCTCCTCCCTCTTGCATCAAAGCTTCTCAAAAAACTAGCTTATGCACGCCTATCCCATTTCCTTACAATAAACTCCTTGACCCATTGCAATCTGGATTTCGTCCTCATCACTCCACAGAAACAGCAATTGTTAAGGTTACCAACGACCTACTTACAGCAAAATCAAAAGGCCACTTCTCTCTGCTTATTCTCCTTGATCTGTCCGCGGCCTTTGACACTGTTGACAACCCTCTTTTGCTCAAAACCCTCCAATCCTTCGGCATATGTGACACAGCCCTCTCGTGGCTCTCTTCTTACCTGTCAAACCGTACATTTAGTGTAGCCTTCTCTGGGGCCTCCTCTGCCCCGTCACCACTTTCTGTCGGAGTACCGCAAGGCTCTGTCCTCGGTCCCCTTCTCTTCTCAATCTACACGTCATCACTAGGTTCCCTAATAAAGTACCATGGTTTACAATATCATTTGTATGCCGATGACACCCAAATCTACTTCTCTGCACCAGACCTTTCTCCTTCCTTGCTAACCCGTGTCACTAACTGTCTTTCTCACATCTCCAACTGGATGTCCTCTCACTACCTCAAGCTAAATCTCTCCAAAACTGTCTCGGGGTCACATTTGACTCAGATCTTTCTTTCACTCCTCACATTCAGTCTTTGGCTAAAGCCTGCCGCTTCCACCATAAAAACATCTCTAAAATTAGACACTTCCTTACACAAGACACAACTAAGATTTTAATCCACTCTCTCATCCTCTCCCACCTTGATTACTGCAACTCTGTCCTCTCTGGTCTCCCCACCTACCACCTAGCTCCTTTACAATCCTTAATGAATGCCTCTGCCAGACTCGTCTTCCTTACAAGTCGCTCTTCATCCGCTGCACCTCTCTGCCAATCTCTTCACTGGCTTCCTCTTGCCTCTAGGATCAAACACAAAATTCTCACTCTGACATACAAAGCCCTCAACTGCACTGCTTCCCCCTATATCTCAGACCTTGTCTCCAGATACTCTCGCTCCCGTCCCCTTCGCTCTGCTCACGACCTCCTACTCTCCTCTTCTCTTGTCACCTCATCACACTCCCGTTTACAGGACTTCTCCAGACTGGCTCCCATCTTGTGGAACTCTCTGCCTCGCTCCACAAGACTCTCCACTAGTTTTAAAAGCTTCAAGTGCTCCCTATAGACTCTACTGTTCAGGAATGCATACAACCTACGCTAACCTTTCTTTATACCATGTAAGCTTAAGAATCCAGCTGTTTGTTGATCACCTTCTCAAGAGCTGACTACAACAGTGCAACTCTTTGCAGGGCCCTCTACCAATTTGATCCCTATAACTGTTTTTTTGTACTCCGCCTTTGTTAATAGCGCTGCGGAATCGGTTGGCGCTCTACAAATAACCGATAATAATAATAATTAAAGGGGGAGCCAAATAATAAAATACTGTTTTCATAATGCAAAATTCGTAAAATTATCAATTGCTGTACATACTGTAATATAGGATTGCATATTAAGTAACATGAGTTCTTTATTGTTACATTATTGTTACCATTTTACCCCAAATACTTCTGTAAATATTTCAAAAGGCTTCAAAATGGGAGGAGTTTTCCTCCGTGTCCAGATCTTTAAAATAGATCACAGGTATTCATAGTCATGTGACTTTCATTGGAGCCGGAAGAAGCCCCAGAGCCTAAGGGGTGAAACGCACGTAGCTGGCAAGTCGTTTTTGGGAGAAACACAGGCAGTTGTTATCAAGCAAGGGATGTTGCTTTGAGGAAACGTCAGGTGGTGCCTCTATTGGAATCCTAACACACTTTGCAACAGAGGGGACGAACACCCTGGAAGGTATACCCAGGCGATGTTTATCCGCGAACAGTGGGATTCCTCAAAGAACCGCAAGTATTTACCGCTATGGCGGACACTTGAGAATGCTTAAAGTGTGTGTTTGCCATCAACACTACAGCTATGACTACCTGTGCACAGGATTCAGTGCAGCTGTTTAAGTAAGGGGTAGTAGCTAGCTTGCATCAGTTGTCCTGACATACTCTGACTATCCGCTGCATAAGGGTAACTTTATCTCTGGAATTGAACTTCCTTATTGTAGTGTTACAAATTGGAAACATTCATGCAAATTGGAAACATTTTGTGACTTTAAACAGGAATTGCTGATTGTCCTCTTCTTTCATTTATATGAGTTTGAGAGTGCACTCAATTATTTTATTTTTATTTTCATAATTATTTAATCAAGTTTGGCCTCTCTATCCTCGAAAACACTTTATTAGTAACAATTGATGTGGAAGGATTATATTCTTCAATTCCACACGACAGAGGAGTAGAAATATGTAGATCTTTTCTTGAACAGAGAGGTAAAATATATAATGAACATACACAATTTGTAGTCTCTCTTCTGAATTTTTTACTGAGACATAATTATTTCACGTTTAATAAAAAAAATGTATAAACAAACACTAGGTACAGCCATGGGCACTTGTTGTGCACCTACTTATGCATGCCTGTACCTAGGTTTTTGGGAAAAGGAAGTAATTTGGGATGGCATATATAAAGACTTTATAGGATTATGGATACGTTTTATAGATGATGTATTACTGCTCTGGGAAGGCCCAGAAGAAAAACTAGAAGATTTTATGAAATCTCTGAATATAAATAATTACAATTTAAAATTTACTTTTACTTACAGTAAACCTGAAATTAGTTTTTTGGGCTTAATAATAATGAATGAAAATCAGTCAATTATCACTGCCACTCATAGAAAAGAAACAGCAGGAAATACACTGCTACGAGCAGGTAGTCATCATCCTGCTCACCTACTTTATAATATACCATATGGTCAATATCTGAGACATAGACGCAATTGTACGGAAGAAGACACCTTCAAAACAGAGGTGAGAGATTTAAAACAAAGATTTAAGGAACGAGGGTATTCACAAGATTGCCTTAAAAGGGCTTATAGTAAAACAAGATATCTGGACAGACAGAAAATTTGATATAAACCCAAAAGTAATGACAAAAATTATGTTGTCAGATTCATAAGTACATATAATGATTCCTGGGCAAAAATAAGATCTATTCTTGTCAGACTTTGGCATGTTTTAACCCTTGATTCCTCAATAGCAAAATGTGTTGGTACTGTACCACAAATGACAGCCAGAAAAGCACCAAACTTTAAAGACAAACTAGTTAAAAGCCATTTCGTTTTATATAGGGATAGCAATCTAAATATAAAAAATCTGATGGTAACTTTCGCTGTACAAAATGTTCAGTTTGTAGCAATATGGTAACGGGAAATAAATTTATTGATAAGTGCGGTCAACTTTGGCACATCAAAGGACATATAAATTGTCTTAGCGAAGGAGTAGTGTACTTAGTGTACTGTAGTTGTCCTTGTTATTACGTAGGGAAAACCTACAGAGAGGTAAAGGAAAGAATTAAAGAACATAAAAGAGATATAAAAAATAAAGTAATAGATACTAGTAGTGTAGCAAGACATTTCTTTCTAAAACATAATAGCAATTAACACGAACTTAAATTTAGGGGCCTTCAGAAAATTGATCTTCAAGAGAGAGGAGGCAATCTAGACAAACTATTACTACAAAATGAATGTAAATGGATCTTTAACTTAAAAACACTTGCGCCACTAGGTACGAATAAAGAAATAAATTATGCATGTTTTCTGGGAGAATGAATAACTGGAAAGCACTCTGTAAAATCCTTTCCTGAATAAACCTAAACATAGTTTATCTTAAATTATAAGAAGGGGAAGTAAAATATATCAAAGTCCTAACTCTAAGTTAATAATAAAATCAATTTTCTATAGATACATAAAACAAGCATAAGTCAAAAATTAGACAAGCAACTAATACATTGTTACTAAAGAATATACCTATATATAAAAAAATATATTTATTCAAAACTGTATATCTATTATGAATTAAACAATCGCTATAGTTTATATGATCTTTAAGATTGCAGATTTATTTCTAAGGTGTCTTAGAGCTAGTAATATCGTTGTTGGTTAATAGGTTATTTACAAACTAACAAGGGGGAGCCAAATAATAAAATACTGTTTTCATAAAGCAAAATTCGTAAAATGATCAATTGCTGTACATACTGTAATATAGTATTGCATATTAAGTAACATGAGTTCTTTATTGTTACATTATTGTTACCATTTTACCCCAAACATTTCTGTAAATATTTCAAAAGGCTTCAAAATGGGAGGAGTTTTCCTCCGTGTCCAGGTCTTTAAAAGAGATCACAGGTATTCATAGTCATGTGACTTTCATTGGAGCCGGAAGAAGCCCCAGAGCCTAAGGGGTGAAACGCGCGTAGCTGGCAAGTCGTTTTTGGGAGAAACACAGGCAGTTGTTATCAAGCAAGGGATGTCGCTTTGAGCAAACGTCATGTGGTGCATCTATTGGAATCCTTACACACTTTGGAACAGAGGGGACAAACACCCTGGAAGGTATACCCAGGAGGTGTTGATCCGCGAACAGTGGGACTCCTCAAAGAACCGCAAGTATTTACCGCTATGGCAAACACTTGAGAATGCTTAAAGTGTGCGTTTGCCATCAACACTACAGCTATTACTACCCGTGCACAGGATTCAGTGCAGTTGAATAAGTAAGGGGTAGTAGCTAGCTTGCATCAATTGTCCTGACATTCTCTGACTATCCGCTGCATACCCACATAAGGGTAACTTTATCTCTGGAATTGAACTTCCTTATTGTAGTGCTGCAAATTGGAAACATTCATGCAAATTGGAAACATTTCTGTGACTTTAAACAGGAATTGCTAATTGTCCTCTTCTTTCATTTATATGAGTTTGAGAGTGCACTCAATTATTTTATTTTTATTTTCATAATTATTTAATCATATTTGGGGATTCATAGTGCACTATGATAGGGAGCTTCGGTATTTATGTCAATTTATGCCTTGTGTGTGCCCCAATAAATGCTTTATATATGCCCCCCCTTTGTTAGTTGTGATTTTTTTAAACTTCTTTTTATTGAGAAAAGTAGTACATACATAATGAGAGCTCATGTACATCAAACGAATATTGTCAATACAATCAAGAGAAAGATTTAAAAAATATAGTTTCAAAGTGGCAGCATTGTATTGACATATGTTTTTTTTTTTGTTTTTTTTTGCAATACTTTTTATTGATTTTTTACAATATACACAACCTCATCACAAATCAACACATATAAACAAAAAATACAATACATAAATACAGATACGACATTGCCATTGAGGAAATACAAAATAAGCTCTGTTTATCTTACAATTTCAGCAAAGCAAGAAAACGATAAAAAAAAAAAAAAAAATAATAGAAACAAAATTTCTTCTTTTCTTTTTTTTCTTTCTTTACAATGGCTCTCTCGTCCTATTTTGGACCCATAGTCAACTTAAACCATTGATTATGCATAATACCACTCTAAAAGTTCATATCAGAAAAACAGATCAGAAAAAAAAAAAAAAAAAAAAAAAATTTCCTCTGAGGACAGACTTGGCAGAGATTGCCAGTGTTGAGTTATCTTATATTATCAGTGTACACTGATGCCTTATCAAAAAGGTCCTTCCAAAATTGGTCTGGTATGAATAAGTGCAGCATATGAGGTTACTCATTCTACAGGGCAGTTCTAAGGAAGGCTGTGCAGATCGTAGAGAATCTATTGATATCTACAGAGTTAGCATAATATGAACTTTTGTCAAATAAAACTAGTGAGGGAAGAGTGGGTCACTTAAAGGTGTTATGTATACAGGTTTCACCCTATGTAAGTTTATGTACATTTAGATGTCCGGGAATATATGCACATAAATAAGTAAGATAATCCTTGCTGTCTCTCTGCTACGTTAAGTACAATTATATTTTTTTCCCTAGGTAGGATCACTTGCGTTAACTTGATCCCAGAAAAATGAAGACATGTAGAAAGATTTCTTAACCCGGCATAATATGTCAGTTTGCAAAATGTGATAACATATTAGTAACAAGGTATTGGAGGGGTAAAAGTAGTAGTATAAAGATATGGTGTATATACAGTTTCTCCAGGCTGTAATGTAAGAGAGATAGTCGGACCCATGGGGGTGTGGCTATAGCAGGGATTTAAAATTAAAATAACTGTAAGGGAACAGTGTGACATTAGTAGCATTTTCCTATATAAATGCAGTGTGGGAAATTAAAAGGCGGGTTGCAAGCTTTTAAAAGAGTGAGCATTATATGAACAGTTAAACCCAGAGACTGTATATTAGATGGAAGTTATATCTGTCCCAGACAAAGCGAGGTTGCATATTTCTAGGAGTTGACAATACACAAATATGTTAATATTAGGGTGGCAGCAGATTAACTCGCAAGTTATGTCAGTAAGATCCAAGGGATTACCATAGTTGAAATTAACCTGTAAATGTACTAAGCAAATAAAGACATATCTATGACATTAAGTGGTTTAAAGCAAGGTGGGGTGCCAGAGCATACTATACGGTTAAAATTCATAAAAGTTATTAATAATACAGGCGGTTGGGTGCTGGTGAAATAACATCTTAAAACAGAAGACAACCGGACCAAAAGCAGAATGAAACAGGTGCATCTTGTCTCAACTCAGATAAACATCCTTTAATAATAACATTATAATGCAGCAGTCATGCAAGACTGGGCTCCGATCAGCCTCTCTGGTACCGATCAGCAGTGAACTAGAGGGGATTGCATTGTAAGTCCCTTGCTGAGAAATAGGCTGGAGTATCTCTAAGTAGAGATAATACCTCACTCCAATATCAATTAAAGGTTTAGAGAGACCCGCCAGCCTGTCAGTCCAGAAAACACATCAATTATGGTTCAGTCAACTCCGGTAACCAAGCAAACCCAGTAGATCATAAGGTTTCCTGTCTCCCCCTTATTATATAGGTAGATCAACAGTCATCCCACTCCAGCTTTCAGTGAGTACAGCCTGTCTTTTAATCTAAGGCTGAGGCATAGTAAGGTGCTAAGTGTAGGACCATAGGGCTGAGGAGAGTCAGCGGCAAAACTTGTGGGGCCAAAGACAACGACTTTCGTGCTGGAGCTGCTTGCCATCTGAACATAGTGCCAGGGAGAGCAAGAGATCGGGTTTGTAAAGTCGTTAGATTCCTTCCTCAGACTAAGCAGCCAATCTCCCGATGTAGAAACCGATTCTTCAGAGACATCAATATGGTGCGTTTTGCGCTTGCCGCCTATTCCACCCTCCCCAGTAACCCGGTCACCCATCCGTGCAGGGGAAGTTTTTATACAATCAGTTGTGCGAAGCACTCGTGTTTCCCAGAGTAGTTCCTCCATGGCAGCCGCTAGGGAGTCAAACAAAGGTTGAAAAATGTCAATGAGGGAGGAAACAGTGCGCTCCATCTTGGGTTCCATAGAGAACACTCCCCAAAAAAATAAAAAATAAAAAAAGAGTGAATGGGTTTAAATTCCTTTTTTTGCCTTCTCGGTGGCCAGGAGTTGGAGCTTCCTGATCCTATAAGTTTCCCAGACACAATTATTGTCAAGGGAGGTCTGGATGACTTAAGATTCAGCCACGATTCTTTCAAAAGCAGCTGACATTCACAGAGCAGTGTGAAGCAGTGGCCATCTTGTTGAGCTGCTCACCGGAAGTCCGTTAGTTGTGATTTTACTTGTATTAGATATAGGTAACTTTATTTGGTATGTTGAGGTATCTTAGACCTAGGTATTATATCTGCTAATTTCAAAGGTATTAGTTAGTGTTGGACAGGAATTGCTTTATAATCTTCTTCTTGTTGAATAGTAACTGGATCTTTTCCTCCTGAACCATTGGCTTGTTAATACTTTAACAACAGGCTATTGTTACTAGCCTATTTTGGTAATATGGTTGGTTGCTGACAACACTATATTTGTACAAACACTTTTCTGACTATTCAAGTGGTCTTTCTTGTTGCCGTGCACTCTCTATTATAAATATTAAATTCCTAGGGTAAGATACAAATATATAGCATATATAGATATGGCAGGTTTTGACAAAACGGAGTGGGACTTTGATATGAATGAAACCTTTTCTTTACCAGGTAGCTCAGCTACTACTGACTAAAATTCAGAAGAAAGCCAGGGTATATTTAAAACTTTCAAAATATATAAAACTAAAATATTGAAAGAGCAAAAATTAAAATGGGAAATTTCAAATTTAAATAAATATCTTGAAGCCAAAATGATTCCTAGGGGCCTACGCATTAGAAAAAGACCTGGTTCAAACCCGAATGAACCCTTATTGGAGGATTTTCAGAAAAAAATGGATAATTATGCGAGTGAATGTGCATTTAATTGGATGAAACTTATGATAGATGAGAATGAATTGAGACTAAAACAAATACAAATTGATTTAACTGAAGCAAAAGAAAAAGTTGATGAATGGAAAAGTAATGAGCAATATGATAAACTTATGGGAGTGGCCAAACTGGAGGTCAGAAAAATTTAAGATACAATTAAATTTAGAAAAAGGAGAAAATTTGAAAGGGATTTGGATGACTATCAAAAAAATCAAGTTTACAATTATTCATTAAATCAGACCAGTAGGTCAGAATCAGGAGGCTCATTTGTGGAAGATAAAAAAATAAACAAAGATTCAGACAAAGACGTTGTAGAAGAAGTGATTTTTTAGACCAGAGACAAGAAGAGAAAAAAGAACCAGGAGGGGAGGTAGAAAGCATAAGACAAACTACATAAGAAAGCAAGAAATACCCACTCAGGAATCAATTAAAAGAGAAGCAGAAAATTTAATAAAAACTAAAAAAGTAGTAAACCTCTCTGAAGCAGATCTTTCAGACTACCAAATTCAAGTGTTGGGTAAGGGACTATCATTTGCACCCACAAATAAATGTGATAAATTTACTGTGGTTAAGGAGTTAAACCTTTTTGCAAGAAAATTAATATTAAAGAAAACCTTTGAAAATAAACCACATGATAATACACTTGATATAAGAGATCGTCAAATTTTGTCAAAGCTGGAAGAATTGTCTTCAGAGAGCTACAAACTACATCACACATAGGATTTAGTACTCTTAAAAATAAATCAACTCACATGCCTTCATTATTAACAGTACCAAGTGTGCACAATTTCGTAAAATTAGTAGAAAAAGATATATTAGAAATGGACAATAACTTAAAAACAGTTAAAAACTTAACAAATAACAATGTCAGCTTTAAAAGATTTGCAAGCAAACAACAACATTACCATTAAGCCTTCAGATAAAGATGGGAATGTTGTGGTACTAAATACGAAAGACTATTTACAGGAATGTACAACACAAATAAATGCTAAAAAACATTATAAGGGTTTAAAAAGTGATCCTACAGAATTATACTCTCAACAACTAGATAATATCCTGGGGGAAGCACTGAAACAAGGTATAATTAATAAACGGGAATATGACTATTTAAAAGTGAAGTTCCCAATAATTCCTACTTTCTATACAATCCCAAAATTGCATAAGGGTAAAATGCCTCTGCCTGGCAGGCCCATAATATCTGGAATTGGCTCCCTTTCTGAAAAAAACTTCTGAATATGTTGATTATAATTTGAGACCCTTTCTTGAAACTCTACCCTCTTTTGTAAAAGATTCATCTGATGTTTTAAAAAAACTTGAAGGCCTCTCTATCCTCGAAAACACTTTATTAGTAACAATTGATGTGGAAGGATTATATTCTTCAATTCCACACGACAGAGGAGTAGAAATATGTAGATCTTTTCTTGAACAGAGAGGTAAAATATATAATGAACATACACAATTTGTAGTCTCTCTTCTGAATTTTTTACTGAGACATAATTATTTCACGTTTAATAAAAAAAATGTATAAACAAACACTAGGTACAGCCATGGGCACTTGTTGTGCACCTACTTATGCATGCCTGTACCTAGGTTTTTGGGAAAAGGAAGTAATTTGGGATGGCATATATAAAGACTTTATAGGATTATGGATACGTTTTATAGATGATGTATTACTGCTCTGGGAAGGCCCAGAAGAAAAACTAGAAGATTTTATGAAATCTCTGAATATAAATAATTACAATTTAAAATTTACTTTTACTTACAGTAAACCTGAAATTAGTTTTTTGGGCTTAATAATAATGAATGAAAATCAGTCAATTATCACTGCCACTCATAGAAAAGAAACAGCAGGAAATACACTGCTACGAGCAGGTAGTCATCATCCTGCTCACCTACTTTATAATATACCATATGGTCAATATCTGAGACATAGACGCAATTGTACGGAAGAAGACACCTTCAAAACAGAGGTGAGAGATTTAAAACAAAGATTTAAGGAACGAGGGTATTCACAAGATTGCCTTAAAAGGGCTTATAGTAAAACAAGATATCTGGACAGACAGAAAATTTGATATAAACCCAAAAGTAATGACAAAAATTATGTTGTCAGATTCATAAGTACATATAATGATTCCTGGGCAAAAATAAGATCTATTCTTGTCAGACTTTGGCATGTTTTAACCCTTGATTCCTCAATAGCAAAATGTGTTGGTACTGTACCACAAATGACAGCCAGAAAAGCACCAAACTTTAAAGACAAACTAGTTAAAAGCCATTTCGTTTTATATAGGGATAGCAATCTAAATATAAAAAATCTGATGGTAACTTTCGCTGTACAAAATGTTCAGTTTGTAGCAATATGGTAACGGGAAATAAATTTATTGATAAGTGCGGTCAACTTTGGCACATCAAAGGACATATAAATTGTCTTAGCGAAGGAGTAGTGTACTTAGTGTACTGTAGTTGTCCTTGTTATTACGTAGGGAAAACCTACAGAGAGGTAAAGGAAAGAATTAAAGAACATAAAAGAGATATAAAAAATAAAGTAATAGATACTAGTAGTGTAGCAAGACATTTCTTTCTAAAACATAATAGCAATTAACACGAACTTAAATTTAGGGGCCTTCAGAAAATTGATCTTCAAGAGAGAGGAGGCAATCTAGACAAACTATTACTACAAAATGAATGTAAATGGATCTTTAACTTAAAAACACTTGCGCCACTAGGTACGAATAAAGAAATAAATTATGCATGTTTTCTGGGAGAATGAATAACTGGAAAGCACTCTGTAAAATCCTTTCCTGAATAAACCTAAACATAGTTTATCTTAAATTATAAGAAGGGGAAGTAAAATATATCAAAGTCCTAACTCTAAGTTAATAATAAAATCAATTTTCTATAGATACATAAAACAAGCATAAGTCAAAAATTAGACAAGCAACTAATACATTGTTACTAAAGAATATACCTATATATAAAAAAATATATTTATTCAAAACTGTATATCTATTATGAATTAAACAATCGCTATAGTTTATATGATCTTTAAGATTGCAGATTTATTTCTAAGGTGTCTTAGAGCTAGTAATATCGTTGTTGGTTAATAGGTTATTTACAAACTAACAAGGGGGAGCCAAATAATAAAATACTGTTTTCATAAAGCAAAATTCGTAAAATGATCAATTGCTGTACATACTGTAATATAGTATTGCATATTAAGTAACATGAGTTCTTTATTGTTACATTATTGTTACCATTTTACCCCAAACATTTCTGTAAATATTTCAAAAGGCTTCAAAATGGGAGGAGTTTTCCTCCGTGTCCAGGTCTTTAAAAGAGATCACAGGTATTCATAGTCATGTGACTTTCATTGGAGCCGGAAGAAGCCCCAGAGCCTAAGGGGTGAAACGCGCGTAGCTGGCAAGTCGTTTTTGGGAGAAACACAGGCAGTTGTTATCAAGCAAGGGATGTCGCTTTGAGCAAACGTCATGTGGTGCATCTATTGGAATCCTTACACACTTTGGAACAGAGGGGACAAACACCCTGGAAGGTATACCCAGGAGGTGTTGATCCGCGAACAGTGGGACTCCTCAAAGAACCGCAAGTATTTACCGCTATGGCAAACACTTGAGAATGCTTAAAGTGTGCGTTTGCCATCAACACTACAGCTATTACTACCCGTGCACAGGATTCAGTGCAGTTGAATAAGTAAGGGGTAGTAGCTAGCTTGCATCAATTGTCCTGACATTCTCTGACTATCCGCTGCATACCCACATAAGGGTAACTTTATCTCTGGAATTGAACTTCCTTATTGTAGTGCTGCAAATTGGAAACATTCATGCAAATTGGAAACATTTCTGTGACTTTAAACAGGAATTGCTAATTGTCCTCTTCTTTCATTTATATGAGTTTGAGAGTGCACTCAATTATTTTATTTTTATTTTCATAATTATTTAATCATATTTGGGGATTCATAGTGCACTATGATAGGGAGCTTCGGTATTTATGTAAATTTATGCCTTGTGTGTGCCCCAATAAATGCTTTATATATGCTCCCCTTTGTTAGTTGTGATTTTACTTGTATTAGACATAGGTAACTTTATTTGGTATGTTGAGGTATCTTAGACCTAGGTATTATATCCGCTAATTTCAAAGGTATTAGTTAGTGCTGGCAGGAATTGCTTTATAATCTTCTTCTTGTTGAATAGTAACTGAATATTTTTCTCCTGCACCAATAGCTTGTTAATACTTTTTGTTACTAGCCTATTATTGGTAATATGGTTGGTTGCTGACAACACCATATTTGTACAAATATATATATATATATATATATATATATATATATATATATATATATATATATATTTATTTATTTATTTATATAAAAATGAATAAAGAAAATGCACTCTCTGGATTTAAAAGTTTCAATAAACTTTACTGTGAGACGTTTCGAGGCTTTCACCCCTTCCTGTCTGAGCAAGGGGTAAAAGCCTCGAAACGTCACACAGTAAAGTTTATTGAAAACTTTTAAATCCAAAGAGTGCATTTTCTTTATTCATTTATTCTATCCTTGATGCACTCTGGTCTGATTATTGCTGAGTAGGGAAGAGTTTGTGAGAGTGCTGCAATCTTCAAATTGGATATATATATATATATATATATATATATATATATAAAATCCCATCAATTGTACAGTGTTACCCTCCAATGGTCATCTGCCTGGGTGCCAACATGTAATTAATATTCCAAAGAAATGGTCGCACTCTCAGGTCTTTTAGTGAAAAAATCGTAGTTAATTTTAATGAAACGTTTTCGGGGTATTCCTCCCCATCATCAGCATCATGCTGATGATGGGGAGGAATACCCCGAAAACGTTTCATTAAAATTAACTACGATTTTTTCACTAAAAGACCTGAGAGTGCGACCATTTCTTTGGAATATATATATATATATATATAGATAGGTATAAATATATATTGTACCAAAATACCATCAGATATATGTAGAAGTATATATTTATCAATGCATAGAACATATTCTGCTATGTGAAGACCATTGGAATGTGGATAATAATATTTTACTGTTGGTTTAGTGCAAATGAGATCGTATTTGTGCACGAGTGGAGTATTAGGTTTTTTCCCCTTTTTTCCCCACTATTGACCTCTATGGGGGATTAGATTATAGCATGCATAATATTCTAAGTTCGGCTTTTTGCGTGCAAAAAGTTTACTATTAGCGCTCTAGCAAAAGCACTAAATAGCGCTCCACTCGTAATATTGCCCTTTTTATTTTAGGTCTAATCCAAAGCAATACACTTTATGAATGGTCTATAAATGGGACAGTTTTAAATGTTTTACTAAAATCTAGATATGCTACATCTTACATATTGCATGATCTTTCTGCATAAAAACAATGTGCTGTCTTTGTGCATAAAAGTTGTTTGATATTATGACACATTTGTTTATCTTACTAACCACTCACATACCTGTAGCTTTCTCTACTTCCCTAAATTAGTGATTCTCCCATTGTTCAGAAGAACTTCTGAATCTTAAATAGATCATGTGATATAACTAGCGCAAATTAAAAGTGCATCATAACCCCTAGAGATTAACATAATCTGGACCCACAGATTTTTTTCACTTTTATTTTTGATATTTTCAATAAAATCTAGTCTTTGTCAAATGAGAAGTGCTGAACACATATGATTTATAGTAGCATCCCTGAATAGAATGGAATTTTCCTTTACATGCTGTTGAAAAGACAGAATAGAAACAGTCATTTATATTGCCTTCTATTTTCAATCTAGTGCCATAAATCTAACTGTTTTGAATGTTACTAATAACTCATTTGGTTATATAAATTTAAATGAAGAAACAGGATACGTGTGTATGATACACTCTGATGCTATGTTTACTGTGTGGTAAGAGTTCATTAATTAGTTATATTCTCAAATGCCATTAGATTAGATACATTTCTAAAAAAAAGAAATATATTTGATAATATCTAGTTATTAAGTTCCATACACTAGCCATCTATTTACTTTAGACTTACCACACTAATTACATGGTAGAGAATTCAGGGATGCTGTTTATCATACTAGAATGTTCCCTTTTCATAAGTGAATTTCAACAATAATGACCTTCTTTACACTGTTCCAGAACATCTGTGAGTGTGCAACATTCTATTTTGCTTTTGCATGCAATCCTCTGCGTTCATACTAAACCACAGGGGGAAAAAAACTTTGAAACTGAAATGTTAGATTTGTTTATAAAGACAGATGCACAAACTGCACAGTGTATTTAGTTTGCACAGCATTTGATGGTGAAAATCCTGACATAATGTCACTGTGATGTACTTAAACACATATTTGTTCCACAAGTAGGGACAAAAATACTTCAGGTTTTTCTTCCCTATAATTTACATTGGTTAGTGTTGTAATTACCATGTTTGATTTAGTATCCATTTATTTTTTTGTACTAACTATAAGTATCTGAAGTTGACTCTGCATGTTTATTTGAACATATTGGATATAGCAAAACTGAGATTTTGTTTAACTTCCATTATTATGTTTTTCATTTTTTTATTTCTAATATAGTCATTTTACATTCATCTGTCCATTATCAAGAGATATTTAAATAGAAGCGGAAGAGTTGTTGATTATGAGATTCACAGGAAAATTGATTTTGACAACTGATAGAAAAAAAAGAACTCCCATCTAGTCCAACTATTTTCCTGTCTCAAGTGTAAACTTAATCATTAGAATAGTCTAATAACTAACCAGGAAACAGAGGGGAACTTGTCAGGTAGTAATAGGTGCAAACTGATTCACAAAAACGTTTGTCTGTCCTCAAAACCTTCCTAAAATGATAAATAAGCCCCTCATTTGTGCTCAGAATGCTTCATTTGAGTGCCTTCGCTATTTTCTTTTCAAATTGTGTTATTAATGAGCCTGTATTAGAGTGACATGCATCCAAATTGTCTGCTATCCTGTAGGAATGTGACGGGGTGTGATGTCTGTCTCTCTTACCATCCACAGTTTCTTAGCATCCCATTTCAAGGAGTTCCCATTCATGACCCACCCAGACACGCCCACAGCATGTCCTGTCCCTGCCCATCACCTCCTCACTACCCCTCCTCACTTCCTCAACCAGAAAACACCAGTGGGCCACTTCCCACAAGTTCCCTAACCTCCACATTCCGAAAACCCTTCAGGAAATGTTGGGAGGTATGTGGAGTATGTATAACAGTATAACCAAGAAGAAACTAGAAGCAGCCGCTGTATAAAACTTAGCCTTTATTTGGTCAACAAGTAAAAGTCCATGGAGGGACAAGGTACACTGAGAGGAAAAACACAGTATGTATAACACTGAGTATGTATAACAGCACATGGTTACAAACCTTAAAGGTATATAAACCCCAACATTATTCTTTCATGATTCATAAAGGGCATTTCAAATTTACATATTTTATACATTTCTTTGTTCTGTTGGTATCTTTTGTTGAAAGACGTAAGCTTAGTAGCCAGCCCATTTCTGGAGCACTATATGACAGCAGTTTTACAAGAATGTTATCTATTTGCAAGAACACAAAATGGCAGCACTATCTTCTGCCATGTAGTGCTGTAGATGCCTATCTAGGTATCTCTTCAACACAGAATATCATGGGAGCTAAGCAAATTTTATAATAGAAGTAAATTGGAAACTTTTTAAGATGGTAAAAACTGTCAGAATCACAAAAGAAAATAGTTGGGTTTCATAGCCCTTAAACTCAAACACTACTGCCATATAGTGCTCCAAACACATGCAAACTCCTAATTCTACCTAACAGTACTCTCTTGTACAGGAGCTAAGTAAAAAACAGTGATTTTAGTTTATTGTATGCTATGTCTGAATCATGAATCAATTTGGCTTGTAACTCCCTTTTAATACTATACTGTATTATTTATCCCACATACACTCTGTTTCTTTTCCAGAAGTAGTTTAATGGCCCTAGGTAATTTTACATTTCTTTGCTTAATTTATCCCTATCGATTCTGCTTGGAAGTCTTAAGACCGCTGCTTGGAAGTCTTAAGACCGCTGCTCCATAACTGGTCCGCCTGATCTGAGGCTACGGACATCAATCCGCCCGATCCTATACGATCGGGCTGATTGACACCCCCTGCTTGCTGCTGATTGGCCGTGAATCTGCAGGGGGCGGCATTGCACAAGCGGATTATGTCGGACAGACCAATGATAAATCGGCCCCATAGCACCATGATCCTACTTGAGTAAACTAATAATACTCTATAAATAAAGGACTTATTAGGTCCTGGTAATAATAAATATGTAGTGCCATTGGTATCATTCTAAAAACAATTACTTATGAACATGTTATTGTCCATTTTCAGATTATGACTCATTAAAGGGTCACTAATGCTAAAATTAAATTGAACTGTTAAAGGGACACTCAGGTTAAATTAAACTTTCATGATTCAGATACAGCATGTAATTTTAAACAACTTTCCAATTTACTTCCATTAAAAAAATGTGCACAGTCTTTTATATTTACAAGTTTTGAGTCACCAGATCCTACTGAGCATGTGCAAGAATTCACAGACTATACGTATATGCATTTGTGATTGGCTGATTGCTATCACATGGTACAAGGGGAGTGGAAATATACATAACTTTGAAATTTGTTATAAAAAAATCTACTACTCATTTGAAGTTCAGACTAAGTGCTATTGCATTGTCTTGTTATCTTGCATTTGTTGATTATGCAAATCTAATGTGTTGACTGGTCCTTTAAGTGATGTTTTTTTTTCTTTTCTTTTAAAGCTATTCCAATAAATTAGAAGAGCTGCCATTTGAATTAGTAAAGACTCTCAAATCTAGGGTTGCCAGCTGCCCTTCACAAAAATACTGGACTATCTGTAAGTCACTGGGCAAAATCGTAGGTAGGAAGGGCTATACTGCTTCCCTTCAATAAAACTCTACCTTAACCCCCACTCTTGATCCCACCATGTATAGTTTTCACAACTAAGCAGTCATTTTACCCCTTAGCTGCCAGTAACATACAAATAATAATTTTACTGTGGCTGACATGAACACACCTTTTACATTTATCTAACAATCAGAAATTCTAAACAACAGAACATTTAACTGTATTTCGGTGAAAGTTTTACTGGACAACTGGCTAAAACACTGGACTATCTAGTTAGATACTGGACACCTGGCAACCCTACTCAAGTCATGTAAATCTAGTTTAATATGTAAAAATACTGTGACAAACAGGCATGTTACTGCATATATCTCAGCAATAGTATGAGAAAATATGACACAATTTTTTGTTGATGGTATTTATGTGTGTGTATGTATGTGTGTATGTTTGTGTGTGTGTGTGTGTGTGTATGTTTGTGTGGGTGTGTGTATGGATTTGTGTATATGTATGTATGTGTATGAAAAAAAAATATTTACATGTTTTCTTTTTCTTCCTTAAGCCTGAATGAAGAGAACTCAGATCATCAAACAAAGAACTATCAATTACTGAAAACATCCTTAACCTAAAACTACACTGAAGAATAATGATCGTACATCTCGTCTGAATTTTTAGTGCAGTGACCTTTTGGAGCTGACAAAATGGGGCTACACAAAACCACTGCTGGCAACTTTTTGGAAAGCTGTTGCCTAACAAAAACATTGACTGGCCATAGTCAGAGGCACCCATTTGTGCTTAAAAAACTAAGACTTATAAGAATACTGGGTCTTTTCATAAGTATAACAGCCATTAGCTTATTGTCCATTACAGTTAGTGCCTTTTTTAAGATAGAACCAAACAATAATGAAAAGACGACTGCTGCAGAAAGCCAATCTATTCTTCACAGACATCAAAGAACTCTGATGGACATCACAGAGCAAAACCAAAATGATACTCCAGGTTCAACTATTTCTATGAAATACAAAAATAAGGACAATACTACAGCAATCAATCGTTCAAAGGGGGATTACCCTGAAGACATTTTTAGTCTGGAAGACAGAAGACGAGGTGCAGTGGTGCTCCACGTATTTGGGATGATTTACATGTTCATAGCATTAGCTGTAGTGTGTGATGAGTTCTTTGTCCCCTCACTAACAGTTATCACAGAAAAACTGGCTATTTCTGATGATGTCGCCGGTGCAACATTCATGGCGGCCGGTGGCTCTGCCCCAGAACTTTTCACTTCACTAATTGGAGTATTTATATCACATAGCAATGTTGGAATTGGCACTATAGTTGGATCAGCAGTATTCAATATTCTTTTTGTGATTGGTATGTGTGCTATGTTCTCCAAAGAGGTCCTAAACCTAACCTGGTGGCCACTCTTTCGGGATGTATCATTTTATATTGTGGGCCTATCTATGCTTATAACATTTTTTTTAGACAATTTCATCAAGTGGTGGGAAAGCTTGATGCTCTTGATAGCGTACTTAACTTATGTCACCTTCATGAAGTTCAACGTTCAAGTGGAAGGTTTTGTGAAGAGGACAATTAACAGAAACAAAGTTGTAAAGGTATCATCATCCAATGTTGACGGAAAGGTTGGTTGGTTTTAATATATTTGTATCTCCCTCTGTTATTGTATTTACAACAGCTAAAGTCAGTAGACATTTTATTAATAAATTGAGAAATTAGAAACAAACATATTTACCAATCCTCAGTGATTTGCAAGAAAATGATCAAAGTATGTCTTGTACAACTGATTAAGGACTAGATTACAAGTGGAGCGCTAATTTATTGCGCACCCGCAAATGGGCAGATTCGCCCATTTAGGGGTGTGTTATAAATAACCAGCCGTTACAAGTGGCTGGTTATTGCTACCGCGATAGCAATTAGCGCTAAACATTTTTACCAGATGTCAGACCTTGGGATCATTTTTTAAATGTTCCCAATTCTCCCAAAATGTAGTGGCTTTTATAAAATTAAAAAAATTTAGCATCTTTTGTTTAAAGAAAAAAAATCTGAACTAAGCAGCTTTTAGGGGTTAAAAGTGAATTTTCATTGTGGTCTATGGGGACTGCGTGTTTCCAGTCAATATATATGTATATGCTTATATACATATATATTTATGAGTTAAAATGTGTATATACACATATTAACACACAATTATATATTCATATATATTTATATTTGCTGCCCATCGCTGCTCGACTTACCCCCTTCGCTGAGCTTGTTATCATGCCGTGCCTCACGGCATGAGAATGAGGCTCCCATTGGAGCCTATGAAAGCGCTCTCTTGTGAGCGCAATGCTTCCGTGCAATGCGAACGCAAGGTCGCATGCGTATTGCACGTCACTTGTATTGCTAAGTTGAGCGCAAATATCGCTTTTGCGGAAGCAATATTTTGAGCTCAACTTTATATTTTAAGGGATATAAAGATCAAAATGGAAATGTGCATGGGTGTATTTCAGTGTGAAATAGAAGAATGTTTGCAATGTACTTCCATTAGCAAAAATGTGGCATACACCCATATCCTTTGAGGACCCTTGCATGGTCGCGTAACTAGAAACCACAGGGCCCAGGTGCAAGAATCCAAGCAGTGCCCCGCCCCTCCCCTCTTTGAAAAAAATGTGAATTTAATAAAAAAAATTCAACATTGAACACAAAAAACAAAAACATTTTTTGTGTGTGCTGTGCTCACACATATATATAGCTGACTGTGCGGTATACACACACACACATGTATAGCTGAATGTGCTGTATACACACATACACACATATATATATATATATATATATATATATATATATATATATAGTGAAGATTGAATTAGCCATATTAGTCCAGTAGATAAAATGCTTAAATACTAGAGTATTGCAGTATGATACCTTTTTTATTGGACTAACATAATATTTCAAAGACAAGCTTTCGGGAGTTTTCCTCCCTTCCTCAGGTCTGAAGCAATACTGATCAATCTGATATAGAAACACACTACACACAACAGATGGAAGGGAGGGAGGGGGTGACAGGGGTGTCATAAATAGCAGAGGATGAGAGTAAAATAAGCAAGATGAGAGGAAAAACAAAATGAAAAAAGGGGGGGCATGCATGCACGAATAAAGCTACAATAATGAATGAAAACAAATGGATATATTAAAGGTGAAACGAGAATTTAGAGAAAAATAAACCAATTTAAGACAATGAGGCCCATTTATCAAGCTCTGTATGGAAAGGCCGTGTTTCTGGCGAGTCTTCAGACTCGCCAAAAACAGCAGTTATGAAGCAGCGGTCTAAAGACCGCTGCTTCATAACCCTGTCCGCCTGCTCTGATGAGGCGGACAGGAATCGCTGCAATTCAACCCGATTGAATACGATCGGGTTGATTGACACCTCCCTGCTGGCGGCGAGTCAGCAGGGGGCAGTGTTGCACCAGCAGCTTGTGTGAGCTGCTGGTGCAATGCTGAATACGGAGAGTGTATTGCTCTCCGCATTCAGCGAGGTCTTGCGGACCTGATCTGCACTGTCGGATCACGTCCGCAATACCTTTCATAAATAGGCCTCAAAAAGATGAGAGATTATAAAAAGTTTTGGTAGTGTGTGAGAAACCAGAGTCTACATTAAGTCCTTCATTTCTGGTGTTGAAATGTGTGATCATTTTCATCTCAAACGTCTGTTGTTCATGAGAGTCTTTGAAATTCCCTTTAAGAGCTTTAATCCTGAGGTTTAGGATGGAGTGACCAGTCTGGGTGAAGTGATGACCAACAGGGGTACAATATTAATTTTCCTTGTGGTTCTTGATCGAGTGTCTGTGTAGATTCATTCTGAGATGCACCTTAAGGCCAGTTTCTCCAATGTAGCAACCTCTGTCACACGCTGTACACTGTATCATGTACACCACATTAGCAGATGGGCACAAATAAGATCCTTTTATGTTGTATGATGTGTTATTGTGTCTGGCTGTGCTGTTGTCACATGTATGTTGAAACAGTTTGCAGAGTGATTTCTTGCATCATGCAGTGCCATTCTGTGTAAGCTTCTGTTCTGTGGTTAATTTGCTGCGGACCAATCTCTTTCTCAGGTTAGGCGGTTGTTTGAATGCCAGTATGTGGGGTTCAAGAAATATTTTTTTTTGAGTGTGAAATTAGTGGTTGTAGCTCTTTAATAATGTTGCATACTCCTTCCAGAGTAGGGTTTTAAGTGACTACTAGAGGGGTTCTTGTTTTTTTTTTTTCTCCTTTTCTTTGTATTATAGGAGCCTTTCCCGTGGTGTTTTTAAGGCAGATTTTATTTTCTTAGATATTGTCCTTTCCTTGTAGCCCTTTTGCCTAAATGACTCTGACAGTGTACTCAGGTTCTGATCTCTGTCTTTTGTATCAGAGCAAATGCTGTGATATCTGATAGCCTGTCTGTAGATGATACCTTTTTTAATGTGATTGGGATGGAATCTGGAATTGTGAAGGTAGCTGTACCTGTCTGTGGGTTTTCTGTATACAGATTAATGAAGGATGCCATTGGTGACAGTTATTGTGCAGTCCAAGAAATTCACACTATAATTTGAAAAGTCAATATTAAGGTTTATTGACGGTTGAAATTAATTAAATTATTTGTGGAAATCTAAAAGGTTTTTTTTTCTCCTTGTGTCCATATTATGAAAATATCATCAATGTGATGATAATATGTATATCAGGTTTGTGGGGCTGAGTACATAAGAATCTGTATTCTAGGTCAGCCATGAAAAGATTAGCGTATTGGGGTGATATTTTTGTGCCCATCGCTGCTCCTGTCATTTGTAGGTAGTAATTGTTATTAAAACTGAAATAGTTGTGTGTGAGTATGAATTCTATAAGTTGGGCAATAGATGCACTATCATATGTGTGTGTTGGTTGGTGGGATGAGAGAAATTTACTGCAGGCCTCAATACCATCCTTATGTGGAATGTTGCTGTATAAGGATTCCACATCCATAGTAACTAGTATAGTGTTTCCAGGTAGTTCATTAATCTGGTTAAGTTTGTTAAGGAAGTCTGTAGTGTCCTGTATAAGGCTATCAGTCTTTATAACTAGAGGCTTAAGAATGTTTTCTATTAGGCCAGATATTTGTTCAGTGAGTGTTCCCATACCTGTTATAATGGGCCATCCTGGGTTTCCTGGCTTGTGGATTTTGGGCAGCATGTAGAAGGTACCTATCTGAGGATTGGAATGTACCAAATTTTATAATTATTGCTGTATGTGTTTCGTAAATGTTTTGATAAATTTTGTGAGTTTAGCTGAATATTCCTTGATGGGGTCCTTGTCCAGTTTTTTGTAGTAGTTTACATCAGACAACTGTCTGTAACCTTCTGTAGTGTAGTCCTGGGTGTTCATGATAACTACTGATCCACCCTTGTCTGCCGGCTTGATGACGATGAAGGCATTTCTTTCCATAGGTGAGAGGTTATAAGTGATTTTTTTTCTCTTGTGTGGTGATTAGGGATGCCACTCTCAGGCGAAAACTTTCATTGTAACTGTCCAATTTGATGTTACGTCCTGCTGTTGGTATCATCTACAAGGTATCATCTACAGATGTCATCTACAGCCAGGCTATCAGATATCACCGCATTTGCTCTGACACAAAAGACAGAGATCAGCACCTGAGTACACTGTCAGAGTCATTTAGGCAAAAGGGCTACAAGGAAAGGACAATATCTGAAAAAAATTAAATCTGCTCTAAAAACACCACAGGAAAGGCTCCTACAATAAAAAGAAAAGGAAAACAAAACAAGAACCCCTCTACTAGTCACTTACAACCCTACTCTGTAAGGAGTACGCAAAATTATTAAAGAGCTACAACCACTAATTTCAGAGGGCCCCATACTAGCATTCAAACAACCGCCTAACCTGAGACAGAGATTGGTCCGCAGCAAATTGACCACAGAACAGAAGCTTGCACAGAATGGCACTGCACAATGCAACAAATCACTCTGCAAATGGTGTCAACATGTATGTGACAACAACACAGCCAGACACAATAACACATCATACAATATTAAAGGATCTTATTCATACCCATCTGCTAATGTGGTGCACATGATACAGTGTACAGTGCGTGAGAGAGGTTGCAACATTGGAGAAACTGCCTTAAAGCTGCATCTCAGAATGAATCTACAAAGACACTCGATCAAGAACCACAAGAAAAACGAATATTGTACCCCTGTTGATCATCACTTCACCCAGACTGGTCACTCCATCCTAAACCTCAGGATTAAAGTTCCTAAAGGGAATTTCAAAGACTCTCATGAACGAAAGATGTTTGAGATGAAAATGATCACACATTTCAACACCAGAAATGAAGGACTTAATGTAGACTCTGGTTTCTCACACACTACCAAAACTTTTTATAATCTCTCATCTTATTGGTTTCTTTTTCTCTACATTCTCATTTCACCTTTATTATATCCATTTCTTTTCATTCATTATTGTAGCTCTATTCGTGCATGCATGCCATGCCCCCCCTTCCTTTTTTCCTTTTGTTTTTCCTCTCATCTTACTTATTTTACTCTCATTTGTTTATTTCGGTCCCCTTCTCTTATCAATCTACACGTCCTCATTAGGTTCCTTAATAAAGTCCCACAGGTTTCACTATCATTTGTATGCCGGCGATACCCAAATCTACCTCTTTGCATCAAAACTATCTCCCTCCTTACTTACCCATGTCACTAACTGTCTCTCTCATATCTCATCTTGGATGTCCTCTCACTACCTCAAGCTAAATATATCCAAAACTGAACTCCTTATTTTCCACCCTTCTTACAAAATCTCCCCCCCCATGTCTCTATAACTGTTGATTACTCCATTATTACCCCAACCTCACATGCCCGATGTCTTGGGGTCACACTTGACTCAGATCTTTCACTCCTCACATTCAGTCCTTGGCTAAAGCCTGTCGCTTCCACCTTAAAAACATTGCTAAAATCAGACATTTCCTTACACAAGACACAACTAAGATTTTAATCCACTCTCTCATCCTTTCCCACCTCAACTACTGCAACTCGATCCTCTCTGGTCTCCCTAACTGTCGCCTAGCTCATTTACAATGAATGCCTCTGTCAGGCTTATCTTCCTTACACTCTGTCTTCATCTGCCGCACCTCTCTGCCAATCCCTTCACTGGCTTCCTCTTGCCTCTAGGATTAAACACAAAATTCTCACTCTGACACACAAAGCCCTCAATTGCATTACTCCCCCCTACATCTCAGACCTTGTCTCCAGAAACTCTTCCTCCCGACCCCTTCGCTCCACTCACGAATTCCTACTCTCTTCCTCTCTTGTTACCTCCTCACATTCCCATTTACAAGATTTCTCCAGACTGGCTCCCATCTTATGTAACTCTCTGCCCACTCCACAAGACTCTCCCCTAGTTTTAAAAGCTTCAAGTGCTCCCTGAAGACCCTACTTTTCAGGGACGCATATAACCTACACTTACCTTTCTATCTCCACTGCTATCCCCTTACACCCCATAGCATGTAAGCCTATGAGTCCGGCTGTTTGTAGTCCACCTTCATAAGAGCCGACTACAACAGTGCAACTCTCAGCAGGACCCTCTACCCATTTGATCCCTGTAATTGTTTTTTATATACCACCTATGTTCATAGCGTTGCGGAACCTGTTAGCGCTCTACAAATACCTGATAATAATAATTACTCTTTCTGGCTATTCTCAGCTATTTTCTCCTTCAGACACATCCTCTGCTATTTATGACACCCCTCTCACCTCCTCTCTCCCTTCCATCTGTTGTGTGTAATGTGTTTCTATATCAGATTGATCAGTATTGCTTCAGATCCGAGGAAGGGTGGAAAACTCTCAAAAGTTTGTCCAATAAAAAAGGTATCACTTCATACTGCAATACTCTGGTTTTGAGCATCTTATACATAGCTTATATATATATCCTGAAATCTGGGGTGTTTCATGATCCCTTATGACATTAAAGGGACATGAAACCCAACTTTTTTTTTCAGGATTCAGATAGAGAATACAATTTTAAGCAACTTTCCAATTTAGTTCTATTACCAATTAGCTGCTACTGAGCCTATTTAGATATGCATTCCAACAAAGGATATGAAGAGAATGAAGCAAATTAGATAATAGAAGTAAATTGGAAAGTTGTTTAAAATTGTATGCTTTTTCTAAATCATGAAAGAAAAAATTTGTGTTTCATGTCCCTTTAACCACACAATTGCCCATAATGCCACTGTCATGCACAACCTCTTTTACATCAAACCCACAGACACATACATTTTGTGAGTGGAGGGAAGTATATAGGGGCATATATGGGAGTATACAGGGGCATATTTAATCTATAACAATCTGGGAAATTATATGTGTTGGTTAATATGTTTATTCTAGTGGCGGCGATGTCTGGAGCGGCAGATTAGGGGTCAATAATTTTATTTTAGTGTTTGCGATGCAGAAGGGCCTCGGTTTTGGGGTTAATAGGTAGTTTATGGGTGTTAGTGTATTTTTTAGCACTTTAGTTATGAGTTTTATGCTACAGCTTTGTAGCGTAAAACTCATAACTACTGACTTTAAAATGCGTTAGGAATCTTGGAGGTAGAGGGTGTAGCGCTCACTTTTTGGCCTCGTAATACCAGCGCTATGGAAGTCCCTTAGAAAAAGGGTTTTCAAACTTTACGTAAGTCTGTTTGCAGTAAGTCCAAAAAAGTGTGCGGTGCCCCTAAACCTGCAAGACTCGTAATAGCAACGGTAGTGAAAAAGCAATGCTAGGACCTGTTAACGCTCCTTTTTCAGCTTACCGCAAAGCTCGTAATCTAGCCGTTTAGGAGTGACAGTTTTTAATAAAATAATTTATCAGTCTAATCTAATCATTGCCTTATTATAAAATTAGAAAAACATATACAATACATGCCCTAGAACATTACCATGCTAAATATAATGGTTCCTACACAGGTCACCTATACAAACATGCATTTGAAGTTAAAATCAATTTAAAACAGATGTAAGCTACAAAAACATATTGTACATGCTTACACAGTGCTTTCCATATGAAAGATTACATTTTTATGTCAATTAAACGATTGTATTATTAAAGGGATAGTAAACCTAAAAATGTTATTTTATGATTCAGAAAGAACATACAATTTTAAACAACTTTCCAATTTAATTCTATTATCAAATTTGTTTCATTATCTTGTTATCCATTGCTGAAGGGGCAGCATTGCACTACTGACAGGAAGCTGAAAATATCTATTTAGCCAATCACAAGAGACAAATGTGTGCAGGCACCAATTAGCAGCAGCTCCCACTAGTGTATGATATGTGCATATTCATTTTTAACAAGGGATACCAAGAGGCCTATTTATCATATGTCTGTCGGACCTGATCTGACAGTGCGGATCAGGTCCGACAGACATTGCTGAATGCGGAGAGCAATATGCTCTCTGTATTCAGCATTGCACCAGCAGGGGGGCAATCGGCCGCCAGCAGGGGGTGTCAATCAACCCGATCGTACTCGATGGGGTTGAATATCGGTGATTCCTGTCCGCCTCATCAGAGCAGGTGGACAGGGTTATGGAGCAGCTGTCTTTAGACCGCTACTTCATAACTGGTGTTTCTGGCGAGCCCGCACGGGGCCTCAAGCTCTTGATAGATAGACCCATAAGAGAACGAAGCACATTTGAAAATAGAAGTGAATTTAAAAGTGTCTTAAAATGACATGCTCTATCTGAATCATGCACGTTTAATTTGACTTTCCTATCCCATTAAATACATATAATATTGTAGTTTATGGCAATGTTATTTTGTGTTTAGTTACTACAAACCTCAGAAATACTATTTTATAATGCGGCCGAAAAGTGGTTTTATAAAGAACAATATAATGTAATGTAAAACATGAGTCAATCTCTTCACATAGCTTATTCAGATATTTTCAAGTAGAGATCCAAGCACCTCATCTGCTTGTTCTCACATGTATATTGTTATTGGTTTGGTTGCATATATATTAAATATCTTTATGACTTTAACCAGCAGTTTAACAGTTAATACTGCAACTGATTAAAGTGAACAAGACACCTTTTGCGTGTGTGAGACAGTTTCTTTCAAGCATTATGAGAATCATTGGGGTCAGTGAGTGAATGGATCAGCTTAAAAGTCCCACAGAGTCTCACAGCTGCATGAGCCATGTCTCACAGTAGGTGCTGGAACATGGCTCTAGCCTCAGCCTGCTCTAACAAATGACAATAGGTTTTAGCTAACATACCTAGTGCTGCTTATCTGCCATCAGTCACTAACAGTGACACTCTGAAGCTAGAGGGAAGGGAGGAGCCTTGCCCTGGACTTGCCATGCTTGACAGGGAAGGCAGCAGCTGCTACTGTCCCATCCCAGCCCATGCTGTTAACATGGAAACCTTAGCTAGTACTCTCCTTCTGCTTCCTCCTCCCCACTCGCTCTTGTGCAGTTCTGGGCGGGAGCTCCGCCCTCCACCTCTGATTTGTTGGTATTTGCTGCATGGCATTCTGGAACATGTCGTTTCCAGCCATTTAGCATAGAAAGAGCCTAGAAACACAGGATTAATGGGGTTCTGGCACTGTCAGGGGTCCGGGCCCCTCCCAGTCCAGGGCCCCTGACTGGAGTCCCAGCTTTCACCCCCTGATGGCAGCATAAACATTGAATTTTTTTTAAAATAATTTTTTGCAAAAACCTTTTTTTATTGTTGCTGAAGCTACCCCCTCTGGGGGCCTCCAGTTGCGAACGCTGCACCCCTGGTAGTTCCGACCCTGCTTGCACCAATATTCAAATACTACACCTTCTCTTTAAGCTTGAATACTGGTGCATAGACCCTCAAAGGATATGTGCGTATGGATTTATGCACATTTCAAATTTGACTTTTCTATGCCTTTAAATATAAAGAGTATCCCTTTAAATATAAAAAGCATACATTCTTTTTAGTTTTTTGAGCAAAGTATTTCATTGGTTTAACTGCATGAAAAAAACACAGAAAAAATATATACTACAAATATAATATGTATTTCTCCTGTTAAGTGTAGTCAGTCCACGGGTCATCCATTACTTATGGGATTATAACTCCTCCCTAACAGGAAGTGCAAGAGGATCACCCAAGCAGAGCTGCTATATAGCTCCTCCCCTCTACGTCATATCCAGTCATTCTCTTGCACCTAACTAAAGATAGGACGTGTGAGAGGACTGTGGTGTGTTAAACTTAGTTTTTATTTCTTCAATCAAAAGTTTGTTATTTTAAACGGCACCGGAGTGTGTTGTTTGTTCTCAGGCAGCATTAGAAGAAGAATCTGCCTGAGTTTTCTATGATCTTAGCGGTCGTAACTAAGATCCACTTGCTGTTCTCGGCCATTCTGAGGAGTGAGGTAACTTCAGAACAGGGGATAGCATGCAGGGCCCACCTGCAAGGAGGTATGTGCAGTAAATTATTTTCTAAGGAATGGAATTGACTGAGAAAATACTGCTAATACCGATGTAATGTAAGTGCAGCCTTAAATGCAGTAGTAGCGACTGGTATCAGGCTGATATGTATGTATGTATACTCTGAGGTATTTCTGGGGAATGGAATTTCACTAAGAAAATACTGTCAATATTAAAGTAATATTTGAGCCTACACTGCAGTGAAAGCGACTAGCAGCAGGCTTATTAATAACACTTCATAATTTTCAATTTTAAAACGTTTACTGGCATGTTAATCGTTTTTTCTGAGGTACTTGGTGATAAAACTTTATGGGCATGATTTTTACCACATGGCTGTCGTTTTTTTTCTGCATAAAAACAGTTTACTGAACTTCCCCACTGTTGTAATATGAGTGGGAGGGGCCTATTTTAGCGCTTTATTGCGCAGTAAAAATTTAGTCACAGTCTTCCTATTTCTTCCTCCATGATCCAGGACGTCTCTACAGAGCCCAGGGGTCTCCAAAACTAGTTTTGAGGGAGGTAATCAGTCACAGCAGACCTGTGACAGTGTGTTTGACTGTGATAAAAACGTTTATTATTTCAACTGTTATCCGTTTTGGGTATTAAGGGGTTAATCATCCTTTTGCTGGTGGGTGCAATCCTCTGCTAACTTTATACATTTTCTGTTAAAATTTGGTTGTTTTAACATATTTGGTTCATTGTTAATTCAACTGTGTCACATTTTTATGTTTCTTAAAGGCGCAGTAGCGTTTTTTATATAGCTTGTAAATTTATTTAAAAGTTTTTTCCAAGCTTGCTAGTGTTATTGCTAGTCTGTTTAAACATGTCTGACACAGATGAATCTGTTTGTTCACTATGTTTAAAGGCCAATGTGGAGCCCAATAGAAATTTCTGCACTCAATGTATAGATGTTACTTTGAATAAAAGTCAAACTTTATATATTAAAAAAATATCACCAGACAACGAGGGGGAAGTTATGCCGACTAACTCTCCTCACGTGTCAGTACCTTCGCCTCCCGCTCAGGAGGTGCGTGATATTGTGGCGCCAAGTACATCAGGGCGGCCCATACAAATCACTTTGCAAGACATGGCTAATGTTATGACTGAAGTACTATCTAAATTGCCAGAATTAAGAGGTAAACGCGATCACTCTGGGGTAAGAACAGAGTGCGCTGATAATAGTAGAGCCATGTCTGATACTGCGTCACAATTTGCAGAACATGAGGACGGAGAGCTTCATTCTGTGGGTGACGGATCTGATCCAAGTAAACTGGATTCAGAGATTTCAAATTTTAAATTTAAGCTTGAGAACCTCCGTGTATTACTAGGGGAGGTATTAGCGGCTCTGAATGATTGTAACACGGTTGCAATTCCAGAGAAAGTATGTAGGCTGGATAAATATTTTGCGGTACCGGCGTGTACTGACGTTTTTCCTATACCTAAAAGGCTTACAGAAATTGTTAACAAGGAGTGGGATAGACCCGGTGTGCCCTTTTCACCCCCTCCTATATTTAGAAAAATGTTTCCAATAGACGCCACCACACGGGACCTATGGCAGACGGTCCCTAAGGTGGAGGGAGCAGTTTCTACTCTGGCTAAGCGCACCACTATCCCGGTGGAGGATAGCTGTGCTTTTTCAGATCCAAATGGATAAAAAGTTAGAGGGTTACCTTAAGAAAATGTTTGTTCAGCAAGGTTTTATATTACAACCCCTTGCATGCATCGCGCCTGTCACTGCTGCGGCGGCATTCTGGTTTGAGTCTCTGGAAGAGACCCTTAGCACAGCTCCATTGGATGAGATTATGAACAAGCTTAAAGCCCTTAAGCTAGCTAATTCATTTATTTCTGATGCCGTAGTACACTTAACCAAACTTACGGCTAAGAACTCCGGATTCGCCATTCAAGCGCGCAGAGCGCTGTGGCTTAAATCCTGGTCAGCTGATGTGACTTCTAAATCTAAATTGCTTAATATTCCTTTCAAAGGGCAGACATTATTCGGGCCCGGCTTGAAAGAAATTATCGCTGACATTACTGGAGGTAAGGGCCATGCCCTGCCTCAAGACAGGGCCAAACCAAAGGCTAAACAGTCTAATTTTCGTGCCTTTCGTAATTTCAAGGCAGGAGCAGCATCAACTTCCTCCGCTCCAAGACAGGAAGGAACTGTTGCTCGCTACAGACAGGGCTGGAAACCTAACCAGTCCTGGAACAAGGGCAAGCAGGCCAGAAAACCTGCTGCTGCCCCTAAGACAGCATGAAGTGAGGGCCCCACGATCCGGGAACGGATATAGTGGGGGGCAGACTTTCTCTCTTTGCCCAGGCTTGGGCAAGAGATGTCCAGGATCCCTGGGTGTTGGAAATCATATCTCAGGGATATCTTCTGGACTTCAAAGCTTCTCCTCCACAAGGGAGATTTCATCTTTCAAGGTTATCAGCAAACCAGATAAAGAAAGAGGCGTTTCTACGCTGTGTACAAGACCTCTTACTAATGGGAGTGATCCACCCAGTTCCGCGGTCGGAACACGGGCAAGGATTCTATTCAAATCTGTTTGTGGTTCCCAAAAAAGAGGGAACCTTCAGACCAATCTTGGACTTAAAGATCTTAAACAAATTCCTAAGAGTTCCATCGTTCAAAATGGAAACTATTCGAACCATCTTACCCATGATCCAAGAGGGTCAGTACATGACCACAGTGGATTTAAAGGATGCCTACCTTCACATACCGATTCACAAGGATCATTACCGGTATCTAAGATTTGCCTTCCTAAACAGGCATTACCAGTTTGTAGCTCTTCCCTTTGGGTTAGCTACGGCTCCAAGAATCTTTACAAAGGTTCTAGGCTCTCTTCTGGCGGTACTAAGACCGCGAGGCATAGCGGTAGCTCCGTACCTAGACGACATTCTGATACAAGCGTCAAGTTTCCAAACTGCCAAGTCTCATACAGAGTTAGTTCTGGCATTTCTAAGGTCGCATGGGTGGAAGGTGAACGTAGAAAAGAGTTCTCTATTGCCACTCACAAGAGTTCCCTTTCTAGGGACTCTTATAGATTCTGTAGAAATGAAAATTTACCTGACGGAGGACAGGTTATCAAAACTTCTAAATGCTTGCCGTGTCCTTCATTCCATTCAACACCCGTCAGTGGCTCAGTGCATGGAGGTAATCGGCTTAATGGTAGCGGCAATGGACATAGTACCATTTGCGCGCCTGCATCTCAGACTGCTGCAATTGTGCATGCTAATTCAGTGGAATGGGGATTACTCAGATTTGTCCCCTCTGCTAAATCTGGATCAAGAGACCAGAGATTCTCTTCTATGGTGGCTTTCTCGGCCACATCTGTCCAAGGGGATGCCCTTCCGCAGGCCAGATTGGACGATTGTAACAACAGATGCCAGCCTTCTAGGTTGGGGCGCAGTCTGGAATTCCCTGAAGGCTCAGGGATCATGGACTCAGGAGGAGAGACTCCTTCCAATAAACATTCTGGAATTAAGAGCAATTTTCAATGCTCTTCTGGCTTGGCCTCAGTTAGCAACTCTGAGGTTCATCAGGTTTCAGTCGGACAACATCACGACTGTGGCTTACATCAACCATCAAGGAGGAACAAGGAGTTCCCTAGCGATGATGGAAGTCTCAAAGATAATTCTTAAAAGATAAGTCTCACTCTTGCCACCTGTCAGCGATTCACATCCCAGGCGTGGAGAACTGGGAGGCGGATTTTCTAAGTCGCCAGACCTTTCATCCGGGGGAGTGGGAACTTCATCCGGAGGTGTTTGCCCAACTGCTTCATCATTGGGGCAAACCAGATCTGGATCTCATGGCGTCTCGCCAGAACGCCAAGCTTCATTGTTACGGATCCAGGTCCAGGGACCCGGGAGCGGTGCTGATAGATGCTCTGACAGCACCTTGGGTCTTCAACATGGCTTATGTGTTTCCACCTTTCCCGATGCTTCCTCGATTGATTGCCAGGATCAAACAGGAGAGAGCATCGGTGATTCTAATAGCGCCTGCGTGGCCACGCAGGACCTGGTATGCAGATCTAGTGGACATGTCGTCCTGTCCACCATGGTCTCTGCCTCTGAGACAGGACCTTCTGATTCAGGGTCCTTTCAAACATCCAAATCTAATTTCTCTGAGGCTGACTGCATGGAGATTGAACGCTTGATTCTATCAAAGCGTGGATTCTCGGAGTCAGTGATTGATACCTTAATACATGCTAGGAAACCTGTTACCAGGAAAATTTACCATAAAATATGGCGTAAATACTTATATTGGTGCGAATCCAAGAGTTACTCATGGAGTAAGGTTAGGATTCCTAGGATATTGTCTTTTCTACAAGAGGGTTTAGAAAAGGGTTTATCTGCTAGTTCGTTAAAGGGACAGATTTCAGCTCTGTCTATCCTTTTACACAAACGTCTGGCAGAAGTTCCAGACGTTCAGGCTTTTTGTCAGGCTTTGGCTTGGATTAAGCCTGTGTTTAAGACTGTTGCTCCGCCGTGGAGCTTAAACTTAGTTCTTAACGTTCTGCAAGGTGTTCCGTTTGAACCCCTTCATTCCATCGATATCAAGCTGTTATCTTGGAAAGTTCTGTTTTTAATGGCTATTTCCTCGGCTCGAAGACTCTCTGAGTTATCGGCCTTACATTGAGATTCTCCTTATCTGATTTTTCATTCAGACAAGGTAGTTCTGCGTACTAAACCTGGGTTCTTACCTAAGGTAGTCACTAACAAGAATATCAATCAAGAGATTGTTGTTCCATCATTGTGCCCTAACCCTTCTTCAAAGAAGGAACGACTTTTGCACAATCTGGACGTCGTCCGTGCCCTGAAATTTTATTTGCAGGCAACTAAAGATTTTCGTCAAACTTCTTCCCTGTTTGTCGTTTATTCTGGACAGAGGAGAGGTCAAAAAGCTTCGGCTACCTCTCTCTCTTTTTGGCTTCGTAGCATAATACGTTTAGCCTATGAGACTGCTGGACAGCAGCCTCCTGAAAGGATTACAGCTCATTTTACTAGAGCTGTGGCTTCCACTTGGGCCTTTAAGAATGAGGCCTCTGTTGAACAGATTTGCAAGGCTGCAACTTGGTCTTCACTTCACACTTTTTCAAAATTTTACAAATTTGACACTTTTGCTTCTTCGGAGGCTGTTTTTGGGAGAAAGGTTCTACAGGCAGTGGTTCCTTCCGTGTAAAGATCCTGCCTGTCCCTCCCGTCATCCGTGTACTTTTAGCTTTGGTATTGGTATCCCATAAGTAATGGATGACCCGTGGACTGACTACACTTAACAGGAGAAAATATAATTTATGCTTACCTGATTAATTCATTTCTCCTGTAGTGTAGTCAGTCCACGGCCCGCCCTGTTTTTACGGCAGGTCTAAATTTTAATTAAACTCCAGTCACCACTGCACCCTATAGTTTCTCCTTTCTCGTATGGTTTCGGTCGAATGACTGGATATGACGTAGAGGGGAGGAGCTATATAGCAGCTCTGCTTGGGTGATCCTCTTGCACTTCCTGTTAGGGAGGAGTTATAATCCCATAAGTAATGGATGACCCGTGGACTGACTACACTACAGGAGAAATGAATTTATCAGGTAAGCATAAATTATATTATTACTCACTGTTTATCAGTAAACAATTTTAAATTTGTAGGCCAGTGTATCAAAAAATAAATTAAGACTGGCTAACACCAGCTAGCTCTTATTTATATAAATAGTATTTTTGTTTAATTTCTAGTTACACTTATTTAAAAAAATGTTAGAAGTTCATGTTGAAATTAATCTATGTAGTCTTCCTTTAAACTTGGGCTGGGTGATATGGGCGATATTTTCTTATAAAGGAGTATAAAACCTTAATTTTTCAATAAAAAATTATTTAACACTACAGAATCTTAATGTACATGTTTCTCAATGTCTAATACACTCTTGGAACATACAAATACAAACCACAAAATAGTTAAAATAAAACTACCTGCCTGTGCTGTGGTTACATAGTAGCCACTAGCCAGTAGATCCTGATAAAGAACCTAAATACCAAGAAACGTTATTGTTAGTTATTTATTAGTAGTTATTCAATCAAAGTAAAATTTTGGAGTGGAGCTAATTCGCTATTCGCATGAAACACGTCCATTTTCTGCAATATTTCCTAATATTATTTTCCAAGCAAATAGAACTGTCAAACTGTTTTATTATTGCTTGTGTTTGCAGTAAGTGAGTGAGATTATTAAAGGGACAGTCAAGTCCAAAAAAACCCTTTCATGATTCAAATAGGAATGTAATTTTAAACAACTTTCCAATTTACTTTTATCACCAATTTTGCTTTGTTCTCTTGGTATTCTTAGTTGAAAGCTAAACCTTAGAGGTTCATATGCTAATTTCTTAGACCTTGAAGGCCGCCTCTAATCTAAACGCATTTTGATAGTTTTTCACCACTAGAGGGCATTAGTTCACATGTTTCATATAGATAACATTGAGCTCATGCAGGTGAATTTACCATGGAGACAGCTCTGATTGGCTAAACTGCAAGTCTGTCAAAAGAACTGAAATAAGGGGGCAGTCTGCTGAGGCTTAGATACAAGGTAATTACAGAGGTAAAACGTGTATAATTATAACTGTGTTTGGCTATGCAAAACTGGGGAATTGGTAATTAAGGGATTATCTATCTTTTAAAAGAACAAAAATTCTGGTGTTGACTGTTCCTTTAATAGTTGGTTCCTTTTTGCCCTTTCAATTTTTGAGTATTAAATATCTCCCTCCTAAAATAACTGTTAATAAAACCAATATTATCCCGTCTATTATTTTTATTGTATAGAAAAAAGATATGTCTTTTCTCAAGCTTAATATTATTTTGTAAGATCAAAACTTAGTACGGTACCAGAATTTTTTAAATTTTGCACAGCTCCAAACATGTGTATCAGATCAGCTTCTGAGGAGTTGCAATGTGGACAACTACCATTAATTTATTTTGATTGATGTAATATAAACCCGATTGATTAATTTGAGATGTATTTTGTGCCAGGATGCAGTGATCGTGGCATTCTCTACTCTCTAAATACTTTGTTTCAATATAACCTCATTTAACCATAATTTTCAATATAACTTCATTTAACCATAATTTTAAACAACTTTCTAATTTAATTTTTCTTTGTTCACTTGGTATCTTTAGGTTGAAAAGCAGGGACGTAAGCTTAGGAAAGAGAAAGGAAGAGAAAAAGAGAGGAAGAGAAAGAGAGAGAGAGAGAAATAGAGAGAGAAAGAAAGAGAAAGAGAGATAGAAAGAGAAAGAAAGAGAGACAGAAAGAGAGATAGAAAGAGAAAGAGAGAGAGAGAGAGAGAGAGAGAGAGAGAGAGAGAAAGAGAGAGAGAGAAAGAGATAGAGAGAGAGACAATGAAAGAGAGAGAAAGAGAGAGAAAGAAAGAAAGAGAGAGAACGAGAGAGAGAAAAAATAGAGAAAGTAAGAGAGAGAACGAAAAAGAGAGAGAAATAAAGAGACAGAGATAATAAAAGAGAAAGATAGATAGAGAGGAAGAGAGAGAAAGAGAGAGAGAACGAAAAAGAGAGAGAAAAAGAGAGAGAAAAAGACAGAGAGAAAATGAAAGTGAGAAAGAGAGAGAGAAAGAAAGAAAGAGAAAAAGAGAGAGAGAGAAAGAGAAAGAAAAAGAGAGAGAGAAAGAAAAAGAGAGAGAAAGAGAGAGAGACAATGAAAGAGAGAGAGAAAGAGAGAGAGAGAGAGAGAGAGAGAGAGAGAAAGAGAGAGACATTTGTATGTTGTGTTTGAATCATAAAACAATTTTTTGGGTTCCATATCTACTGTAATAGAAAATTAGCAAATCTAGGCAAGGAGAGAGAGAGAGAGAGAGAGAGAGAGAGATAGAAAGAGAAAGAAAGAGAGAGATAGGAAAAGAGAAAGAAAGAAAAAGAGAAAGAAAGAAAGAAAGAAAGAAAGAAAGAGATAGAGGGGAAAAGAGAGAAAAAGCGAGAGAGATAGAGAAAGAGAGATAAAGAAAGAGAAAGGGAAAGAGAGAAAGAGAGAGAAAGAAAGAGAGAAAAGGAGAGAGAGAAAGAGAAAATAAAAAATTGTATGTTGTGTTTGAATAAAAAAAATGTCTTGGATTCCATATCTCTGTAATAGAAAATTAGCAAATCTAGGCAAGGAGAGAGAGAAAGAGAGAGATAGAGAAATAAAGTGAGAAAGAGAGAGAAAGAAAGAGAGAGAAAGAGAGAGAAACAAAGAAAGAGAGAGGGGGAAAGAGAGAGGGGGAAAGAGAGAGAGAGAGAGAAAGAGAGAGAGAGAGAGAGAAAGAGAAAGGGAGAGAGAGAAAAAGAGAGAGAAAGAGAGAGAAAGAGAAAGGGAGAGAGAGAAAAAGAGAGAGAAAGAAAGAGAGAGAGAGAAAGAAAGTGAGTGAGAGAGAGAAAGAGAAAAGAAAAATTTGTATGTTGTGTTTGAATCAGAAAATATTTTTTTGGTTTCTATATCTCTGTAATATTGGAATGCAGAGCTATTTTTTCTATTCATGTTACAAGATGGTCGCCGACCTGAAAAAATTAATTAAAAAAATTAAAAAATGTTGTGTTTACACATGTGACCAAGGCCTCTGTGAGGGACTGAAACGTTATGTGTCTTTTCACTTGACACAATAAAGGTGTTAAATTTAAGCTCTGAGTACCTGCTATTTCTTGAAGATCATAGGTTATATACAACGGATCCTGATCCTCAAGTGTTTTATTTTATATATATAGCAAATCTAGGCAAGGAGAGAAAGAGAGAGGCATCTACTTATCAAGCCGTCAACCGCAAATATGCTGGAATTCCGCAGCGTTTTTGTGGCGAGCCTGATTCCCTTTAGTTATCAAATCCTACAGACCGTCAAAAGTAGAATTTTGTGACGTAAGATACGATCCGCCGGGCACAGTCCGACAGAGATTGATGCTTATGTCATTACAGATGTTCCGAATACAAATTCGGCACTATCTGACTACTTTTGCTAGTTAACAAATTCCTAACAGGTACGCTCGCTACTATTCCGGCCCAGCGTACCTGGTTTTCAATCCGCCGCCCTGGAGGCGATGGATACCTTAGGAATCAATGGGAGTCTGAAAGCAGCGAAAGTTTATGTTCGCTGCTGCCCGATATCCCATAGATTCCTATGGTAATGTTTACACCTAACACCCTAACATGTACCCCGAGTCTAAACACCCCTAATCTGCCGCCCCCTACACCGCCACCACCTACATTATACTTATTAACCCCTAATCTGCCACCCGACACCGCCGACACCTACATTATACTTATTAACCCCTAATCTGCTGCCCTGACACCGCTGCCACCTACATAAAGTTATTAACCCCTAATCTGCCCCCCTACACCGCTGCCACTATATTACATTTATTAACCCCTAAACCTAAGTCTAACCCTAACCCTAACACCCCCTAACTTAAATATAATTTAAATAAATCTAAATAAATATTCCTATAATTAAATAAATTATTCCTATTTAAAACTAAATACTTACCTATAAAATAATCCCTAAGATAGCTACAATATAACTAATAGTTACATTGTATCTAGCTTAGGGTTTATTTTTATTTTACAGGCAAGTTTGTATTTATTTTAACTAGATAAAATAGTTATTAACTATTTAATAACTACCTAGTTAAAATAAATGCAAAAGTACCTGTAAAATAAAACCTAACCTATGTTACACTAACACCTAACACTACACTATAATTAAATTAATTCCCTACATTAAATACAATTAAATACAATTAAATAAAATTATCTAAAGTACAAAACCCCCCACTAAATTACAGAAAATAATAAACAAATTACAAGATTCTTAAACTAATTACACCTAATCTAATCCCCCTAACAAAATAAAAAAGCCCCCCAAAATAAAAAAAGCCATACCCTACACTAAATTACAAATAGCCCTTAAATGGGCCTTTTGCGGGGCATTGCCCCAAAGTAATCAGCTCTTTTACCTGTAAAAAAACTTACAAATCCCCCCCAACATTAAAACCCACCACCCACACAACCAACCCTACTCTAACACCCACCCAATACCCCCTTAAAAAAAACCTAACACTAACCCCTTGAAGATCACCTTACCGTGAGAAGTCTTCACTCAACCAGGCCAAAGTCCTCAACGAATCTGTCAGAAGTGGTCCTCCAGACAGGCAGAAGTGGTCCTCCAGATGGGCAGAAGTCTTCACCCAGAGGGCATCTTCTATCTTCATCCATCCGGCGCGGAGCGGCTCCATCTTCAAGACATCCGACGCGGAGCATCCTCTTCTTACGACGTCTTCTTGTTGAATGAAGGTACCTTTAAGTGACGTCATCCAAGATGGCATCCCTTAGATTCCAATTGGCTGATAGAATTCTATCAGCCAATCGGAATTAAGGTAGAAAAAATCCTATTGGCTGATGCAATCAGCCAATAAGATTAAAGTTCAATCCTAATGGCTGATCCAATCAAAATATTTGTTTGGGTTCCATATCTCTGTAATATTGGAATGCAGAGCTGTGTGTTCCATTCATGTTGCAAGATGGTCGCCGGCATGAAAAAATAAATTATATATATATATATATATATATATTTATATATACACACACACACAAACAGAGAAATCAGCACTCACCAACATTACCCATCTACTCGGTGCACTACTGGAGCCATTCAAAATAAAACACTTGAGGATCAGGATCCTTATGTGTCTTTTCACTTGACACAATAAAGGTGTTGAATTTAAGCTCTGAGTGTCTGCTATTTCTTAAGGATCGTAAGGTATATACATCGGATCCTGATCCATTAAAATTTTGGGGAGATAAAAAACTGAAATTAAAATCCTCCATGTCTCAAAATTAAATCAATGTAAATATTTGCATAGGAAATTAGCACATCTAGGCAAGTATCCCCGCTTGCTTTTCCCCAGAAATTGTTAATATACAATGTTACCAATGCACAAGAGAATTGTGGGTAAGATATGCAAATTAGGTATGCAAATTCTCATGTTTTTTTGCTTCAGAATACTGTTTTGACACAGCGATCCTTTTAACAGGATTATTACAGCAAACCAGAAATCACTCACTAGACAAGCCTGTTTCGTTCTTTTTGGAACTCATCAGTAGGAGATAGATTTATGATTGCTGCATTGGTAAAGCTATTTTCATGTTTAAACCAAAATTCATTACAATTATGGGGGGAGATAAAAAACTGAAATTAAAATCCTCCATGTCTCAAAATTAAATCAATGTAAATATTTGCATAGGAAATTAGAACATCTAGGCAAGTATCCCCGCTTGCTTTTCCCCAGAAATTCTTAATATACAATGTTACCAATGCACAAGAGAATTGTGGGTAAGATATGCAAATTAGATATTTTTAAACATTACTGAGTATCTGCTGCCGAGTGCCAGGTTTTCTGTGTGTTGTGTTTATAATGTTTGTAATACTTCCCTGCGTGCCTGTCACTCAGGCTGTTCATGGGTTAACTGTCTGGGTTGCTGGGAACTTTGCAGCTGTCTGTCAGTGTTTAGGGATGTGGAGTTAACAGTGGCTTAGGATGTGTACCCAGTCCAGTCTGTGAGTGCGGTCCATTCCTGTGTTTTAAATATATATATATATGTTGCGTTTACACATGTGACCAAGGCCTATGTGAGGGGCCGAAACGTTATGTGTCTTTTCACTTGACACAATAAAGGTGTTGAATTTAAGCACTGAGTGCCTGCTATTTCTTGAAGATCGTAGGGGATATACGCCATACAATTATTGTATAGAAAATTAGCAAATCTAATAAAGATCACTAATACAGTGTGTATCTAGTGTCTAATAACTGTAACCCTAGGGAATAAAGATCACCAATACAGTGTGTACCAAGAAGAGAGAGAGAGAGAGAAAGAGAGAGAGACAAACAGAACAGAAGAGAGAAAGAGAAATAGAGAGATAACATGCTGCTTTATAAATATTTCCACCAATTTAGTCTGACATCACTAGAATTAAAGAGGAGAATTTTACTGGAATCTTGAGTCCTTATTGGGAAAATGTGTAGGTTATATGTTGCTATAGCGCTAGTCTCATGACGTGTTGTGTCCCCTTGGTTTACAGGTTTATATACTGTTCCTATAATGGTTGGTAGCTTTGGCATCTGAGGAATAGCTCCCTAATGCTGTTTAATGCGTGTTGCTAATGGAACCTCCCTGACATACAGTATATCAAAACAATATATGAACCTGCAACGTGAGGTTCCATTGTTTTTAAATATAGCTTTTCAAGACTGGGACTACATGGTAAACTTTAATAACCATAAGTAACTTTACATTTATTTTTTCCAAATTCCAAAACAGTTTTAAACAACTATTAATGTTTTTATTGATTATCTCAGTGTTATTTTGTTAACTGTTAAAAGGGTGTAACTGAGTCCAAAAACAACACCCTAATTAGAAATATAAGTATAAATGCATTTTTAGAATGATGTAAGGTGGTTAAATACTGTATTAGTAAAACGTGTGCAAATAGATGTGTATAGTAAAGTAGGATTGTGTAATCTAACATAGTCTGTTTACACATTCTACTCTAAAGTGATGAAGGAACGTATCCAACATGTCAAAACCCTAGAGTTTATTGTACCATCATGTGATTCATAAAAGCCTATTGTCTCTAGAGAACTACTAACTGAAGGTAACTACAGCACATTATTTAGTCTGTGTTGTTTAGTCTGCCTGCATTTCTGCACCTATCCTTTCTGTATTTGGTTAATATGAATGTGATAGAGTGTGACTGATCATTAAAAAACAGGTCATGTTTGCTAGAACTGCAATATTTCTCTCTTTTTACATTTTTCTTGGTTCAGCTACATTAAAATCTGTTTTAATTTTTTATGTTGATTAAACTCATAGGATGTCCCCAAATAATGTTGTTAATGTGATACACTAGCATACAGTAACATTAAATAAAGGTATAGTACACTTCAATATTTCACGATTTGTCTCCTTTTAAAAATTTCTATTACAAATACTTTATGTTTTGAGGCATCTCCAGGAACCATATATAGTGCGATCCACATGGTAGTTTATGCTCAAAATAAGATGTTATCAGACTATGATGTGAAGAATAGCTTTCACTTAATATAAAGTCAGTTTCCACAGGTTATCAGTCACATTTAAGAATCTGCTATAGATAATAAAGAAATGATTCAGCAACATAAAGTGCTGGGTCATAGCCTGCAATACGAAATGCTCCGGTACTTGGCACTTTGCTTTCCTATACCCATGTGTTTAACCCCCACAAAATAAGGTCTGTTGCAGAATTGCACTCCTGATCCCGAGTTAAACATGACTATTGATTGGTGGCCATGCACATATGCTGCCCTTCATTGGCTTAGCAGTTGTGTTCAGCTCAGGACCATTAGTACATAGCCACTCACAAGCAAAAAATACATATGTATTGGCAAGCAATAGTACAATATAAAAATGTTTTAATGCACTAGAGCTAGACCCTAAATAGCTGTCCTTGGAGGAAACTGTGATTTTTTTTTTTTCAATGTGTGCTGTTATATCATCTGTGTATCTGACAGTAGGTCTTGTGCTGTTTAGTGCAAAAAAAACCCCAAATACGACAACAAATAAGAAAAAAAAAAACATACCCCCAGAAATAACAGACACCCTACCCTCATGCCAGGGCTGGACTGGGAAATTAAACCAGCCCTGGAAAGACCGGCCCAGCCCCCCCTTACCTTGCCTGCCAAGTACTCTGTCTGTTCTGCCCCCCTGAATAGATGCACTATGCATGCACACAAGGCTCCTCTGTGACCTCCCTGGAGGCTCCCTCTGCACCTCTGCCCAAAAAATGTGGCCCTGCAGCACCGGCGGGCCACCGGAAAAATTTCCGGTGGGGCAGTCTGGTACTACCTAATGATTTAAATATTTTCACAGTCATGGGTGCTGCTGTGTGTTTATTCACTTATTTGAATATCTTTGCCCTGAGGCCTTTTAATGTTTTACCTCATGATTGTTAAGAGATTTTCTTTTTTTTTTCTCTTCCATTTTTTATATAGAATTCGGTGTTTATTATACTTTGAGGATTAATGGCATCAGGTGTCTAGTTCATTATTATATGTTTCAGATTGTGAAGGTTTATATAAAATGGTTATAATTTGGTCAGTTACAGTATATATGCAACTGTGAATATATGAGATGAAAAAGAAGCATTATGGAGAGCACTCACTTACAGAGTGTACGAATACTTACAAAGGCAAAGTTACATAAATAACACAGTAAAAACTTACTTTTATTAATATTAAAATTAAAAATCCATAGATAACGGAAATATATCCACAAGACAGACAAACATAAAAGAGTAAAAGAAAAATATAGGACCTGTGTGGAGCTGTAATACACAGAAAAAGTTGTGAATAACCATAAGTTTTGTCATGTAATAGAACTGAATGTGGTCAGAGGAAATCTAACCCCAATAACAATTGACAGATATAGTCACTGAGCAAGAGAATGTTTATATATTAAGCAGGGACACGGTCCCAAACATATATATTATTCTAACACTCTCGGTAGCCTAAATTACCATTGTAGTTAATTAACTATATGATGGAAAAGTATTAAAATCAAGTACGT
The DNA here is from genome assembly GCF_027579735.1 of Bombina bombina. NCBI lineage: Eukaryota > Metazoa > Chordata > Amphibia > Anura > Bombinatoridae > Bombina > Bombina bombina. The sequence continues at coordinate 680,713,838 of NC_069500.1, read as the reverse complement.
ACAGCTCACACCAGGTTAGATTCGCCTGATGCGCATTTTGCCTCAGCTTTTTCAAAAGCGAATTTCATTGTAACTTCCCCTACCTTTAAATAGCGGATTCTAACCAATCCTGAGGTTGTGTAGCATACACGCCCTCTCTGCAGCCTATCTGACTTGAATACCCGTTCTGGTCATGTGACAAATCACGTGGACCGGATTTCATTGACAAATTATTTTCTCACACGCCTCTCTCCTCCTATTAGATAATAGCCGATCACATGTCAGCCAGAACGTAAATTATTACTATATAGTACCTCATGTTATCCGATACAGTTTCTCTTTATTCTTATTCATTAATCAGAGTGCATAGTTGGTATGTTCATTAATTTATTGGCACTGAGCACCCACCACATACTCTTGTGTGGATTAGTATCTGAAACACTGTTTCACACACATCGTATGTGCAACTGTGTCTGATATGTGACATTTAAATTAATATTTTGTGCACTCAAACTTAAGTATGCTCAGAATGCCATTGTGAGAGTGTAGATGACTATCCTGTTTATAACTTAAGATTATCTAACAGCACTAGAAGCAACAAAGGACTCCATCACAATCTTTTAGAAACACTTTTTTTTCAAAAGAAAATTACCAATAAAATCTATGGGGAGTTTTGTAGATAAATCATTAATCGTTTTTCTAAAGGATTGTATCAGGCTGTAGTTAGTGTCTGTCCAGAACTGGACCCAGTGGCTGAACAGTGGCAGCTAAAAAACATTGTCCTAACACTCTGGATTAAATCCAGGATGTAATTTACGGGTAGTTGATGCAGGCAGAAACATTTGAATGAAGTGGGAAGTTAGTAGTAAACAATTGACTTACTTACTGGAGAGTATCTGGTCAGTAGCAGATCAACACACAGGTTAAAATGTACCAATTCAGTAGATAAAGAATGGTCAGGGTCAAGCAGAGGTCTGACAACTCACAGGCAGGTCAGGTACAAATTCAGCAGGCAGAAGGATAGTTAGAGTCAAGCAGAGATCTGGCAACTCAAAGGCAGGTCAGGTATAATCTCAGCAGGCAGAAGGATGGTCAGGGTCAAGCAGAGGTTTGGTAACTCACAGGCAGGTCAGGTATAAGTTCAGCAGGCAGAAGGATAGTCCGAGTCAAGCAGAGTTCTGGCAACTCACATGCAGGTCAGGTACAATCTCAGCAGGCAGAAGGAGGGTCAGGGTCAAGCAGAGGTTTGGTAACTCACACGCAAGTCAGGTACAAATTCAACAGGCAAAAGGAAAGTCAGAATCAAGCAGAGTTGGGGTAACTCACAGGCAGGTCAGGTACAATCTCAGCAGGCAGAAGGATAGTCATAGTCAAGCAGAGTTCTGGCAACTCACAGGCAGGTCAGGTACAATCTCAGCAGGCAGAATGATGGTTAGGGTCAAGCAGAGGTTTGGTAACTCACAGGCAGGTCAGGTATAAGTTCAGCAGGCAGAAGAAATGTCCAAAATACACAAGCAGATGCCCAAGTAACAGCAATCCAAAAAGTTAGCGCACCCAGTAGTATAAACCAATCAAGGGCAATAGTCAAGGCTGCAAGCACACTATTTAAGGACTGTACCTTGAAAAAAAATTGACAGAGCGTGCTAAACACTCTTCAAAGTTGGTTAAAGCAGCATGTTGATTTAAAATAAAATATAAAACAATGAGTCAGATCAATGAAGCTCCAGCAAAGCTGTATGTCATCACAGTATCATCAGGTTCCAGGGATAATTGATCTGTTTATAAAACTTGAAGGATCCTAATAAAATAGGAAAGAGAATGATTTTCTAACAAAAACTAATAGTACATATGTTATAGTCCTTCAGACCAACTATCACTGACTGGTTTCTGTATGTTAGTAAAGTTTAAAGATCACAGATAATTGCTCTTAGTTATGTTACATTAGAAGAAGCCATCTCCCAGAAGTTACTTTTTTCCCTGTTGCCCTTAAAACACATATTGGCATTCCTATGGTACATCAATTTGCTGAGCACGAATACACAATCTGTAACAAAATAATAGGGATTTTACCAAAACCTTCTTTTTCCATCCAGGTACTGAAGATTTTGAATAGCTGATTTTCTAAACCATTTTCATTGAATAAGCCTATTCTGTCACTTTATTATTAGTGATTGCAAGGAATCCTATTATTTTGCCACAAAAGATAGGCCATACTGGTAGATAAATAAGATTTGGTTACATCATTTAGTGTATGTTACAAATATAAATAGACAGAGCTATTTAGATATACATAACAGACATTTGTCTATTTTTTTAAATTCTAAATATGGATCTGGCTAGTGGCTACTACTAAAATTATTTTTTGGGCTAGATTATATAGTGAATTTTATATGCTCATTTCCAGACATTGTTCTGTGATGTTTTTCATTTTCTTAGAGTGCCTTATGTAGATGATGAGAATATACTGTTGTTCATTGGCTTGATTTGTTAGCTCTCAAAAGTCTGTCATTCATGGGTCAGATGAGGCCAAGAAGGATGTCCCTTCTAGACGCAATGGGTTTTGTTTTTTTGCAAATGAAAGCTCTTTTAGACATAAACAATTCTTTTTTTTCAGATATCATATTTTTTTTTTTAGAAAGCAGCAACTAGGGGCCTGTTGCATTAGCACATTTTAATTGTACACAACAGAAAGCTTGATCTAATTTTTATGCTGATGGTGCTTCTTCTCACGGCCAAACCATCTTCGTAAATGAGAAGAGATTTGGGAGCTAATATATCACTTTACTGTGTCATGGAAAATATATACGGACAGGTTTGAAGAAATAATTGTTCTTGTTGTTTTTAGTGTCTACACTAGACATTTCTAGATCAGACTTTCTTCTTTATAAAGAAGTTGTCTCTGAGAGTCTCAGATTTCATACATGCAACTTTACTGCTGAAATACAAGAAGTGAAAGTATTTAGAGGATGTAATATATACAATAGATAGTGACCAGACTAAGAAATTGCTGTTGTTCTGTGAGCCTGATTCAGTGTGCCCCAAATTATTGCAATAAAGAATTGGTGTATTTATACCGTTAGCTTTCCTGCTACATTGTTTCTCAGAGAAACACATTATGCTTAATGATGATGCAAGTTTTGTCACTGCAAAAAGTGGTACCTGTTGAAGTCTATTATAAAATATTTAAGCAAATTCCTTGCCACACATTCTCTGTAAATGAATCCATTTCAGAACACGGTGAAGAGTGACATTGTCTCATATACTCCCTTGTTTTCATATTCATTTCTACTGTGATTTATCTATAAAAACCAGATCTGTTTTTTTTAGATATACCTTTTTATCCTGCTGTCAGCTGCCTTCCCTGCGGGATGAATGAATTAAATGCTTGCACTGAGGACATATGAAATTTGTTGACTGTAGCTATTTTTGGTTCTTCATTGTTAATATGTCTGCACAGCATCATCTGGAAATCTAATTTATGTTAGTCATCTACAGGTCAAACAGTAACAAAATCAAATTAGATTACCAGTTTCTACCTAAATAAAACTAAATTGCTTTAGTGTAATTCATATTGTGTCATATTTAACCCCTTAAGGACCACAGCACTTTTCCATTTTCTGTCCGTTTGGGACCAAGGCTATTTTTACATTTCTGCAGTGTTTGTGTTTAGCTGTAATTTCCCTCTTACTCATTTACTGTACCCACACATATTATATACCGTTTTTCTCGCCATTAAATGGACTTTCTAAAGATACCATTATTTTCATCATATCTTATAATTTACTATAAAAAAATTATAAAATATTAGGAAAAAATGGAAAAAAACACACTTTTTCTAACTTTGAACCCCAAAATCTGTTACACATCTACAACCACCAAAAAACACCCATGCTAAATAGTTTCTAAATTTTGTCCTGAGTTTAGAAATACCCAATGTTTACATGTTCTTTGTTTTTTTTTGCAAGTTATAGGGAAATAAATACAAGTAGCACTTTGCTATTTCCAAACCACTTTTTTTCAAAATTAGCGCTAGTTACATTGGGACACTGATATCTTTCAGGAATACCTGAATATCCCTTGACATGTATATATTTTTTTTTAGAAGACATCCCAAAGTATTGATCTAGGCCCATTTTAGTATATTTCATGCAACCATCTCGCTACCAAATGCGATCAAATAAAAAAAATTGTTCACTTTTTCACAAATTGTTTCACAAACTTTAGGTTTCTCACTGAAATTATTTACAAACAACTTGTGCAATTATGGCATAAATGGTTGTAAATGCTTCTCTGGGATCCCCTTTGTTCAGAAATAGCAGACATATATGGCTTTGGCATTGCTTTTTGGTATTTAGAAGCCCGCTAAATGCCACTGCGCACCACACGTGTATTATGCCCAGCATTGAAGGGGTTAATTAGGGAGCTTGTAGGGAGCTTGTAGGGTTAATTTTAGCTTTAGTATAATGTAGTAGACAACCCAAAGTATTGATCTAGGTCCATTTTGGTATATTTCATGCCACCATTTCACCGCCAAATGCGAACAAATAAAAAAAAGCGTTAAATTTTTCACAATTTTAGGTTTCTCACTGAAATTATTTACAAACAGCTTGTGCAATTATGGCATAAATTGATGTAAAAGCTTCTCTGGGATCCCCTTTGTTCAGAAATAGCAGACATATATGGCTTTGGCTTTGCTTTTTGGTAATTAGAAGGCAGCTAAATGCCGTTGCGCACCACACGTGTATAATGCCCAGCATTGAAGGGGTTAATTAAGGAGTTTGTAGGGAGCTTGTAGGGTTAATTTTAGCTTTAGTGTAGGTATCAACCTCCCACATGACACATCACTGTAACAAAATCAAATTAGATTACCAGTTTCTACCTAAATAAAACTAAATTGCTTTAGTGTCATTCATATTGTGTCATATTTAACCCCTTAAGGACCACAGCACTTTTCCATTTTCTGTCCGTTTGGGACCAAGGCTATTTTTACATTTCTGCAGTGTTTGTGTTTAGCTGTAATTTCCCTCTTACTCATTTACTGTACCCACACATATTATATACCGTTTTTCTCGCCATTAAATGGACTTTCTAAAGATACCATTATTTTCATCATATCTTATAATTTACTATAAAAAAATTATAAAATATTAGGAAAAAATGGAAAAAAACACACTTTTTCTAACTTTGAACCCCAAAATCTGTTACACATCTACAACCACCAAAAAACACCCATGCTAAATAGTTTCTAAATTTTGTCCTGAGTTTAGAAATACCCAATGTTTACATGTTCTTTGTTTTTTTTTGCAAGTTATAGGGAAATAAATACAAGTAGCACTTTGCTATTTCCAAACCACTTTTTTTCAAAATTAGCGCTAGTTACATTGGGACACTGATATCTTTCAGGAATACCTGAATATCCCTTGACATGTATATATTTTTTTTTAGAAGACATCCCAAAGTATTGATCTAGGCCCATTTTAGTATATTTCATGCAACCATCTCGCTACCAAATGCGATCAAATAAAAAAAATTGTTCACTTTTTCACAAATTGTTTCACAAACTTTAGGTTTCTCACTGAAATTATTTACAAACAACTTGTGCAATTATGGCATAAATGGTTGTAAATGCTTCTCTGGGATCCCCTTTGTTCAGAAATAGCAGACATATATGGCTTTGGCATTGCTTTTTGGTATTTAGAAGCCCGCTAAATGCCACTGCGCACCACACGTGTATTATGCCCAGCATTGAAGGGGTTAATTAGGGAGCTTGTAGGGAGCTTGTAGGGTTAATTTTAGCTTTAGTATAATGTAGTAGACAACCCAAAGTATTGATCTAGGTCCATTTTGGTATATTTCATGCCACCATTTCACCGCCAAATGCGAACAAATAAAAAAAAGCGTTAAATTTTTCACAATTTTAGGTTTCTCACTGAAATTATTTACAAACAGCTTGTGCAATTATGGCATAAATTGATGTAAAAGCTTCTCTGGGATCCCCTTTGTTCAGAAATAGCAGACATATATGGCTTTGGCTTTGCTTTTTGGTAATTAGAAGGCAGCTAAATGCCGTTGCGCACCACACGTGTATAATGCCCAGCATTGAAGGGGTTAATTAAGGAGCTTGTAGGGAGCTTGTAGGGTTAATTTTAGCTTTAGTGTAGGTATCAACCTCCCACATGACACATCACACCCCCTGATCCCTCCCAAACAGCTCTCTTCCCTCCCCCACCCCACAATTGTCCCCGCCATCTTAAGTACTGGCAGTAAGTCTGCCAGTACTAAAATAAGAGTTTTTTGGGGATTTAAAAAAAATAAATAATAATAATTCTGCTCTGTAGGATCCCCCCTTAGCCCCCAACCTCCCTGATCCCCCCACAAACAGCTCTCTAACCCCCCTCTCTGCCTTATTATGCGCCATATTGGGTACTGGCAGCTGTCTGCCAGTACCCAGTTTGAAATCAAATGTTTTCTATCAAATTTTTTATTTTATTATTTTAAAACTACTATTTTCTGTAGTGTAGCTGCCCCCCCTCAACCCCCAACCTCCCACCCTCCCAGATCGTTAGAATTTATAATGTTCAACTTCCCACCCTCTCTCCCACCAAGTACCACCTTACTTGTTCCATAGTGTAGGGTTCCCACTCCCGCGCGCGCACCCGCGCACCCGCGCACGCGCGCGCACCCGCGCACGCGCGCGCACTCGATCCCGCCCCCCTTCCCACCGATGGCCACCCACCCGCCTCCCTGGATCAGCTCCCACCCACCAACGAACATAGCCATTGATGGCCGATGCAGAGAGGGCCACAGGGTGGCTCTCTCTGCATCGGACGGCTAAAAAATGTTATAGCAGGATGCCTCAATATCGAGGCATCACTGCTATAACATGAAAGCAGTTGGAAGTGATCAGGATCGCTTACACTGCTTTCAAAGACCAACGACGTACGGGGTACGTCCTTGGTCATTAACTGCATTTTTTTGCAGGACGTACCCCATACGTCGTTGGTCGTTAAGGGGTTAAATCATGTGAAAATGTTTGCTTACAATTTTAAATATTTCAGTTGTTTGTTATAAAATACAACAAATATTACTTTAGTAAGTGATATCGGCTGACACTATATTGAGGATAAACATTCAAGGTGCTATGAAGAATCTAGTGCCTAGATTTAGAGTTTTGTTGGTAAAGACCTGCGGTGCTAACGAGCCTTTTTTTTTCCAGTGCACCCTGAAGCCAACGCTGGTATTATGAGTTGTCTGAATGGCTGCGTTAGCCTCAGAAAAGGGAGTGTTGAGCCAAATTTAGCTCCACTTCAACTCTCAATACCAGCGTTGCTTACGGTAGCGGTAAGCTGGAAAAACATAGGAAACAATGGGGCTGAGCTGGCTGCAAAAAAGCAGCGTTCATCTCCTAATGCAGCCCCATTGTTTCCTATGGGGAAACACTTTTTATGTCTACACCTAACACCCTAACATGAACCCCGAATCTAAACACCCCTAACCTTACACTTATTAACCCCTAATCTGCCGCCCCCGCTATCGCTGACACCTGCATTTTATTATTAACCCCTAATCTGCCGCTCCGGACACCGCCGCAACCTACATTATACCTATGAACCCCTAATCTGCTGCCCCTAACATTGTCCAAACCTATATTATATTTATTAACACCTAATCTGTCCCCACCCACACGTCGCCGCCACTTACCTACACTTATTAACCCCTAATCTGCCGACCGGACATCGCCACTACTATAATAAATGTATTAACCCCTAAACCGCTGCACTCCTGCCTCGCAAACACTATAATAAATTGTATTAACCCCTAATCTGCCCTCCCTATCATCGCCGCCACCTACCTACAATTATTAACCCCTAATCTCCCGCCCCCAACGTCGCTGCTACTATAATAAAGTTATTAACCCCTAAACCTAAATCTAACCCTAACACCCCCCTAAGTTAAATATAATTTAAATAAAACTAACTAAATTTACTATAATTAAATAAATTATTCCTATTTAAAACTAAATTCTTACCTATAAAATAAACCCTAATATAGCTACAATATAACTAATAGTTACATTGTAGGTATTTTAGGATTTATATTTATTTTACAGGCAACTTTGTATTTATTTTAACATGGTACAATAGCTATTAAATAGTTAAAAACTATTTAATAGCTACCTAGTTAAAATAATTACAAAATTACCTGTAAAATAAATTCTAACCTAAGTTACAAATACACCTAACACTACACTATCATTAAACTAATTAAATAAATTACCTGCAATTATGTAAACTAAAATACAATAAAATAAAATAAACTATAATACAAAAAACAAACACTAAATTACAGAAAATAAAAAAAAATACAATAAGTTTAAACTAATTACACCTAATCTAAGCTCCCTAATAAAATAAAAAAGCCCCCCAAAATAATAAAATGCCCTACCCTATCCTAAATTACAAAGTAATTAGCTCTTTTACCAGCCCTTAAAAGTGCTTTTTGCTGGGCATTGCCCCAAAGTAATCATCTCTTTTACCTGTAAATAAAAATACAATACCCCCCCCAACATTATAACCCACCACCCACATAGCCCTACTCTAAAACCCACCCGATCCCCACTTAAAAAAAACCTAACACTACCCCATTGAAGATCACCCTACCTGGAGCCGTGTTCACCCAGCCAGGCACCGATGGGCCAGAAGTGGACATCCGGAGCGGCAGAAGTCTTCATCCGATCGGGGCAGAAGAGGTCCTCCAAGCGGCAGATGTCTTCATCCAAGCGGCATCTTCTATCTTCAATCAACCGGAGCGGAGCCATCTTGAATCCAGCCGACGCTGAGCCATCCTCTTCAATCGAAGTCCTAACGAAGAATGACGGTTCCTTTAAATGACGTCATCCAAGATGGCGTCCCTCGAATTCCGATTGGCTGATAAAATTCTATCAGCCAATCGGAATTAAGGTAGGACAAATCTGATTGGCTGATGCAGCCTGGATCAGCCAATCGGATTGACCTCGCATTCTATTGGCTGATCGGAACAGATTAGGGGTTAATACAATTTATTATAGTGTTTGTGAGGCGGGAGTGCAGCGGTTTAGGGGTTAATACATTTATTATAGTGGCGGCGAGGTCCGGTCGGCAGATTAGGGATTATTAAGTGTAGGTAGGTGGCGGCGACGTTGGGGGGGGGCAGATTAGGGGGTAATAAATATAATATAGGTGTCGGCGATGTTAGGGGCAGCAGATTAGGGGTTCATAGGGATAATGTAGGTGGCGGCGATGTCCGGTCGTAAGATTAGGGGTTAAAAAAATTTATTATAGGGTTTGCGATGTCGGGGGACTTTGGTTTAGGGGTTCATAGGTAGTTTATGGATGTTAGTGTACTTTATAGCACAGTAGTTAAGAGCTTTATGTTCCCGCGTTAGCTCATAAAATTAACTACTGACTTTTTTTTTGCGGTTGGAGTCTTGTCGGTAGAGGCTCTACCGCTCACTTCTTCCAAGATTTGTAATACCAGCGTTAGGCAAATCCCATAGAAAAGATAGGATACGCAATTGACCTAAGGGGATCTGCGGTAGCCTCTAGTCACGGAAAGAAAGTGAGTGGTAGACCCTTTCCTGCCTGACTCTAAATACCAGCAGGCGTTAAAAAGGAACGTTAGGACCCCTTAACGCTGCTTTTTAACCCTAATGCAGAACTCTAAATCTAGGTGTAGGTTTGTTCTGGATTAAATTACCTGCAATTATTACTTTTAAAAAGGTATTTTGTTTCTTTTTTTAATTTAAAGTGATCTTTAAAAAGGTGACTAGAACATGTCACATGAATATTTCTATGTGCATAAGTGAAAAAATACTCAATAGCCATATTCCATTGTAAATAGACTTTAAGCAGCCAATCAGGATACTAGTCACAGGACCTAAAAGGGAGCATGCATCTGTCATGTTTAGGCACAGCTACTTAATTTCTCTAATAAGTTTCACAAGTTTACAATTAAACCTCTTGAAATTATAGTGAAATACCATTAAACCCCAGTATAGCAAATAGTGAACTCAGTAGTAACGATGCTGATTAGCTTGGGGGTATTTATTTTTTTATATTTCTTTTTATTAAATGCAGTTGCAAGTAAAAAAGAGTAGATGAATGGCAATTGTTCATTTAGCACTTATTCTAGTAAGATGATTGTAGTTGTAAATACAGAAAACTCCAGTTATACATCATGCAGCTTTTTTTCTTTCTCACAGTTGCATTAAAGTGATGTGAATCAAATGCACATTAAAGTCGAAATTAAACTTTCATAGCTTTGTAACATACATTGTTCTCCTGGTTATCCTTTGTTGAAGAGTATCCCTAGGTAGGTTCAATGTACTTTTATTTCACTCTATTATGCACCCACCCACTAAGTGAAAATCCTTCTTTGTTTCTTTTTACTGGCAAGTGCAGCCAGTAGGATGTGCATCACACACCCTATGTTTCTTTATGGAAGTTAGGTCTCACGCTGAACTATTCCCCACCAGTTCACTATTTACTTTAGAGACATCGGATCTTAGTGTGCAGTTCTATCCGATCAGTGGAGCAGAGAAACATAGGGTGGTTGGTCCGCATCCTATTGGCTGTCAAAATGTAATAATAGAGAAATAAAAATATTTTTTTAATAAAAGGTGACTAAGGGCCCGTGAATATTTAAACCTAACAATTGTCAACACTCACGCTAAAAATACTGGGGTTATGCAGACAGTGACATTTTCTATTTTCACATGTAAACAGTGATTCGGAAACAAAGTTCTGAAACAATGTTTATATGTATGTCACTGGGAATTCCCTTTGCCAGCCTGCACATGTATGATTTAACACATGCACCCATGTGCTGCCAGGCAGGTTGTGAAAGCTTTTGGGCATCAGGGAACATGCATACTTATGCTACGTCATTTAATCTTAACAATTATACGAGCTGTGTGGCTGCCGCTAACCTGATGATTGGATGAGAGGGGAAAACGTCACTGCTCTGAAAAAGCAGACAGTCTAGAGGGGCTGGTGTGGTGAGTAAATATATACTGAATATTGGAATGATTTAAACAGGCCCATTTATCAAGCTCCGTATGGAGCTTGAAGGGCCGTGTTTCTGGCGAGTCTTCAGACTCGCCAGAAACACAAGTTATGAAGCAGCGGTCTAAAGACCGCTGCTTCATAACCCTGTCCGCCTGCTCTGAGCAGGCGGACAGGAACCGCCGGAAATCAACCCGATCGAATACGATCGGGTTGATTGACAGCTCCCTGCTGGCGGCCGATTGGCCGCGAGTCAGCAGGGGGCGGCGTTGCACCAGCAGCTCTTGTGAGCTGCTGGTGCAATGTTAAATGTGGAGAGCGTATTGCTCTCCGCATTTAGCGAGGTCTTGCGGACCTGATCCGCAGTGTCGGATCAGGTCCGCAAGCCCTTTGATAAATGGGCCCCATAGTCTTCAGCATTAGATAATGAAAAAAAATACTTGGAGCGGCAGACCTCGTAGAATTCTATAAAAAATAATGGTCTGTCCCTGTCCCATAGAAAAAAAAAGCTCTCTGTTATATAAAAGTTAGAAATGGAGAAGGACGTACAGAGGTAGACCCCGGCGTATGTTTAAAGTTTAATATTATGCATAATACAAATCAAATTACGCTTTTTTCAGTGCACTGCAAACTCACTGTTATTTTCATATGCATAGCGCGGGCGAAACTACAGGGGGTGCAGAGGTCGCAGGTGCGACTGGGCCCCTGAGGGTGGGGGCCCAGCTTTAAAAAAAAATATTTTTTTTTTTATAAAAAATGTTAACCTACCACTGCCTGCACTGATATCATGTGAGTGTGACATGGTGTTTCACTAGTGTCTCTGACTACAGGAGTTAGTGTTTCTGTTTTACCCATTGGTGTTTATGTTGTGTGTATGTGTGTATGTGACTGTGTGTGTATTTATGCATGTATGTGTGTGTGTATGTTTGTGGAACCAGCAAATTACAGACCTTGTAACTACAGCATGGGGGGGGGGCAGGGGGTAAACAGTGTCACTATACAGTACCACTATATACAGTATGGGGGGGTGGACCATGTCACTGACTACTGTGGTCACTTTATAAAGTACTGGGCTGGTAAGGTCAGGCCAGCTCTCTCTCCGGCAGATTACAGACTGTGTCACTAACTTACTATATACAGTACTGGGGGGGGTTAAATAGTGTCACTATATATATATATATATATATATATATATGTATACAGTAATAGGGGGTCAGACCATCTCACAGACTGTGGGCACAGGGTGCCTCCTTTTGCAGACATGTAATCTGATTCACATTTTTTTTCTGTGTTAAATGTAAAAAAATAAATTAAAAAATTATATGTATTAAATTCACATTTTTTTGGAGGGGGCAGGGGCGGTGGGGGGGCCCCTTCTTAGATTCTTCCACCTGGGCCCTGTGGTTTCTAGTTACGCCTCTGTGCATAGGTTTTCCTTTCAGAGTAATTTGTTTTTGGAGTATTTTGATAAAAGCTCACCACCTTTTAAGTTGCGAGAAAAAATGGTGAAATTAGTAGGGCGGAAATGTTTAGAGTATTACGCTGGGATTTGAGAGAAAATTTCTTATATCCCATGGATTGCCCTTGTTCTGACCACAAAAAAAAACAACAATTATGCTTTGTATTTTGTACTTTTAAGTACAAATTTCTTGCTTTTTTTCATGTCCAGTGTTCTTAAATTATGATTTACGCTGTGCATATTTAATTATTTATCCCAGTGTAATTTACATACAAATACAATTTTTGGTGAACATTTTTGTTACAATTTTTTAAAGCACTTCAACAATACAATTTTCCCTACATATTTTTCTGTGAATGGTTTAATTATTCATTTTGTATGATTTTTAAGTTACGATTTTTATTGTGCACTTTTGTATTGTATGCATCTCCTACCCATATGAAAATGCAGTATATGCCCCTTAGCGCAACACCCTGTTTTCAGGGTTAAAAGTGGCTTTATATAATTCCACTAGGGAAATAGAAGGACTGGCGAGCATTCTTATTGAATATCACCAGCCCAGAGATCTTTTTAGAATCGGCCTTTAAACTTAAAAGGTGACAATTTATACAATATATATATATTTTTGTTTGTTAAAGCACCATTTTCCATTTTGGTGTGCCCTTAAAAAAAGATGGCAACTACGGGTTTTTATTGAAAGGACCGAACATTACTGAAACTACATTATTGACCTCATGGCTATGATGGCGAGTTCTAGTTTACACGTTCAATAATGTAGTTGCAAGCACTTTGAAACTCACTGTCGTGACTGTGTTTGGACTTAGCGTGTATGAAGGCGTGTCCCCTATAAAACCCTGTCATGAAAGCGTGATCTAATTTTAAGGTCTCCTAGGCAGATACATGTTACAAGGGAACAGGTACATGCTTTAAAGTTTCAGCAATGTCAAAATCTAGTGTAAGAAGTCTTTTTAATAGAAACCCGTAGTCAACGTCTTTAACCCCTTAACGCCCGAGGACGTGCAGGGTACGTCCTCTAAAGGATGTCAGTTAACGACCAAGGACGTACCCTGCACGTCCTCGGTGTGGAAAGCAGCTGGAAGCGATCCTGCTCGCTTCCAGCTGCTTTCCGGTTATTGCAGCGATGCCTCGATATCGAGGCATCCTGCAATAACACTGTCTGGCCATCCGATGCAGAGAGAGCCACTCTGTGGCCCTCTCTGCACCGGACATCGATGGCCGGTATCGTTGGTGGGTGGGAGCCGACTTGGGAGGCGGGTGGGCGGCCATCGGTGAGTTGCGTAAGGTGGAGGGGGGCGGGATCGGAAGCGGAGCCGACGGGGGGCGCGCACGGGCGCGCGCGCGCGTGCACGGGGGGTGGCGGGCGGGCGCGTGCACGGGGCGGGAGCGGGTGGGAACCGCTACACTACAGAAAAAAAGTTAAAGAAAAGTAAAAAAAAAATTAAATAAACGTTTTTTTTTAACCATCTAAGGGATCTGGAAGGGGTGGGGGGTTGGTCTTGGGGGGGGGGGAAAGCTACACTACAGAAAAGGGACATTTTTTATTTAAAAAAAGCATTTTTTTTCACTAAACTGGGTACTGGCAGACAGCTGCCAGTACCCAAGATGGCGCACATTAAGTCAGAGGGGGAGGGTTAGAGAGCTGTTTAGTGGGGGATCAGTGAGGTTGGGGGCTAAGGGGGATCCCTACACAGAAGCATATGTAAATATGCTAACAAAAAATGCACAAAAAAGCCCAAATATACCTTTTATTTTAGTACTGGCAGAGTTTCTGCCAGTACTTAAGATGGCGGGGACATTTGTGGGGTAGGGGAGGGAAGAGAGATGTTTGGGAGGGATCAGGGGGTCTGATGTTTCAGGTGGGAGGCTGATCTTTACACTAAAGCTAAAATTAACCCTGCAAGCTCCCTACAAGCTACCTAATTAACCCCTTCACTGCTAGCCATAATACACGTGTGATGCGCAGCGCCATTTAGCAGCATTCTAATTACCAAAAAGCAACTCCAAAGTCATATATGTCTGCTATTTCTGAACAAAGGGGATCCCAGAGAAGCATTTACAACCATTTGTGCCATAATTGCACAAGCTGTTTGTAAATTATTTCAGTGAGAAACCTAAAATTGTGAAAAATTTTACGTTTTTTTTAATTTGATCGCATTTGGCGGTGAAATGGTGGCATGAAATATACCAAAATGGGCCTAGATCAATACTTGGGGTTGTCTACTACACTACACTAAAGCTAAAATTACCCCAAAAAGCTCCTTACATGCTCCCTAATTAACCCCTTCACTGCTGGGCATAATACACGTGTGGTGCGCAGTGGCATTTAGCGGCCTTCTAATTACCAAAAAGCAATACCAAAGCCATATATGTCTGCTATTTCTGAACAAAGGGGATCCCAGAGAAGAATTTACAACCATTTATGCCATAATTGCACAAGCAGTTTGTAAATAATTTCAGTGAGAAACTGAAAGTTTGTGAAAAAATTTGTGAAAAAGTGAACAATTTTTTGTATTTGATCGCATTTGGCGGTGAAATGGTGGCATGAAATATACCAAAATGGGCCTAGATCAATAATTTGGGATGTCTTCTAAAAAAATATATATACATGTCAATGGATATTAAGGGATTCCTGAAAGATATTAGTGTTCTAATGTAACTAGCGTTAATTTTGAAAAAAAATGGTTTGAAAATAGCAAAGTGCTACTTGTATTTATGGCCCTATAAGTTACAAAAAAAGCAAAGAAGATGTAAACATTGGGTATTTCTAAACTCAGGACAAAATTTAGAAACAATTTAGCATGGGTGTTTTTTGGTGGTTGTAGATATGTAACAGATTTTGGGGTTCAAAGTTAGAAAAAGTGTGTTTTTTTCCATTTTTCCTCATATTTTATAATTTTTTTTATAGTAAATGATAAGATATGATGAAAATAATGGTATTTTTAGAAAGTCCATTTAATGGCGAGAAAAACGGTATATAATATGTGTGGGTACAGTAAATGAGTAAGAGGAAAATTTCAGCTAAACACAAACACCGCAGAAATGTAAAAATAGCCTTGGTCCCAAACGGACAGAAAATGGAAAAGTGCTCTGGTCACTAAGGGGTTAAACATGCCAAAATGCACTCATACTCATGCTTACGAGTAAGGGCATGTTTTAGCCCCAAACGTTGCTGTTTGATGTATTGGACCCATGTTTTGATGAATAAAGGTCTATTTTAAAGAATTGTGGGAGCTGGAAGACATTGTTCATTTGCTTGCGAATGATAGACAGCTGACCCACATAGGTACAACCTCAAGTGCACCATCATGCTACTCACTGTGTTTCTCAGCCTGCAGAAAAAACTTTTTTTAGATTTGGTGCTAGACTGTAATATCTGGAATACACTATCCAGTAGCCCAGAGTTGCTAGGGGGAAGGACCTGCTACCAGAGCAACTAGAAAGCTCACAGTAGCTCCATCATTCTGCCAACAGCAACAGCAGAAATTAATAAGTTCCGCAGACCCTCACTGCTACATGTCATGTGAAAGCTGCCAGTCAGGGACACATGGGAAAAAAAGAAAGTTATTTTATATTATTGTTGCTGTTACATCATTTCTCAAAACAAAATCACTTATTTTGTTGTATTATTTGCATTTGTTTCAAAACACAAAAAAAAAATCAAATCTGGATCAAAACAGGAAAGAAATCTTTTAACAAAAAAAGTCCTTTGCATGTGGCTGCTCTCCTCCTCCCAAATGATGGTAAATGGATTCTAAAAAAGCAAACAGAGGGGCGCCTCATGTGTGTATCAGTAGGTTCAGGTGGAATGATACATGGACAAAGTAGGACAGGTACTCACATTTGAGTAGAGCACCCTTGTGTGCTGGTAGTAGCAGGCTGATAGATTACAGGTGTATCAGCTCACTGTGAGGCTCGTGGGATACTCCTCTATCAGACCAAACTCGGCCAGTAGTCTTGTTATCCCAGCGTTGAGTCGGAATGATAGGGAATATCCCAGAGCAGAGAATATCAGGAAAATGAGGAGAGCGGCACTCACCACAGGCAGGACAGAACAAGGCAAATTAGGCAGGCAGGATACGGCAACAGAAAAGCAGTCCAGCAATTCAGGGGTTAAACAGGAGACGTAGTGAGATGGAGAAGCAACAATGTATCAGACCAGTAGCTCAGGGGATAACCAGGTAGCGTAGTAAGACAGGCATGGTTTCGGCAACAAAGTATCAGTAAAGCAGATTAGGGGTTAACCAGCTAGCGTAATAAGACAGGCAGGGTTCAGTAACATGGTATCAGTCCAGCAGATTATTGGTTATCCAGTTAGCGTAGTAAGACAGGCAGGGTTCAGTAACAAGTATCAGTCCAGCAGATTAGAGGTTAACCAATTAGCGTAGTAGGACAGGCAGGGTTCAGTAACAAGCATCAGTCCAGCAGATTAGGGGTTAACCAATTTAGCGTAGTAATACAGGCAGGGTTCAGTAACAAGTATCAGTCCAGCAGATTAGGGGTTAACCAGTTAGCGTAGTGAGACAGGCAGAGATTCAGCAACAAGGTATAATTCAGCAAAGGATCTGTCACTCCCAGAAGCACATGAAGTAGCACCTATACTTGGGCAGTGACAGGTCGTTTGCTGCCCGTTTACATACCTTTTAAAGGGGCCAAGAGACCGGCCGGCTCAGCGCTGCATGCATACTAAGCCAACACAGTCCTAGGCAATTAGCATGGAGAGGATGCCACGCCCCTAGCAATGGCGCAGCGTGACATAGACCCCTCCCCTCCAGAGCCGGCTTCAAAGGGTGAGGGACCCAGGAACAGTCTACCACAGAGTAACCCTTCTAATGTATCAGATACTGCAGTTGTATGCGCCTGCATCTGGAGTCCAGAATCTTAGCCACTTCATATTCGGGGTTACCACGGATCAAGAGTAGGGTAGGAGGAGTTTGAAGCTGGGAATATCTATTCTTGATGTACAGTTTGAGTACGGTTTGAGTAGTGAGATGTGGAAGACTGGATGTATGAGTAGGGTTCTCGGCAAGGCTACTTTGTAGGCAAAAGGAGACAGTCTTTTCAGGACCTTGTAAGGACCAATAAACCTAGACCCCCATTTGTGACAGGTTTGACATAGGCAGATATGTCGAATGGAGACCCAAACCTGTTCACCCACCGGCATGGCACGTACAGAAGCCCTATGACGGTCAGCAAACTCCTTACATCTAGAGACAGCTGAACGCAACTGAGAGCAAATACGTTGGCAATGAGTGGTGAGATCAGTAACGTGACGGTCTGCGGCAGGAACCCCAGTGGACTGAACTGAAAGAGGGAAGATACAGGGTTGATAACCTGCTGCAGCTTGAAACGAAGAGCATCGAAGAGACGAGTGCCAATGAGTGTTTCTTGCCAGTTCAGCTAGGGGTAGCAAACCAGACCAGTTGGTATGGCGAGTGTTGACAAAGGCTCTAAGGTAGGCTTCAAGATCCTGGTTTGCTCTCTCAGTTAGTCCATTGGTCTGAGGATGGTAGCCAGACGACAAGGAAACAGTGGTTCAAATCAACTTACAAAAGACTCTCCAGAAGGCAGAGATGAACTGGGAACCCCTGTCGGTGACAATATTTACAAGAATGCCATGAAGTCGTACCACATGCAAGAGAAAAAGGGAAGACTATTCCTGAGCAGAAGGCAGTTTGGTTAGGGGTACGAAGTGAGCCAGTCTGGAAAAGTGATCCACCACAACCCAGATAACTGTATGGTGGTCAGAAGAGGAAAGATCAACAACGAAGTCCATTGTTATGTGTGTCCAGGGTCGTTTGGAAATGGACAATGGTTGGAGCAAGCCAGAAGGCAAGGATCGGGGAGTCTTTTTGGTAGCACAAATTGTGCAGGCTTTCAGGTAGTACTGAGCGTCAGACTTCATAGTAGGCCACCAAACATGTTGGCGAAGACGCCTGTAGGTCCTAGTCGAACCAGGATGTCCAGAGAGTTTGCTATCATGAGCCCAGGCTAGCACAGGGATACAGAGGTTCCGAGGTACAAAGAGGATATCAGAGGCCATGGGAGCACCAGAAGGTTTACTAGACTGAGCATGTTGCAATCTTTGCAGAAGAGTGGTATTGAGTTGAGCGATCACATAGGAGGGGGGTATGATATGTTCAATAGGAGCTTGGGAAGAATCACTAGAGTGAGAGAACTGACGTGAAAGGACGTGCGCCTTCTTGTTCTTGGTCCCAGGAAGGTAGGAAAGCACAAAGTGAAAATGGGAAAAGAACAAGGCCCACCTGGCCTAACAAGGATTGAGTCGATGAGCAGTTTCTAGGTAAGTCAGAATCTTATGGTCAGTGAGGATTTTAATAGGATTGGCGGTGCCCTCCAAACAGTGACGCCATTCGGTTAAGGCCATTTTAATGGCTAAGAGTTCACGATTTCCCACATCGTAGTTGCTCTCAGCAGGAGTGAAATGTTTAGAAAAAAAGGCTACAGGGTGTGATTTGGAAGTCAGATGGTCTCTTTGGGTAAGAACTGCTCCAGCCCCTACCTCGGAGGCATCAACCTCTAAAGTGAACTGTAGGTCAGGATCAGGATGGCGGAGCACAGGAGCAGACCAGAAAGCCTTTTTTAGACAAGAAAAGGCATTTATGGCCTCAGGAGGCCAATGTTTACAGTCCTTATTCCGTCTAGTCAATTCAGTGAGAGGAGCGACTGTTTGAGAAAAGTTCTTTATGAACGTGCGGTAATAATTGGAGAACCCCAAGAACCTTTGTAATTCCTTTAAGGAGGTAGGTTGAGGCCATTCTAGTACAGCGGTGAGTTTAGCAGGATCCATGGGAAAACCCTCCTTCGAGATGAGATATCCAAGGAATTGGATCCGGACTTGATCAAACTCACATTTTTCTAGCTTCGCTACCAAAGAGTTATCCCTGAGACGAAGAATCACCTGTCTCACGTGCCTGTGATGCTCCTCTAAAGTGGAAGAGAAAAAAAGGATATTATCCAAGTAGACAATGACAGTGCGGTTAAGGAGGTCACAAAAGACGTCATTGACAAATGCCTGCAGGGGCGTTACACAGTCCAAAGGGCATTACAAGGTATTCGTAATGCCCCGATCTTGTGTTGAAGGCAGTCTTCCATTCGTGGCCTGGAGAGATGCAAATTAAATTGTATGCCTCACGTAAGTCCAATTTAGTGAAGAAGCAAGCATTCAGGAGTGTGTCATACAATTCAGTGATCAGTGGTATGGGATAGCGATTCTTTATGATTATGTTGTTCAAGGCCCTGTAGTCTATGCAGAGTCTGAGCCCACCATCCTTCTTACCAACAAAAAAGAAACCAGCCCCAGCAGGAGAGGAAGAAGGGAGAATGAAACCTTTAGCTAGGTTCTCTTGGGTGTACTCCTCCATGGCTTTGGTTTCAGCCTTGGAGAAAGGATACGTCCTGCCTTTAGGAAGTGGGGCTCCGGGAAGGAGGTCGATCTTGCAGTCATAGGGAAGGCGAGGTGGCAGCACATCAGCTGCTCTTTTCTCAAACACATCAGCAAAGTCTGCATATACCAAAGGAAGGATGGAGGGAGTCTGGATGCTGGCTATGGGAACGTGGAGCAGGGGAGTGACTTTAGCACGACAGGAGTGGAAACAGGAGGCACCCCAAGAAGCCAGTTGTCCCTCAGCCCAGTCGAACTGTGGATTGTGTAAGCGAAGCCAAGGGAGGCCAAGGATGACAGGCTGAGCTGGGGAATGAATGACCTTGAACTGGAGCTATTCGGTATGGAGAACACCAACGGTCAGGGTCAGGGGTGCTGACTCAAAATGGATCAAACCTGAACCAAGGGGGGAGCCATCCAGGGTAGGGGTTAACCAGTTAGCGTAGTGAGACAGGCAGGGATTCGGCAACAAGGTATAATCCAGCAAAGGATCTGTCACTCCCAGGAGCACACGAAGTAGCACCTATACTTGGGCAGTGACAGGTCGTTTGCTGCCCGTTTACATACCTTTGGAAAGGCACCAAGAGACCGGCCGGCATCAGGAGCGTGCGGCGATGACGTCAGCGCCGCACGCATACTGAGCCAACACAGCCCTAGGCAACGAGCATGGAGAGGACGCCGTACCCCTAGCAATGGCGCAGCGTGACACTTACCCTCTCCTGCAATGATAAATGCAGACAGCGTATGCTGTCAGCATTTATCGATGTGCAGCGGACATGATACGCTACATCATATCGTGTCTGCTCGCACTATGTTAAATATACCCCTATGTCATTATAAGAGTATACATGGGGGAGGGGGGTTACCTCTAAATAGTGATGCTGCCTCTGCACCCAGATTATCAACCTTTAAGAAGTTTTGACTTTGAAAGATGTTTTATTTATAAGAAAATAGCACATTGTGCTGGCAATTCCGCTTACAGGGGATTTTTCTTTTTGATTTTATCAATAACTTTCTACAGCAGTGTTTTTCTGCATTTTCTGCTCTGCATCACACTTTGCTTCTATGTCAATTTCATATACTCATACACTTATTAATTGTGTTTGTTTGTGCAATGCCCATGCTACCCCTTATAAATGCTAGATACAGACATGTATCGGAAATATTATTATCAGCACCAGGCCAAAAAAATATTTGTGAATCCCTTAGCCAGGACATGTGATATGCTGCGTGTGCTGGCACCCAAGTTGAGAATCACACCCCCTTAACAAATGAATTGTTGTCTCATCACAAATGCCTCTATTTTGCAGAGATTATGCTGTTGACTCATTTGTAATGGCACAATGTGTTATATACTTTGGGAGTAAGCTGTCATGGCATTGTGCTTACTAATACACATATAAAAGAGAAAGTAAATAAAGTTACATTTGAAATACATAAATACAAATAAATTGTTTCAAGCCTGGTATAAGTATATACCATTTTAGAATGTGTGAGGCATTATATATTGTTTAATGTCCCTTTAATGCGATTATTTTGTTAGCTACATTTTTAAGGGTTTGCAAATCGGGCAGTTCATGGATATAACTCTTG
This sequence comes from Bombina bombina, assembly GCF_027579735.1. Classification (NCBI taxonomy): domain Eukaryota; kingdom Metazoa; phylum Chordata; class Amphibia; order Anura; family Bombinatoridae; genus Bombina; species Bombina bombina. The sequence continues at coordinate 680,692,342 of NC_069500.1, read as the reverse complement.
AAAAATCTGGTTGCAAATGCTGCTGGTTAATTAGGGATACATGTAAATCAGTTTGTGCTCTTATCTAAACATTCACTGTGGAGAATGTTACAGGCTCAGGCAGATTAAAGCATGATGAAGGGAGTGGAACAAACACACATTTCAGAGGTATTTTACATCAAAAGCAGGCCATAAAATATTGAATATATAATGCAATGCTTTTTTATTTAACTTAAATAAATGTAGAGTTTAATATCCCTTTAAAGGAACATTATACACATTTTTCTTTGCATAAATGTTTTGTAGATGACCCATTTATATAGACTATACAGCTTTAAAAAAAAGTATAGCTTTGCTTATTTTTAAATAACATTGCGCTGATTTTCAGACTCTTAACAAAGCTCCAAGGTTTTAGGAGAATACTGATGTATACCTACTCCATCTTGCTCCTGTTTGTGTAATTAGTCTTTTCATGTGCAGAGGAAGGGGGAGGGGGGAGTGTCTGCTTTTTTTGCAATACAACCACTTTTCAACACAGCTAAACTGGGAGCTTCTAAGTAAGTTTTTAAACGGTTTTATACTGGCTTTTTTGATCAGTACTTGTGCATATTCTTCTTTATAGTAGTGTCTAGCATGCAGTTATATGAAAACTGTCCCTTTAAGTAATCCAGGCTGACCGAAAGATGATCATAAAATCCAAAGAATGGATCTCTGTGGCTTAAAAAGTTCATGTAATGAAATGTTATGTTTTGATGTATGATCTAAACCAGTGTTTCTCAACTCCAGTCCTTGGGACCCTTAACAGGCCAGATATTCATTATATCTTAACTAGAGCCCAGGTGAAATAATCAGCTGATCAGTAACTATGGTTACTAACCTGCTCTTTCTCTTCAGATGATTATTTCACCTGTGCTCTAGTTAAGATATAATGAATATCTGGCCTGTTAAGGGTCCTGAGTACTGGAGTTGTCAAAACACTGATCTAAACTGTATCATAAAATAAATGCTGTAAAGGTGTAAAAACACTGCTTTGGGTGTGTGATACTGGAAATCATGGGAAGTCAAATCATTGCTGTCTGCGGGTATTAATTGCAAAGGTACAATTACTGATTTGTTCTTATCTGAGTGTTATTTGCAACCAAAGCGATATAATTATTATTAGCTGGAAAATATATAATGAAAAGAATATGTATGGGGGTGTAAAGGGTGGAACCTCAGGTAGAACACTGGGGAGGGGACATTTTATGATCCCATCCATGCCCAGTCACCTACAGATCGTACAGTATGTTTACAGAGGTTAGCTGACAGCCCTAACTGTGTATATATATATATATATATATATATATATATATATATATATAAACCAAGCATAGAATTTTGTGCAGAATTAATCGAAAAACAAAACCTTTAGAATTTTGTTCATAATCCCTAAATCTCACTTATCTCAGTACAAGGAAGGTGACCTTTTTTATCCTTTATTTTTTACATCATTTTGCTGGTTTATTAGAGACTTTCAAAAGTAAATTTGCATCTGATTTTTTTAAATGCAGTCTCTAGCAGTGGTTAGTAACCAGGCTGATATCTCTACCTAGTTAGTTGAATTTTACCAGTTACGTAGCATTCAGAGTAAACACATTTTAATTAGAATGTAATCCTCAGACTGATGCTGCTTTCTGACCCTGTCAAAACAAATCCCAAATTTAATCCAGTTTCTCTGATCTGCAAATGAAATCATTTCAGTAATGTATTAGCTACCAATGAACTTGACAAGTCCTGCTGTGTCAGTCATCTAAGAGCTGCCATCTATGAGATCACATTAACCCTTATTTGCAATTTATGTGCTAGATTGGGTATTCTGCTACATCATTTTCAGAACTATTTTAATTTATCAGGACTGACAATAGAGAATTATGAACGTACATTTGCAGTTTTTGATGACCATAATTATGTTAATCATTAATAACATGCACGATTTCGTGAGCGGGATATTTGCGCTATACTCGTAATACCACTACACGCAATTGTACGCTAGTGTTTCAAGTGGCCCACAATACAAGCTCACGTTTTCAATTTGCTTGGAAACTTTGCGCTCAGTAGACTGCACTTCCATAGACTCCAATGGGAGCCCAGTTCTCATGCCGTGAGAACTAGCGCAGCAAAGGAGGTAAATACCAGAGAAATGGGCAGCAGATGAACATATATATATATTTGTATTAATATGTGTATATACACATATAAACACACAAATATATATGTATTTAAGCATATACAGTACTGTGCAAAAGTTTTAGGTCACCATTTGTTTTAGCAACGTTTTAATGACCATCCATATTTATTTTTCAATCTCTTTATTAAGATACAAACAGAAAATACAGGAAATATGTACACAAAAAAACTAAATTTTCCAAACAAAATGGCTTCTTGAGGCAAAAGTTAGTATTTAGTGTAAATTACCTTGGCACTAAGCACATCTTGAACTCTTTTGGGGAGACTGTCCTTAAAGTTTCTGAAGTAATCTTCTGGTATATTGAACCAGGCTTCTTTCAGCAGAGTTCTTCTTTAGATTTAGGTTGTCTTTTATTTATTTCTCTGTCCAGGCGATCCCATACTGTATCTATAATATTCAGGTCTGGACTCTGTGGAGGCCATTCCATGACTGTCAGTGTTTTATCAGCTGTTTTTCTCTCTAAATACGATTTCACTGCATTAGCAGCGTGCTTGGGATCGTTACCATGCTGAAAAAATAAAACCATTCCCAATCAGACACTTTCCAGAAGGAATGGCATGATGAATTAAAACCTGTCTGTTCTTTTTAGCATTCATGATTCCATCAATTCGGACAATATCGCCAACACCACTGGCAGAAATGCAGCCCCAAACCAGGACAGATCCTCCACTATGTTTCACTGAAGACCGCAAGCACTCATTCTTGCATCTCTCTCCAACTCTTTTTCTCAAATATTGTCGACGACTGGACCAAAAAATGTCAAACTTGGATTTGTCAGATCCAAAATACTCTTTTCCACTGATCTTCATTCCCATCTTTGTGAGCTTTAGCTTATTTTAGCCCTTTTACCCTGTTCCTCTTCCGAAAAAGTGGTTTCTTGACTGCTACCATTCCACAAAGACCATTCCTAATCAAGCTTCTTTTGACTGTAGCAGGGTCAACTTGGCATCCCGATGAAGGTGCCAGATGCTGAGCCAGGTCCTTGCTGGACTTCTTCCGGTCCCTCAAAGAAGAAACTCAGAGAAAATTCTCATCAGATTTTGAAAGTTTTCTTGGCCTTTCAGTCCTTTTTTGTCCTTGACCTCTCCTGATTCTTCAGATATCTTTATGACAGCTTGAATACCACATCTTGAGTATCCAGTTTGTTAGCTGATTTCCCTTTCAGAGTGGCCTTGCTGATGCAAAAGTATGATTTTATACCTGTCAAATTCTGTGATTGTTGGAATTTTGAATGAAATGATGGGATGTCTTATTAGCAAGCTTCCAATGAATTAAACTCATACCACATACGTATATGTAATGCTCAAGCATGTCTTGCACAAACCTAGTGTAATAGACCTTTTTCACAGCAGTCATTTTGACATGAAATAGTCGGACAAATACAGATGTTAGCAATGACATTAATAATTAGGGTTCTAATTAGGAGAGATCTGATCTCTGGTTAATTTTCTGAGCACTACAATGAGCTTGCGTTAGCAATAACCAGCCACTTGTAATGGCAGGTTATTTATAGCATGCCCGTAAATGAGAGAATTTGCCCGTATATGGGCGCACGATAAATTAGTGCCCCACTTGTTATCTAGCGCTATATGGGAAAAAGTATTTGGACACCCCTAAAATGACTAAGTCCAGGTCTTTCAGTCACACTCATTGCTAACAGTTGGATCAAATCCAGCACGTAGCCATGAAATCTCTATAGACAATATTGGCAGTGCAATGGTTTGTACTGAAGACCACAGTAACTGTAAACATAACAATAGGATGCCAACTTTGCCACAAGTCCATTCTTGAAATTTCTGCACTAAATATGTTCTATATTAATATATAACACTTTTGTTATAGTTATCCTTGATCAAAGGTGGAACTAATAATGGTGCAGCAGGTGCAGTGGCACCAGGGCCTAAGTTCTGGGGGGGGGGGGGAGCCTTTAGCATCCAGTTTATGCATAGGTATGTGCTGTTAGGATGGCTTGAAACGTCCTAATGGCATCTAGGGGTTAACATAGTAAGATAGTAGATGAGGTTGAAAAAAGACCAAAGTCCATTGAGTTCAACCTATACAAATCTAAAATATATACAAAAAGCTCCAGTTAAGCTTAAATAATCCCACTAAAAGGTGACCCATTTAATACTAGCAATCATATCCATGAATTGTGTTTATAGACAGAAATGTATCCACATAATTTTTAAATGTATCTAGGGTATTGTCATTCACTACCTCCTTTGGTAATGAGTACCAAAATGTTATTGCTCTTACAGTGAAAAAACGTTTCCGTTGCAGGAGATTAAATCTCCTTTCCTCCAACCTTAAATTGTGACCTCTGGTAACAAACAATTTTCTTTGAATAAACAGCGCTTCTGCCATCTCTGTATATGGGCCTTGAATATATTTATATAAAGTTATCATGTCACCTCTTAAGCGCCTTTTTTCTAAAGAAAACAGACCCAGTTTGGCTAGCCTCTCCTCATAGGTTATATTCTCCAATCCCCTTATTAGCTTTGTGGCCCTTCTCTGAACTTTTTCTAGTTCTGCAATATCTTTTTTTGTGATCGGTCCCCAGAACTGCACTCCATACTCAAGGTGAGGTCTTACCAGGGCTTTATATAGTGACAGAATAATGCTTTCCTCCCTTGAGTCAATGCTTCTTTTAATACATGCTAGTATCTTATTAGCCTTTGAAGCTGCTGCCCTGCATTGTGCACCCATCTTTAGCTTGTTATCTATTACTACTCCCAAATCCCTTTCCTTATGTGTTTGGCTAAGTCTTGTCCCATTTAAATAATACGTTGCCTGCTTATTTTTACTTCCAAAATGTAGAACCTTTTCCTGTATTAAATCTCATTTTCCATTTACCTGCCCATACTTCTAATTTTTGCAGGTCGCTTTGTAACGAAAGTTCATCCTGCTCTGACCTAATGACCTTACTTAACTTAGTATCATCTGCAAAAATAGAGATGTCGCTATTTAATCCTAGCTCCAAGTCATTTATAAAAATATTAAAAAGAATAGGGCTTAGCACTGGTCCCTGGGGTACTCCACTGATTACCTTTGTCCAATCTGAGTATGATCCATTTACTACTACTCGTTGCTCCCTACATGTTGTGTGTTTCTGTCTCCTCATGAAGTAATAATGGATAGGCATATGAGTGTGCTTGGTGGATGTGAGAACCTGCATATGCGTGCCCTGTCTACAACCAGACACTGTGGCTAGTGTTAGGTTATGTCATAACACACAATTGAAAGGGCTATGAGGCATGCAGTATGAATGTGCTATGAAAAAAAGTCATCAGCTGAGGGGAAACAAGAGGGCCCCAGGACTCGTTGTGTCATTAAAAAAGCAAAAATGTTTATAGCACGCTCTGAAATACCTTTGGGTTGTAAGGTAAAATTCTTCACCTTTGCTGTCCGTTTAATTACATTAATAATGACGCAAAACTATTGTTCTCTTCTTTAACTTCAGGCAGGGGACTGGAGGATACATATGTATTGGCTTAGTGGCTGTATCCTCATCTGAGCAACAGGGGAGAACATGACTGTGCTTAACTAACTCCTCTGTAAAGGTTAACCATATAGTGACAGAGGAACATTTGGCTACAGGGGTTTCTTTTTTTCCACTAGACTATTAATTTGATACATTTTTTTTTTATATTGTTATGCCCAATTCCACTTCATGATGACATAGCCAAGACAATAAATATTAAAATGAAGTAGTAATCATATACACTGAACTCAGCAGACCCACTTATGATCATGAGAGAAATCCCATCATGTTTTCATCCCGCAAGGACTGCAATTGGACACCGCTCTTAAGCACTCGTGTTTTATAGCAATTTACATATGCATAAAAGTAATTTTGAAACTATATTTCCCGTAGGAACAACATTTGTCCAAAAGTTTCCGTCACAGCTTGTTCAGCGCTAAAAGTAGAAACAATTTTGTAAAAAAAAAGAAGCATTTTCTCTGTGGATTCTATCACCACCTGCGCTATGTTTTCATTAATACTGACTGATTCAGCTGGTTAACTTAGTTTCCATAAGAAGTGTTATAACTGAATAAGCAAAAATATCCCACATTAGTATGTTCTTGTGATGCAAACAGAAAATAATGCTCATTCTGCTCCCTCTCAAAATAGTGTGTACGACTCTCATAACTAATAAAACCTCCCAAGGTAATGACTTCTGATTTTATTATCAGAACCTGTGTACATGTTTGTCAAGTGTGTATATTAAAGGACCATTGCATACTGTAGAATTACATAATCAACAAATGCGTAATCAAAAGCTAATGCAATAGCCCTTACTCTAAATTTCAGATAAGCAGTAGATTTTTTTTTCTGATAAATTTGAGAATTCTTCCATTTGCTGGTCCCCTATAACTTCAGACAACCATCAGCCAGTGGTAGACTCATATACGTATAAACTGGGAACTCTTGCACATGCTCAGTAGGAGATGGTGCCTCAAACAGTGTGCATATACAAATATTTGATAATATAAGTAAATTGGAAACTTTTTTGTATAATTGTATTCTCCATCTGAATCATGAATGATTTTTTTTTATTTAAGTTGATATTGATATTTTACAGAAACTCAAACCAGAATCTCTTCATGACCATTGATTCACAAAATGTTTAATAATTTAAGATTGGATTATTGAAATAGAGGTACCAATCAATAACAATTAAAAAAAATATGTAGATATTTCCTTAAATAGTATTTAATGTTATGTAACCCTTTCACTGCTAGGCCTTTTTAGTCTTTCTCATCCAGTCCATTTAAATGTCAATGTCAGTGCTTAACTTGTATGTTGTTGTTTTTATTCAGTACTTTGAGCACTGTCACAAAATAATCTTGGTTTGCAAACAATAGTCATTATTCAAAACACTTAATGGTTCCATATTTCTTTACAGGCCACCTCTTTAAAACAGCACACTTTAGGATTGTTTTCATATATTTTTCAGTAACATTTAGAATGTTTACTTGAATAAAATCAGTAAGAATAAAAAGTATAAAATATTCTATATGCTGTTATTTTAAATGTGTACTAGATTTATATTTTACAGATGAGTGGCTTAAAACACTTACGGGTAGATTACGAGTTTTGTCGGTAATGCTGTGCGGTGCTAACGAGCATTTTATTCTCACCGCTCACTTAAGACAACGCTGGTATTACAGGTTTTTACAAATCCGGCGTTAGCTGCAGAAAAGTGAGCGGAGAGCAAAATTTAGCTCCACATCTCACCTCAATACCAGCACTGCTTACGTTAGCGGTGAGCTGGCAAAACGTGCTTGTGCACGATTTCCCCATAGGAATCAATGGGGGACAGCCGGCTGAAAAAAAAACTAACACCTGCAAAAAAGCTGCGTAAAGCTCCTAACGCAGCCCCATTGATTCCTATGGGGAAATACATTTTATGTCTACACCTAACTCCCTAACATGAACCCCGAGTCTAAACACCCCTAATTTTACACTTATGAACCCCTAATCTGCTGCCCCCAACATCGCCGACACCTACATTATATTTATTAACCCCTAATCTGCCGCCCCCAATGCCGCCATAACCTACCTACAATTATTAACCTCTAATCTGCCGCCCCCAACATCGCCTCCACTATATTAAAGTTATTAACCCCTAAAACTAAGTCTAACCCTAACCCCCTAACTTAAATATAATTTAAATAAATCTAAATGAAATTACTACAATTAACTAAATTACTCCTATTTAAAACTAAATACTTATATATAAAATAAACCCTAAGCTAGCTACAATATAACTAATAGTTACATTGTATCTAGCTTAGGGTTTATTTTTATTTTACAGGCAACTTTGTATTTATTTTAACTAGGTAGAATAGTTATTAAATAGTTATTAACTATTTAATAGCTACCTAGTTAAAATAAAGAAAAATTTACCTGTAAAATAAAACCTAACCTAAGTTACAATTACACCTAACACTACACTATAATTAAACGAATTCCCTAAATTAACTACAATTAAATAAAATTAAATAAAATTATCTAAAGTATGAACCCCCCCCCCCCCACTAAATTACAGAAAATAATAAAATAATTACAGGTTTTTTAAACTAATTACACCTAATCTAATCCCAGTAATAAAATAATAAAAAAGAATAATAAAAAGCCCTACCCTATACTAAATTACAAATAGCCCTTAAAAGGGCCTTTTGCGGGGCATTGCCCCAAAGTAATCAGCAATTTTACCTGAAAAAAAAAGTAGAATACCCCCCTAACATTAAAACCCACCACCCACACAACCAACCCTACTCTAAAACCCACCCAATACCCCCTTAAAAAAACCTAACCCTAACCCCTTGAAGATCACCCTACCTTGAGAAGTCTTCACCCAACCTGGCCTAAGTCCTCAGCGAAGCTGGGCGAAGTGGTCCTCCAGACGGGCAGAAGTCTTCATCCAAGCCGGGAAGAAGAGGTCCTCCAGACGGGCAGAAGTCTTCATCCAGACGGCATCTTCTATCTTCATCCATCCGGTGCGAAGCGGGTCCATCTTCAAGACATCTGACGTCGAGCATCCTCTTCTGTCTAAATCGACGACTGAATGAAGGTTCCTTTAAATGACGTCATCCAAGATGGCGTCCCTTCAATGCAGATTGGCTGATAGAATTCTATCAGCCAATCGGAATTAAGGTAGAAAAAATCCTATTGGCTGATGCAATCAGCCAATAGGATTGAACTTCAATACTATTGGCTGATTGGAACAGCCAATAGGATTGAGCTTGCATTCTATTTGCTGATTGGAACAGCCAATAGAATGCAAGCTCAATCCTATTGGCTGATTGCATGTGGGTGGTGGGTTTTAATGTTGGGGGGTATTGTACTTTTTTTACAGGTAAAAGAGCTGATTACTTTGGGGCAATGCCCCGCAAAAGGCCCTTTTAAGGGCTATTTGTAATTTAGTATAGGGTAGGACTTTTTATTATTTTTGGGGGCTTTTTTATTTTATTAGGGGGATTAGATTAAGTGTAATTAGTTTAAAAAAACTTGTAATTATTTTATTATTTTCTGTAATTTAGTGTTTTTTTCCCCCCCGAACTTTAGATAATTGTATTTAATTGTAGTTAATTTAGGGAATTAATTTAATTATAGTGTAGTGTTAGGTGTAATTGTAACTTAGGTTAGGTTTTATTTTACAGGTAAATTTGTCTTTATTTTGACAAGGTAGCTATTAAATAGTTAATAACTATTTAATAACTATTGTACCTAGTTAAAATAAATACAAAGTTGCCTGTAAAATAAAAATAAACCCTGAGATAGCTACAATGTAACAGTTATATTGTAGCTATTTTAGGGTTTATTTTACAGGTAAGTATTTAGTTTTAAATAGGAATAATTTTGTTAATTGTACTAATTTTATTTAGATTCATTTAAATTATATTTAAGTTAGTGGGGTATTAGGGTTAGGGTTAGACTTAGATTTAGGGGTTAATACATTTAATATAGTTGCGGTGACGTTGGGGCGGCAGATTAGGGGTTAATAAATGTAGGTAGGTGTTGGCGATGTTAGGGACGGCAGATTAGGGGTTAATAAAATTTAACTAGTGTTTGGGATGCGGGAGTGCGTCGGTTTAGGGGTTAATATATTTTTTATAGTGGCAGCGATGTCCGGTTCGGCAGATTAGTGGTTAAAATTTTTATTTTAGTGTTTGCGATGTGGGGGGGCGCCTCGTTTTAGGGGTTAATAGGTAGTTTATGGGTGTTAGTGTACTTTTTATCACTTTAGTTAAGAGTTTTATACTACGGCGTTAGCCCATAAAACTCTTAACTACTGACTTTTAAATGCTGTACCAGTCTTGACAGGAGAGGGTCTACCGCTCACTTTTTGGAAGACTCGTAATACCGGCGTTAGGCAAATCCCATTGAAAAAATAGGATACGCAATTGATGTAAGTGGATTTGTGGTATTTTCGAGTCTGGCCAAAAAAGTGAGCGGTACACCTGTACCTGCAAGACTCGTAATACCAGCGGGCGTTAAAAAGCAGCTTTGGGACCTCTCAACGCTGCTTTTTAAGGCTAACGCAAGACTCGTAATCTAGACGATAGATATTTTAACATGTTCCTGGCCATATCCTCAGTCAGTCTGCTTAGTAACAAAAATTAACCCTTTCACTGCTAAGCCTTGTTTACACCCCAGTGCTGAGACAGTTTTGAGCTTCTTTTGCTACCTATATTTAAATCCTTTTATAAGTCAAATTTCAAAGAGTTATCCAGACAAATTATATATTGTTTTTTTTTTTCAGAAGGCCAAGCAAAAACACGATATTTCATTATTATATATCCATCTAAAGGGGAGGAGAGTCCACGGCTTCATTCATTACTTGTGGGAATTAAGAACTTGGCCACCAGGAGGAGGCAAAGACACCCCAGCCAAAGGGAGAGTCTTTCTGCGAAACCATCCCGACTTACATTAACAGCTCCATAAGCAATCAGCATTGACGAGTTTCACTGCCTGCTTCCTGCACTCAAGTCCATGTCAGGAGCGATGTTACTACACTGTCACACCTTGAGAGGCCGTGTTCCTGTTCCACTGCATAGATTCTGGTAAGATCGTTTCATTTTTTTATATACATAATGATAACGCAAGAAGACAGGGTCACAGTGTGATGCCTTTTATCTTTATAGAATCGAGAGTTAATATCCTTGGAAGGGGGATTATTGAACGGGGGGGGGGTTGTACACAATGTTATTTGATGTATCATTGCTGCTATATGTGTGAGATGAGGCTCAGGCAATGGGTGGACTACAGGTTTCGTTTACGGGAGTTACTTTACGTGGCCGATTTGGCGCATTTTTTCTCCCTAGTGCAGGGGCGCCTGCGAGGCACTCCATGTGACCGGGTGGGGCCTATTCAACTTCCTCTTCTTGACCGGCGGTTGCAGGAGCGTTTTTTTCTGTGGTCCGGGTCTAAGGAGGTGGTGAGTGCCCCAGCCATTGGAAGTATAAGGTGCCATTTAGCGTAATCTATGAAGGACTCTGATGCGTTGGAGGGTACTCCCTTTTTAACAAAGTCTAATACCTGTGTTTATTGTGAGGAGGTTCTGGTAGATCCACCTGCTCAACTCATGCCTTGACAAGATTACTACATCTAGAAAGAATAAGAAGTTTAGTTCTACTGAGCCGTCCACCTCTGAGGGTTCTTTGTCCTGTGAGGTGCGTTCTCTACATTCATCTCCGATTACACATGCAGCTCCCCAAGGCACGACTAATCCTCCTGAGGGAGAGGGCCACTGGCCGTCAGATCTTGTGGATCAACTGCAAACGCGGTGTCTGCCGTGATTACTGCCTTACCACGTTCTGCTAAGCAAACGTAGGGTAAAACATTGCGGCCCAGCCCAGGGGTCATCTACTCCAAAGGATATCTCGGAAGGATTATCCGCTGATGAGGACAACTCCGACTCTTCCCTGTCCCTAAGGTGGATGGTGCTATCTCCACGCTCGCAAAGTGTACAACAATTCCTCTTGAGGATAGTTCGTTGTTTAAGGAGCCCATGGATAAAAAGTTTGAAAACATGTTGAGAAAGTTGTTTCAGCATACGGTTTGTTTTTCAGCCGGCAGCAGCGATAGATGCGGTAGCCAGAGCTGCAACATATTGGTGCGAATCCCTGTCTGAGATAGTCGAGAGGGAGACTCCCCTTGACGAGATACAGGATAGAATTAAGGCCTTGAGGGTAGCTAATTCTTTTATTTGTGACACCAATATGCAGATTATTCGCCTGAATGCAAATATATCAGGTTTTTCCGCCCTAGCCCGTAAGGCTTTGTGGCTGAAGTCATGGTCTGCGTACATGACCTCTAAATCTAGGCTTCTATCCATTCCTTTTCAAGGAAAGATCCTATTTGGTCCAGGACTGGACTCGATCATATCCACAGTCACGGGAGGCAAGGGTGCCTTCCTGCCACAGGATAAGAAGGCTAAGCCCAAGGGATCTACTTTTCATCCCTTTCGTTCGGACAAGGCCCATCGCTAGCTGCCTGCGGCGAAAGCGGAGCAGTCCAAGGGAACTTGGAAGCCAGCTCAGTCTTGGAATAAATCCAAGCAGAAGAAGAAGCCAGCCGAGACAAAATCAGCATGAAGGGGCGGCCCCCGACCGGTCAACGGACAGAGTAGGGGGCAGATTATCTCTCTTCTCAGAAGTCTGGTTGTAGGATGTTCAGGACCCTTGGGTTCTGGAGGTCATCGCCCAGGGTTACAGGATAGGGTTCAGATCTCATCCACTCAGGGGCAGATTCCTCCTGTCAAACCTGTCTTCAAGACCAGAGAAGAAGGACGCCTTTCTAGAATGTGTGAGAGATCCCTCTTCTCTCTGAGTAATTTTACCATTACCTCCAGCAGAGAGAGGTGTAGGGTACTATTCAAACCTTTTTGTGGTCCCAAAGAAGGCGGGCACGTTCTGCCCGATTCTGGACCTAAAAGGTTTAAACAAATTTCTGGCCGTTCCATCGTTTAAAATGGAAACGATCAGATCTATTCTGCCCTAGTTCAAGAGGGACAGTTCATGACAACAATAGACTTGAAGGATGTCTACCTTCATGTGCCAGTCCACAGGGATCACTTCAGTTTCCTGAGATTTGCTTTTCTGGACCAACACTTCCAGTTTGTGGCCCTTCCCTTTGGTCTGGCGACAGCCCTGAGAGTCTTCACAAAGGTTCTGGGGGTGCTGCTTGCGGTAGCAAGATCCAGAGGCATTGCTGTGGCGCCAACATCCTAGTCCAGGCGCGGTCGTTCAGTCTCGCAGAGGAATACTCGAGGACTCTTCTTCTTCTCCTCCAATCTTATGGATGGAAGATAAACTCAGGAAAGAGTTCCCTGGTCCCCAGCAACAGGGGGGAATTCCTGGGCACGATAATAGACTCTATATCCATGAAGCTATTACTCACAGATCAGTGATGCAGGAAGATTGCGTCCACCTGTCTTGCCCTTCAGTCCTCCTCAAGACTTATGGTATCCAGCATCGATGTAATTACATCCGCCAGGTTCCACCTCAGACCTCTTCAGCGGTGTATGTTGAGGCAGTGGAACGGCGATCACTCAGACCTATCCCAACATGTTTCTCTGGACGATCGGACGAGGGAATCCCTCTCTTGGTGGATCCATCCGGATAACTGTCCCAAGGGACATCCTTCCTGAGACCGTCCTGGGAGATTGTGACCACGGACACGAGTCTTGCAGGATGGGGGGCTGTTTGGGGTGCCAGGATGGCACAAGAAAGGTGGACTTGAGAGGAGTCTCTCCTCCCGATGAATATTATGGAACTTCGAGTGATCCACAATGCTCTGAAGGCTTGGCCTCATCTGGGGTCATTCAGCTTCATCAGATTCCAGGCAGACAACATTACCTTTGTGGCCTACATCAACCATCAGGTGTGGACGAGAAGCTTTCTAGCAATGGTGGATGTATCTCAGATATTGGTGTGGGCAGAGTCCCACAACTGCTTGCTATCAGCAATCCACATTCTGGGTGTGGACAACTGGGAAGCGGATTTTCTCAGCAGACAATCCTCTCTGGGGGAATGGTCTTTCCACTCTGAGGTGTTTGCGGAGATTTGTCACAGATGGGGGACGGTGGAGATAGATCTCACGGCATCCAGACTCAATTGCAAACTACCCAAATACGGGTCACGGTCAAGGGATCCCCAGGCAGAGCTGGTCGATGCCTTGGCGGTGCCTTGGGGGTTCAACCTAGTTTAAATTTTTCCACCGTTAGCACTTCTACCTCGTGTAGTGGCCCGCATCAAGCAGGAGAAAGCTTCGGCTATACTGATTGCTCCGGCGTCGCAGCAGAGTATGTGGTTTGCGGATCTGGTGGGGATTTCATCTTCTCCGCCATGGAGGTTATCCTGTCGCAGGGATCTGCTGGTACAGGGTCCCTTCCAACATCAAAATCTAGATTCTCTAAAGCTTGATTGAACGCTTAGTCTTAGCCAAGAGAGGATTCTCTGAGAGAGTGATTGATACTCTCGTTCAGGCCAAGAAGCTGGGCACTCGTTGCATCTATCATAAAGTGTGGAGGACTTACTTGTCCTGGTGTGAGAAACATGGATATCCTTGGCACAAGGTTAAGGTATCTAGGATTCTGTCCTTTCTCCAGGATGAGTTGGAGAAGGGGCTTGCCGCCAGTTCCTTAAAGGGACAGATTTTGGCATTATCTGTTTTGTTGCACAAGAGGCTCGCAGACCTTCCTGATATTCAGTCTTTTGTTCAGGCTCTGTCTAGAATCAGGCCTGTCTTTAGACATTCTGCTCCACCCTGGAGCTTGAACTTGGTTCTTAAGGTGTTGCAGAGGGTTCCGTTTGAACCTATGCACTCTATTGACATTAAGATTCTTTCTTTGAAGGTTCTCTTTCTGTTGGCTATTGCATCTGCACACAGAGTATCTGAGATTTGGCGGCCTTGTAATGTGAGCCTCCTTACCTGTTTTTTCACGCTGATAAGGCTGTTCTTCGCACTGGTTTCGCATTTCTTCCCAAGGTTGTGTCTAACTGTAACATCAATCAGGAAATAGTTGTTCCTTCTTTGTATCCTAACCCATCTTCCCCTAAAGAGAGGTTACTTCATAATTTGGATGTGGTTCGAGCCTTGAAGTTTTATCTTCAGGCTACGAAGGATTTCAGACAGTCTACATCCCTTTTTGTAGTGTATTCAGGGAAACGCAAGGGGCAGAGAGCCTCTTCAATTTCTTTGTCCTTTTGGTTGAGGAGCATGATTCACTGGCTTATGAGACAGTGGGATTTAAGCTTTCTCAGAGGATCACGGCTCATTCAACTAGAGCTGTGGCTTCTTCTTGGGCCTTCAAGAATGTGGCCTCTATGGAGCAGATTTGTAAGGCGGCAACCTGGTCCTCCTTACATACTTTTACAAAGTTTTACAAATTTGACGTTTTTGCTTCGTCAGAAGCAGTTTTCTTCTGTTAAGTGTGATCAGTCCACGGGTCATCATTACTTCTGGGATATTAACTCCTCCCCAACAGGAAGTGCAAGAGGATTCACCCAGCAGAGCTGCATATAGCTCCTCCCCTCTACGTCACTCCCAGTCATTCTCTTGCACCCAACGACTAGATAGGAGGTGTGAGAGGACTATGGTGATTATACTTAGTTTTATATCTTCAATCAAAAGTTTGTTATTTTAAAATAGCACCGGAGTGTGTTATTACCTCTCTGGCAGAGTTTGAAGAAGAATCTACCAGAGTTTTTGCTATGATTTTAGCCGGAGTAGTTAAGATCATATTGCTGTTTCTTGGCCATCTCAGGAGAGGTAAACTTCAGATCAGGGGACAGCGGGCAGATGAATCTGCATAGAGGTATGTAGCAGCTTTTATTTTCTGACAATGGAATTGATGAGAAAATCCTGCCATACCGATATAATGTCATGTATGTATACTTTACACTTCAGTATTCTGGGGAATGGTACTTCACTAGAATTACACTGTTAGAAGTACATAAAGCTGTTTAATAACTAGAAATTATGTTTAGCGTTTTTGCTGGAATGTAAAATCGTTTTCATTTGCTGAGGTACTGAGTGAATAAATGTTTGGGCACCATTTTTCCACTTGGCAGTTGGTTAATCTTTTTCTGTCAGTTTCTGTTCTCTCTCACTGCTGTGTGTGAGGGGGAAGGGCCGTTTTTTGGCGCCTTTTCTATGCATCAGTTATTTCAGTCAGCAGCTCATTGTATTCCCTGCATGATCCGGTTCATCTCTACAGAACTCAGGGGTCTTCAAACTTATTTTGAGGGAGGTAATTTCTGAAACCTGATCACTTGAAATTAAGAAGTGAGCCAAAACAACTCAGCTCCAGAGGAGAACTTTGTCAGCTGTGATAACAGCAAGGAGACCGGTGAAAATAAAGACCGAGTCTGGGTTATACACTCACAAAGAAAGAAGCAAGTTGTGACCGGAGCTCATAAGAATACCATCAAGGCCCATTACTGGGTAAACAACGAATCTAAGGAAACAACTACCAACACAGCTGGTAAACGGAGGCTAAGGGACTTAGTACTCCACCGGCTTTTTCTGCACAGCAGAGGGAAGACGTCAACAGTGCACTGTTTTTAAGGAAGGAATCGCTACACCAAGCTAAAAACCGTATGTAAACCTACCTCTGATTAAAAAACAGAGACGCTGAAATCTAAGAAATAACACTGCAGCTACATATTACTGGCTACATTTTGCCACACTTGTTTCAATATACATTGGCTCAAATATATTTTTGACGGAAGGATAACCACCCCATGTTTTGCCAGAACATTAAGCAATAAGGAACTGTATAATATGTGCTTAACCCTTATACATCTGTGAAGTATATATATACGCTAGTTTAACGGATACCAGACATATGGTTCATATACTCATATATGCATTTATATATGTTTTTTGATAGTCATACGCTTAGAGGTACATGAGTCTCCTCTGTTTATTTTTTGGTTTTATCTTCTGAGTACACCTGCTTGCTTATATTATCTCAATTTGAGTTTTTATAGTTTTTTGTTTATGATGAACACCGGTGTTTTTAATATTGTACTATCATATTTTATATTTTACCAAATGTTTTAAATTGTCAACTGACTATCACTTGTGAATAGATCATCATTATTTTGATCTCATATATAAGAATCGTTCATTTAATAAACAAGAATCTTTTATTCAATAAATATATATATATTTAAACTATAGAATTTGAATCTAGAAGCTTTATTGTCCTGGAGAGACACCATTTACACTTGAAATTTCAATACAGTCTATGTAAGGTGAGAACATTATCAGACACACAAGGAATCTGAAATACATTTTACACCATTATTAGTCAGAACAGCATTCACTTGCGCCACCTATTTTTTGACCTAGGGAGGTAATTTCTCTCAGCAGAGCTGTGAGAATTATAGTTGACTGTGATAAAAAACGTTTATTCTGTAATTGTTTCCTGCTTTCAGAATTTGTTATCTTTGCTATTGGGATTAAACCTTTGCTAAAGTTGTGTTGTTTACAAGGATTGAGGCTATAACTGTTTCAATTTATTAATTTTCAACTGTTATAGATTTTCTGTGCTTCTTAAAGGCGCAGTACGTTTTTAATTGAATTGTATTCCAAGATGCAAGTTTATTTGCTAGTGTGTTAAACATGTCTGATTCAGAGGAAGATACCTGTGTCATTTGTTGCAATGCCAAAGTGGAGCCCAATAGAAATTTATGTACTAACTGTATTGATGCTACTTTAAATAAAAGTCAATCTGTACAAATTGAACAAATTTCACCAAACAACGAGGGGAGAGTTATGCCGACTAACTCGCCTCACGTGCCAGTACCTGCATCTCCCGCTCGGGAGGTGCGTGATATTGTAGCGCCGAGTACATCTGGCCGGCCATTACAAATCACATTACAGGATATGGCTTCTGTTATGACTGAAGTTTTGGCTAAATTACCAGAACTAAGAGGTAAGCGTGATCACTCTGGGGTGAGAACAGAGTGCGCTGATAATATTAGGGCCATGTCAGACACTGCGTCACAGGTTGCAGAACATGAGGACGGAGAACTTCATTCTGTGGGTGACGGTTCTGATCCAAAACTGGATTCAGATATTTCATATTTTAAATTTAAACTGGAAAACCTCCGTGTATTACTAGGGGAGGTGTTAGCGGCTCTGAATGATTGTAACACAGTTGCAATACCAGAGAAAATGTGTAGGTTGGATAAATATTTTGCGGTACCGACGAGTACTGAGGTTTTTCCTATACCTAAGAGAATTACTTAAAATGGTTTCTAAGGAGTGGGATAGACCCGGTGTGCCGTTCTCACCCCCTCCGATATTTAGAAAAATGTTTCCAATAGACACCACCACACGGGACTTATGGCAAACGGTCCCTAAGGTAGAGGGAGCAGTTTCTACTTTAGCTAAGCGTACCACTATCCCGGTGGAGGATAGCTGTGCCTTTTCAGATCCAATGGATAAAAAATTAGAGGGTTACCTTAAGAAAATGTTTGTTCAACAAGGTTTTATATTGCAACCCCTTGCATGCATTGCGCCGATCACGGCTGCAGCGGCGTTCTGGATTGAGTCTCTGGAAGAGAACATTAGTTCAGCTACTCTGGACGACATTACGGACAGGCTTAGAGTCCTTAAACTAGCTAATTCATTCATTTCGGAGGCCGTAGTACATCTAACTAAACTTACGGCGAAGAATTCAGGATTCGCCATTCAGGCACGCAGGGCGCTGTGGCTAAAATCCTGGTCAGCTGATGTTACTTCTAAGTCTAAATTGCTTAATATACCTTTCAAAGGGCAGACCTTATTCGGGCCCGGGTTGAAAGAGATTATCGCTGACATTACAGGAGGTAAAGGCCATGCCCTGCCTCAGGACAAAGCCAAATCTAAGACTAGACAGTCTAATTTTCGTTCCTTTCGTAATTTCAAAGCAGGAGCAGCATCAACTTCCTCTGCACCAAAACAGTAAGGAGCTGTTGCTCGCTACAGACAAGGCTGGAAACCTAACCAGTCCTGGAACAAGGGCAAGCAGACCAGGAAACCTACTGCTGCCCCTAAAACGGCATGAATTGAGGGCCCCCGATCCGGGATCGGATCTAGTGGGGGGCAGGCTTTCTCTCTTCGCCCAGGCTTGGGCAAGAGATGTCCAGGATCCCTGGGCGCTAGAAATAATATCTCAGGGATACCTTCTGGACTTCAAATACTCTCCTCCAAGAGAGAGATTTCATCTGTCAAGGTTGTCAACAATCCAGACAAAGAAAGAGGCGTTTCTACGCTGCGTACAAGAGCTCTTGTTAATGGGAGTAATCCACCCAGTTCCACGATCGGAACAGGGACAGGGGTTTTACTCAAATCTGTTTGTGGTTCCCAAAAAAGAGGGAACTTTCAGACCAATCCTGGACTTAAAGATCCTAAACAAGTTCCTAAGAGTTCCATCGTTCAAGATGGAGACTATTCGGACAATTTTACCTATGATCCAAGAGGGTCAGTACATGACCACTGTAGATTTAAAAGATGCTTACCTTCACATACCGATTCACAAAGATCATTACCGGTACCTAAGGTTTGCCTTCCTAGACAGGCATTACCAGTTTGTGGCTCTTCCATTCGGATTGGCTACAGCTCCAAGAATCTTCACAAAGGTTCTGGGTGCTCTTCTGGCGGTACTAAGACCGCGGGGAATCTCGGTAGCTCCATACCTAGACGACATTCTAATTCAAGCTTCAAGCTTTCAAACTGCCAAGTCTCATACAAAGTTAGTACTGGCATTTCTAAGGTCACATGGATGGAGGGTGAACGAAAAGAAAAGTTCACTCGTTCCACTCACAAGAGTTCCCTTCCTGGGGACTCTTATAGATTCTGTAAAAATGAAGATTTACCTGACAGAGGACAGGTTAACAAGACTTCAAAGTGCTTGCCGCACCCTTCATTCCATTCAACACCCGTCAGTGGCTCAATGCATGGAGGTAATCGGCTTAATGGTAGCGGCAATGGACATAGTACCCTTTGCACGCCTACACCTCAGACCACTGCAACTGTGCATGCTAAGTCAGTGGAATGGGGATTACTCAGACTTATCCCCTTCTCTGAATCTGGATCAAGAGACCAGAAATTCTCTTCTTTGGTGGCTTTCTCGGCCACATCTGTCCAGGGGGATGCCATTCAGCAGACCAGACTGGACAATTGTAACAACAGACGCCAGCCTTCTAGGTTGGGGTGCCGTCTGGAATTCTCTGAAGGCTCAGGGACAATGGAGTCAGGAGGAGAGTCTCCTGCCAATAAACATTCTGGAATTGAGAGCAGTTCTCAATGCCCTCCTGGCTTGGCCCCAGTTGACAACGCGGGGTTTCATCAGGTTTCAGTCGGACAACATCACGACTGTAGCTTACATCAACCATCAGGGAGGGACACGAAGCTCCCTAGCTATGATGGAAGTATCAAAGATAATTCGCTGGGCAGAGTCTCACTCTTGCCACCTGTCAGCAATCCACATCCCGGGAGTGGAGAACTGGGAGGCGGATTTCTTAAGTCGTCAGACTTTGCATCCGGGGGAGTGGGAACTTCATCCGGAGGTCTTTGCCCAAATACTTCGACGTTGGGGCAAACCAGAGATAGATCTCATGGCGTCTCGACAGAACGCCAAGCTTCCTCGTTACGGGTCCAGATCCAGGGATCCAGAAGCAGTCCTGATAGATGCTCTGACAGCACCTTGGGACTTCAGGATGGCTTACGTGTTTCCACCCTTCCCGATGCTTCCTCGATTGATTGCCAGAATCAAACAAGAGAGAGCATCAGTGATTCTAATAGCACCTGCGTGGCCACGCAGGACTTGGTATGCAGATCTGGTGGACATGTCATCCTGTCCACCTTGGTCTCTACCTCTGAAACAGGACCTTCTGATTCAGGGTCCCTTCAAACATCAAAGTCTAACTTCTCTGAAGCTGACTGCTTGGAAATTGAACGCTTGATTTTATCAAGACGTGGGTTTTCTGAGTCAGTTATTGATACCTTAATACAGGCTAGGAAACCTGTTACCAGAAAGATTTACCATAAGATATGGCGTAAATACCTATATTGGTGTGAATCCAAGGGTTACTCTTGGAGTAAGGTTAGGATTCCTAGGATATTGTCTTTTCTACAAGAAGGTTTAGAAAAGGGTTTATCCGCTAGTTCATTAAAGGGACAGATCTCAGCTCTGTCCATTCTGTTACACAAACGTCTGTCAGAAGTTCCTGACGTCCAGGCTTTTTGTCAGGCTTTGGCCAGGATTAAGCCTGTGTTTAAAACGGTTGCTCCACCATGGAGTTTAAACCTTGTTCTTAATGTTTTACAGGGCGTTCCGTTTGAGCCCCTTCATTCCATTGATATAAAGTTGTTATCTTGGAAAGTTCTATTTTTAATGGCTATTTCCTCGGCTCGAAGAGTCTCTGAGTTATCAGCCTTACATTGTGATTCTCCTTATTTGATTTTTCATTCGGATAAGGTAGTTCTGCGTACTAAACCTGGGTTCTTACCTAAGGTAGTTACTAACAGGAATATCAATCAAGAGATTGTTGTTCCTTCTTTATGCCCAAATCCTTCTTCGAAGAAGGAACGTCTACTGCACAACCTGGATGTAGTCCGTGCTCTAAAATTTTACTTACAGGCAACTAAGGAATTTCGACAAACGTCTTCTCTGTTTGTCGTTTACTCTGGGCAGAGGAGAGGTCAAAAAGCTTCTGCTACCTCTCTTTCTTTTTGGCTTCGTAGCATAATTCGTTTAGTTTATGAGACTGCTGGACAGCAGCCTCCTGAAAGGATTACAGCTCATTCCACTAGAGCTGTGGCTTCTACTTGGGCCTTTAAGAATGAGGCCTCTGTTGAACAGATTTGCAAGGCTGCAACTTGGTCTTCGCTTCATACTTTTTCCAAATTTTACAAATTTGACACTTTTGCTTCATCGGAGGCTATTTTTGGGAGAAAGGTTCTTCAGGCAGTGGTTCCTTCTGTATAAAGAGCCTGCCTATCCCTCCCGTCATCCGTGTACTTTTGCTTTGGTATTGGTATCCCAGAAGTAATGATGACCCGTGGACTGATCACACTTAACAGAAGAAAACATAATTTATGCTTACCTGATAAATTCCTTTCTTCTGTAGTGTGATCAGTCCACGGCCCGCCCTGTTTTAAGGCAGGTAAATATTTTTTAATTTATACTCCAGTCACAACTTCACCCTTGGCTTTTCCTTTCTCGTTGGTCCTTGGTCGAATGACTGGGAGTGACGTAGAGGGGAGGAGCTATATGCAGCTCTGCTGGGTGAATCCTCTTGCACTTCCTGTTGGGGAGGAGTTAATATCCCAGAAGTAATGATGACCCGTGGACTGATCACACTACAGAAGAAAGGAATTTATCAGGTAAGCATAAATTATGTTTTTGGAAGAAAGGTTTTGCAGGCTGTGGTGCCCTCAGGATAGGGTCCGCCTCCTTTTTTCCCTCCCGTTGTTCATTCAGTGTCCTCTAGAATGTGGGTATTTGTTTCCCACAAGTAATGAATGAAGCCGTGGACTCTCCTCCCCTTTAGATGGAAAACATAAATTATGCTTACCTAATAATTTCATTTCCATCGTGGGGAGGAGAGTCCACAGCTCCCGTCCATTTATCCGATAGGCGGACCTAAATTTAGTTTTGTTCTTCTAGCACCATTTATACCCTGCTATTTCTCCTACTGTTCCTTGTTACCTCGGCAGACTGACTTGGGGATGAGGAGAGTGGGTTTGGTATTTAAGTCTTTGGCTGGAGTGTCTTTGTCTCCTCCTGGGGGCCAGGTTCTTAATTCCCAGAAGTAATGAATGAAGCCGTGGACTCTCCTCACCACGATGGAAATTAAATTATCAGGTAGGCATAATTTATGTTTCTTATTTCATGGCATGTGTGAATGCTGTGGCAAAAACTGTAAAACAAAAAAAAGTATATTTTTGCTTAGATTTTAGTAAATAATATTGAAAACGGGCAAGTGACCACTGGTGTTACTGTGATCTCCTGACTAAATTGTCATAAAGGGTAGCCACATGTGAAATAGGGGTCCATACAGGCTTTTGTGGGTTATAATATAGATTAGAGAGGCTCAGTTGTGTAGTACAGAAATAAAAGGACTTTTTTTCTTGCAAGGTGTTCACTGTTACCACAGGGATTAACTGACTATACAGACAACATTCATATATTTTTTTTAAGAAAGGGACTTGTCTACTATAAAATAAACTTTATTAGGGGTCTTAGATATACCAGATTTTTTTTATTGTGCATATAATGTAATACCCCCCAAGCAAATCCCCATGTGTTTTTTTAACTTTATTTTTAAAAGATGTGTTGTGTGCTACTTCTCCAAGCCTACTAGAGTTCCTCCATACCAAACTCATCAAACCATCAGCCAGATTACGAGTTTTGAGTTATCTGGGGTGCGGTGCTAACTTGCACGTTATTCTCACCGCTCCCTTCCCTACAGCGCTGGTATTACAGGTTTTTTCTAAACCCGACGTTAAAAGGCAAGAAGTGAGCGTAGAGCATAATTGAGCTCCATACCGCACTCCAATACCAGCGCTGCTTAAGTCAGCGGTGAGCGGTTGTACGTGCTGGTGCACGATTTCCCCATAGACATCAATGGGGAGAGCCAGCTAAGAAAAAGCCTAACACCTGCAAAAAAGCAGCGTAAAGCTCAGTAATGCAGCCCCATTGATTCCTATGGGAAAACTAAATTTATGTTTACACCTAACACCCTAACCTGAACCCCAAGTCTAAACACCCCTAATCTTACACTTATTAACCCCTAATCTGCCGCCCCGACATCGCCGACACCTACATTATACTTATTAACCCCTAATCTGCTGCTCCGGACATTGCTGCCACCTACATTATACTTATTAACCCCTAATCTGCTGCTCCGGACATCGCCGACACCTACATTATACTTATTAACCCCTAATCTGCTGCTCCGGACATTGCTGCCACCTACATTATACTTATTAACCCCTAATCTGCTGCTCCCAACATCGCCGACACCTACATTATATTTATTAACCCCTAATCTGCTGCCTACAACATCACCGACACCTACATAACATTATTAACTCCTAATCTACCGCCCCAACGTCGCCGCCTCTATAATAAACATATAAACCCCTAAACCGCCGTACTCCTGCATCACAAACATTAGTTAAATATTATTAACCCCTAATCTGCCGCCCCTAACATCACCGCCACCTACCTACATTTATTAACCCCTAATCTGCCGCCCCCACCGTCGCCGCCACTATATTAATTGTATTAACCCCTAAACCTAAGTCTAACCCTAACACCCCCTAACTTAAATATAATTAAAATAAATCTAAATAAAATCTACTATTATTACCTAAATAATTCCTATTTAAAACTAAATACTTACCTATAAAATAAACCCTAAACTAGCTACAATATAACTAATAGCTAGCGAGTTTTGCGTTATGAGGGGTGCGGTACTAACTTGCATGTTATTCTCACCGCTCACTTCCCTACAGCGCTGGTATTACAAGTTTTTCTAAACCCGGAGTTAAAAAGCAAGAAGTGAGCGTAGAGCAAAATTAAGCTCCATACCGCACTCCAATACCAGCGCTGCTTAAGTCAGCGGTGAGCTGGTTGTACGTGCTCGTGCACGATTTCCCCATAGACATCAATGGGGAGAGCCGTCTGAGAAAAAACCTAACACCTGCAAAAAAGCAGCGTAAAGCTCAGTAATGCAGCCCCATTGATTCCTATGGGGAAACTAAATTTATGTTTACACCTAACACCCTAACCTGAACCCTGAGTCTAAACACCCCTAATCTTACACTTATTAACCCCTAATCTGCCGCCCTCGACATCGCCGACACCTACATTATACTTATTAACCCCTAATCTGCCGCTCCGGACATCACCGCCACCTACAATCCTACATTATACTTATGAACCCCTAATCTGCTGCCCCCAACATCACCGACACCTACATTATATTTATTAACCCCTAATCTGCTGCCCACAACATCACCGACACCTACATAACATTATTAACCCCTAACTCTCACAATGATCTTTGGAACGAGACCTAAATTACACAAATTACAAAATTCCCATCTGCGCATCAAAACAAAATCCAATTGCACGCTGACCGCAGTCCACTCTTTCAAATACTTGGGTATGTTGTTAGACCCTAATCTATCTTTTGGCCGCCACATAGAAAAACTTGCATCTAAACTTTATCCAAAACTAGGTGCCCTGTACAGAAACAAATCTTGCTTCAGCCCTACAGTAAAAGAAAAGATTGTACAGCAAATGCTGATGCCTATCGTGGATTATGAAGACGTAGTATACGCACCTGCACCGCAAACTCACCTTAATAAACTTAATACATTGTATAACTCGTTCTGCCGCTTTGTGCTACGATGTAACTACAGGACCCACTATTGTGACATGCTAAAAGAACTAAACTGGCTGACGCTGGAATCCAGACGCACCCTACATCTTTCCTGCCTTGTGTTTAAGAGCCTTTTTAGGAAGCTCCCACCCTACCTGAGCAGAATGCTCTCTCCCCGGCTATTCCCACCTCCTATAACCTCCGATCCAGTACCAGCACATTATTTAGCTTGCCTCAATACAAAAAGAAAGCAGCTCGATCCTCTTTTTCCTACAGAGCGCTACAGTTATGGATCGACCTCCCGCACACTTTCAAACCTTCCCCAAGCCTAATATCCTTTAAGAGATCCGTCTCTACATATCTCAAAACAGAATGCACCTGTCATGGTTGATTATATATTTTGTACCTGTTCTATGTTACAGTTTCGCATATATTGTGTATTATTATTGTTTTTGTATTTTATTGCACCCTATTGTATCAATTGCAATGTTTTGTGATTACAGGACATACTTGAAAACGAGAGAAATCTCAATGTATCCTTCCTGGTAAAATATTTTATAAATAAATCTGCCGCCCCCAACGTCGCTGCCACTATAATAAACATAGTAACCCCTAAACCGCCGTACTCCCGCATCGCAAACACTAATTAAATATTATTAACCCCTAATCTGCCGCCCCCAACGTCGCCGCCACCTACCTAC
The DNA here is from genome assembly GCF_027579735.1 of Bombina bombina. Classification (NCBI taxonomy): domain Eukaryota; kingdom Metazoa; phylum Chordata; class Amphibia; order Anura; family Bombinatoridae; genus Bombina; species Bombina bombina. Next base: position 680,666,533 of record NC_069500.1, on the reverse strand, counting down.
ATTTATTAACCCCTAATCTGCCGCCCCCAACGTCGCCGCCACTATATTATATTTATTAACCCCTAAACCTAAGTCTAACCCTAACCTTAAATATTATTAAAATAAAACTAAATAAAAACCACTATTAATAAATAAATAATTCCTATTTAAAACTAAATACTTACCTATAAAATAAACCCTAAGCTAGCTACAATATAACTAATAGTTACATTGTAGCTAGCTTAGGGTTTATTTTTATTTTACAGGCAAGTTTGTATTTATTTTAACTAGGTAGAATAGTTACTAAATAGTTATTAACTATTTACTAACTACCTATTCAAAATAAATACAAATTTACCTGTAAAATAAAATCTAACCTAAGTTACACTAACACCTAACCTAACCCTACAATTAAATTAGATACAATTAGTTAAATAAAAAAAATAAAAAACACTAAATTACAGAAAATGAAAAACAAATTACAGGATCTTTAAACTAATTACACCTAATCTAATAGCCCTATCAAAATAAAAAAAGCCCCACCAAAATAAAAAAAAAAACCCTAGCCTAAACTAAACTTCCAATAGCCCTTAAAAGGGCCTTTTGCGGGGCATTGCCCCAACGAAATCAGCTCTTTTACCTGAAAAAAAAAAAATACAAACAACCCCCCCAACAGTAAAACCCACCACCCACATAACCAACCCCCCAAATAAAACCCTAACTAAAAAAACCTAAGCTCCCCATTGCCCTGAAACCCCCCCACCCAATAAACCCAATCCAATCAGCCAATAGAATGTGAGCTCAATCCTATTGGCTGATTGGATCAGCCAATAGAATTGAAGTTCAATCCTATTGGCTGATTGCATCAGCCAATAGGATTTTTTCAACCTTAATTCTGATTGGTTGATAGAATTCTATCAGCCAATTGGAATCTAAGGGACACCATCTTGGATGACGTCACTTAAAGGTACCTTCATTTGTCGGGTAGTCGTCGTTGGAAGAGGATGCTCCGCGCCGGATGTCTTGAAGATGGACCTGCTCCGCGCCGGATGGATGAAGACTTCTGCCCGTCTGGAGGACCACTTCTCCCGGCTTGGATGAAGACTTCTCCCGGCTTCGTTGAGGACTTCTTGCCGCTTCGATGAGGACTTCTCCTGGCTTCTTTGAGGATGGATGTCGGATCTTCAAAACTGCAAGTGAATTTTCAGGGGGTTAGTGTTAGGTTTTTTTAAGTGTTTATTGGGTGGGTTTTATTTTTAGGTTAGGGCTTTGGGCAGCAATAGAGCTAAATGCCCTTTTAATGGCAATGCCCATCTAAATGCCCTTTTAAGGGCAATGCCCATCCAAATGCCCTTTTCAGGGCAATGGGGAGCTTAGTTTTTTTTAGTTAGCATTTTATTTGGTGGGTTGGTTGTGTGGGTGGTGGGTTTTACTGTTGGAGGGGTTGTTTGTATTTTTTTTTTCAGGTAAAAGAGCTGATTTCTTTGGGGCAATGCCCCACAAAAGGCCCTTTTAAGGGCTATTGGTAGTTTAGGCTAGTTTTTTTTTTTATTTTGGTGGGGCTTTTTTTATTTTTATAGGGCTATTAGATTAGGTGTAATTAGTTTAAAGATCTTGTAATCTGTTTTTTATTTTCTGTAATTTAGTGGTTTTTTTGTAGTCTAGCTAATTGTATTTAATTTAGTTAATTGTATTTAATTTAGGGAATTTATTTAATTGTAGTGTAGTGTTAGGTGTTAGTGTAACTTAGGTTAGGTTTTATTTTACAGGGAAATTTGTATTTATTTTAGCTAGGTAGTTAGTAAATAGTTTATAACTATTTAGTAACTATTCTACCTAGTTAAAAACATAATTTATGCTTACCTGATAAATTCCTTTCTTCTGTTGTGTGATCAGTCCACGGGTCATCATTACTTCTGGGATATTATCTGCTCCCCTACAGGAAGTGCAAGAGGATTCACCCAGCAGAGTTGCTATATAGCTCCTCCCCTCTACGTCACCTCCAGTCATTCGACCAAAGACCAACGAGAAAGGAGAAACCAAGGGTGTAGTGGTGACTGAATTATAATTTAAAAAATATGTACCTGCCTTAAAAAACAGGGCGGGCCGTGGACTGATCACACAACAGAAGAAAGGAATTTATCAGGTAAGCATAAATTATGTTTTCTTCTGTTATGTGTGATCAGTCCACGGGTCATCATTACTTCTGGGATACCAATACCAAAGCAAAAGTACACGGATGACGGGAGGGATAGGCAGGCTCATTATACAGAAGGAACCACTGCCTGAAGAACCTTTCTCCCAAAAATAGCCTCCGAAGAAGCAAAAGTGTCAAATTTGTAAAATTTGGAAAAAGTATGAAGCGAAGACCAAGTTGCAGCCTTGCAAATCTGTTCAACAGAGGCCTCATTCTTAAAGGCCCAAGTGGAAGCCACAGCTCTAGTGGAATGAGCTGTAATTCTTTCAGGAGGCTGCTGTCCAGCAGTCTCATAGGCTAAACGTATTATGCTACGAAGCCAAAAAGAGAGAGAGGTAGCAGAAGCTTTTTGACCTCTCCTCTGTCCAGAATAAACGACAAACAGGGAAGAAGTTTGGCGAAAATCTTTAGTTGCCTGCAAGTAGAACTTGAGGGCACGAACTACATCCAGATTGTGTAGAAGACGTTCCTTCTTTGAAGAAGGATTTGGACACAAGGATGGAACAACAATCTCTTGATTGATATTCCTGTTAGTGACTACCTTAGGTAAGAACCCAGGTTTAGTACGCAGAACTACCTTGTCTGAGTGAAAGATCAGATAAGGAGAATCACAATGTAGGGCTGATAACTCAGAGACTCTTCGAGCCGAGGAAATAGCCATTAAAAATAGAACTTTCCAAGATAACAATTTTATATCAATGGAATGAAGGGGTTCAAACGGAACACCCTGTAAAATGTTAAGAACTAAGTTTAAACTCCATGGCGGAGCAACAGTTTTAAACACAGGCTTGATCCTAGCTAAAGCCTGACAAAAGGCCTGGATGTCTGAATTTTCTGACAGACGCCTGTGTAACAAGATGGACAGAGCTGAGATCTGTCCCTTTAATGAGCTAGCCGATAAACCCTTTTCTAAACCTTCTTGTAGAAAAGACAATATCCTAGGAATCCTAACCCTACTCCAGGAGTAATCTTTGGATTCACACCAGTATAGGTATTTACGCCATATTTTATGGTAAATCTTTCTGGTAACAGGCTTCCTAGCCTGTATCAGGGTATCAATAACCGACTCAGAAAAACCACGTTTTGATAAAATCAAGCGTTCAATTTCCAAGCAGTCAGCTTCAGAGAAGTTAGACTTTGATGTTTGAATGGACCCTGAATCAGAAGGTCCTGTCTTAGAGGTAGAGACCAAGGCGGACAGGATGACATGTCCACTAGATCTGCATACCAAGTCCTGCGCGGCCATGCAGGCGCTATTAGAATCACTGATGCTCTCTCCTGTTTGATTTTGGCAATCAATCGAGGAAGCAGTGGGAAGGGTGGAAACACATAAGCCATCCTGAAGTTCCAAGGTGCTGTCAAAGCATCTATCAGAACCGCTCCCGGATCCCTGGATCTGGATCCGTAGCGAGGAAGTTTGGCGTTCTGGCGAGACGCCATGAGATCTATCTCTGGTTTGCCCCAACGTCGAAGTATTTGGGCAAAGACCTCCGGATGAAGTTCCCACTCCCCTGGATGAAGAGTCTGGCGACTCAAGAAATCCGCCTCCCAGTTCTCCACTCCCGGGATGTGGATTGCTGACAGGTGGCAAGAGTGAGACTCTGCCCAGCGAATTATCTTTGATACTTCTATCATTGCTAGGGAGCTTCTTGTCCCTCCTTGATGGTTGATGTAAGCTACAGTCGTGATGTTGTCCGACTGAAACCTGATGAACCCCCGAGTCTTTAACTGGGGCCAAGCTAGAAGGGCATTGAGAACTGCTCTCAATTCCAGAATGTTTATTGGCAGGAGACTTTCCTCCTGACTCCATTGTCCCTGAGCCTTCAGAGAATTCCAGACAGCGCCCCAACCTAGAAGGCTGGCGTCTGTTGTTACAATTGTCCAGTCCGGCCTGCTGAACGGCATCCCCCTGGACAGATGTGGCCGAGAAAGCCACCATAGAAGAGAGTTTCTGGTCTCTTGATCCAGATTCAGAGTGGGGGACAAATCTGAGTAATCCCCATTCCACTGACTCAGCATGCACAATTGCAGCGGTCTGAGATGTAGGCGTGCAAAGGGAACTATGTCCATTGCTGCTACCATTAAGCCGATCACCTCCATGCATTGAGCTACTGACGGGAGTTGAATGGAATGAAGGACACGGCATGCATTTAGAAGCTTTGTTAATCTGTCTTCTGTCAGATAAATCTTCATTTCTACAGAATCTATAAGAGTCCCCAAGAATGGAACTCTTGTGAGAGGAAAGAGAGAACTCTTCTTTTCGTTCACTTTCCATCCATGCGACCTTAGAAATGCCAGAACTAACTCTGTATGAGACTTGGCAGTTTGAAAGCTTGAAGCTTGTATCAGAATGTCGTCTAGGTACGGAGCTACCGAAATTCCACGCGGTCTTAGTACCGCCAGAAGGGCACCCAGAACCTTTGTAAAGATTCTTGGAGCCGTAGCCAATCCGAATGGAAGGGCTACAAACTGGTAATGCCTGTTTAAGAAGGCAAACCTTAGATACCGGTAATGATCTTTGTGAATCGGTATGTGAAGGTAAGCATCCTTTAAATCCACTGTGGTCATGTACTGACCCTCTTGGATCATGGTTAAGATTGTCCGAATAGTTTCCATTTTGAACGATGGAACTCTTAGGAATTTGTTTAGGATCTTTAAATCCAAGATTGGCCTGAAAGTTCCCTCTTTTTTGGGAACCACAAACAGGTTTGAGTAAAACCCTTGTCCTTGTTCCGACCGCGGAACCGGATGGATCACTCCCATTAATAATAGATCTTGTACACAGCGTAGAAACGCGTCCTTCTTTATTTGGTTTGTTGACAACCTTGACAGATGAAATCTCCCTCTTGGGGGAGAGAATTTGAAGTCTAGAAGGTATCCCTGAGATATGATCTCTAGCGCCCAGGGATCCTGGACATCTCTTGCCCAAGCCTGGGCGAAGAGAGAAAGTCTGCCCCCCACTAGATCCGGTCCCGGATCGGGGGCCCTCGGTTCATGCTGTCTTTGGGGCAGCAGCAGGTTTACTGGCCTGCTTGCCCTTGTTCCAGGACTGGTTAGGCTTCCAGCCTTGTCTGTAACGAGCAACAGCTCCTCCCTGTTTTGGTGCAGTGGAAGTTGGCGCTGCTCCTGCTTTGAAATTCCGAAAGGGACGAAAATTAGACTGTCTAGCCTTAGCTTTGGCTTTGTCTTGAGGTAGAGCGTGGCCCTTACCTCCTGTAATGTCAGCAATAATTTCTTTCAAACCGGGCCCAAATAAAGTTTGCCCCTTGAAGGGTATATTAAGTAATTTGGACTTAGAAGTTACATCAGCCGACCAGGATTTTAGCCACAGCGCCCTACGTGCCTGAATGGCGAATCCTGAATTCTTAGCCGTAAGTTTGGTTAAATGTACTACGGCCTCCGAAATAAATGAATTAGCTAGTTTAAGGACTCTAAGCCTGTCCGTAATGTCGTCCAGCGTAGCTGAACTAAGGTTCTCTTCCAGAGACTCAATCCAAAATGCTGCCGCAGCCGTGATCGGCGCGATGCATGCAAGGGGTTGTAATATAAAACCTTGTTGAACAAACATTTTCTTAAGGTAACCCTCTAATTTTTTATCCATAGGATCTGAAAAAGCACAGCTATCCTCCACCGGGATAGTGGTACGCTTAGCTAAAGTAGAAACTGCTCCCTCCACCTTAGGGACCGTTTGCCATAAGTCCCGTGTGGTGGCGTCTATTGGAAACATCTTTCTAAATATTGGAGGGGGTGAGAACGGCACACCGGGTCTATCCCACTCCTTAGTAACAATTTCAGTTAATCTCTTAGGTATAGGAAAAACGTCAGTACTCGCCGGTACCGCAAAGTATTTATCCAACCTACACATTTTCTCTGGTATTGCAACAGTGTTACAATCGTTGAGAGCTGCTAAGACCTCCCCTAGTAAAACACGGAGGTTTTCCAATTTAAATTTAAAATTTGAAATATCTGAATCCAATCTGTTTGGATCAGAACCGTCACCTACAGAATGAAGCTCTCCGTCCTCATGCTCTGCAAGCTGTGACGCAGTATCAGACATGGCCCTAGAATTATCAGCGCACTCTGTTCTCACCCCAGAGTGATCACGCTTGCCTCTTAGTTCTGGTAATTTAGCCAAAACTTCAGTCATAACAGTAGCCATATCTTGTAATGTTATCTGTAATGGCTGCCCAGATGTACTAGGCGCCATAATATCACGCACCTCCTGGGCGGGAGATGCAGGTACTGACACGTGAGGCGAGTTAGTCGGCATAACTCTCCCCTCGCTGTTTGGTGAAATTTGTTCAATTTGTACAGATTGGCTTTTATTTAAAGTAGCATCAATACAGTTAGTACATAAATTTCTATTGGGCTCCACATTGGCATTGGAACAAATGACACAGGTATCTTCCTCTGAATCAGACATGTTTAACACACTAGCAATAAACATGCAACTCGGTTGCAATTTTATTTAATAAAAACGTACTGTGCCTCAAGAAGCACTAAACGATTAAATGACAGTTGAAATAATGAACTGAAAAACAGTTATAGCATCACTCTTAACAAACAACACACTTTTTAGCAAAGGTTTGTTCCCATTAGTAAAATAACACTAATTAAATTTTAAACATAAAAATTACAGAGCAACGTTTTAAATCACAGTCACTATATAAGTCTCACAGCTCTGCTGAGAGAATCTACCTCCCTTCAAAGAAGTTTGAAGACCCCTGAGTTCTGTTAGAGATGAACCGGATCATGCAGAAAAACTGACTGGGAATTTTTGATGCGTAGCAAAGAGCGCCAAAAACGGCCCCTCCCTCTCACACACAGCAGTGAGAGAGAAACGAAACTGTCATAATTAACACAAGCAAACTGCCAAGTGGAAAAATAATGCCCAAATATTTATTCACTCAGTACCTCATTAATGCAAACGATTCTACATTCCAGCAAAAACGTTTAACATGAAAAATACCTATTAAAAGGTTTAATGTACTTTTACAGAGTAATTCCGGTGTAATACCATCTCCAGAATACTAAAGTGTAAAGCATACATACATGTTCATTATAACGGTATGGCAGGATTTTTTCATCAATTCCATTCAGAAAATAAAAACTGCTACATACCTCAATGCAGATTCAACTGCCCGCTGTCCCCTGATCTGAAGTTTTTACCTCCCTCAGACGGCCGAGAAACAGCAATATGATCTTAACTACTCCGGTTAAAATCATAAGAAAAACTCTGGTAGATTCTTCTTCAAACTCTGCCAGAGAGGTAATAACACGCTCCGGTGCTATTGTAAAATAACAAACTTTTGATTGAAGTTCTAAAAACTAAGTATAATCACCATAGTCCTCTCACACCTCCTATCTAGTCTTTGGGTGCAAGAGAATGACTGGGGGTGACGTAGAGGGGAGGAGCTATATAGCAACTCTGCTGGGTGAATCCTCTTGCACTTCCTGTAGGGGAGCAGATAATATCCCAGAAGTAATGATGACCCGTGGACTGATCACACATAACAGAAGAAATAAATACAAACTTGCCTGTAAAATAAAAATAAACCCTAAGCTAGATACAATGTAACTATTAGTTATTTTGTAGCTAGCTTAGGGTTTATTTTACAGGTATTTATTTTTAAATAGGAATAATTTAGGTAATAATGGTAGGTTTTATTTAGATTTATTTTAATTATATTTCAGTTAAGGGGTGTTAGGGTTAGGGTTAGACTTAGGCTTAGGGGTTAATAAATATAATATTAAATTGTTGTTGATGAGGGATGTATAAGAGGACCCCAAGAAAACTTCTTGTAATAATCCAGTATATAGAGCCCAATGTGGATTAATATATTAATACACCATTACTCAATAATCAGCATATATGTACTACATAGAGCTGTGTAGTTGGAGGGGGTGCTGACTGTCAGTTGTACATAAGTAATAAAGAGAGAGAGAAAATTTGACAGTAACTTAGCACGCAAAAGGGTGTCCTATTCACTATCCATATAAATAGGTACAGGAGAGATCACCAGGATTCAGTGATCAATTTAAAACGTAACTTTTACTATCATGAATATATAAAATAGTGTAAATAACCACAGTGTGCTAATATGTACAGAAAGTGATTAAAACTTGAAACATAGGATTATGGATTAAACATAGGATTCATAGGATTAAAAATGAAACATAGGGTATGGGTCTCCTCAGTGTCACTATAAGGCATAGAGAATTAGTATCATAACAAACAGCCACACAGCCCAGTGCAAACCAATAAACGGGGCTCACGGATTGCAAAAGACACTATCTGAAAAATAGGATTGACCTTGGTACAAATTACACTATTCTATGCAATACTGGAGCCCAGGTAAACAAAGTTCTGTGTTGCTGACGACAGACTAGGAGGACACGGCCTCCATAAATTAGCAAATAAATGCCCAATGCAAACAGACTATTAAGAGGCAGACACTAGCACCCTATACACGCCTGATGCGCATTTTGCCGCTAGCACGGCTTTCTCAAAGGCAATCCCGATACCCGGCAAAACCTCCTGTCTTTATTTAGAGTGTAACCAATCATAAACGAGTGTGGTCACATACATAAATATAATAAAGTGGAGGCGAGGTTGGGGGCGGCAGATTAGCGGTTAATAAATGTAGGTAGGTGGAGGCCGATGTTAGGGACAGCAGATTAGGGGTTAATAATATGTAACTAGTGTTTGCTAGGCGAGAGTACAGCGGTTTAGGGGTTAATATGTTTATTATAGTGGCGGCAATGTCGGAAGCGGCAGATTAGGGGTTAATAATTTTATTTTAGTGTTTGCGATGTGGGAGGGCCTCGGTTTAGGGGTTAATAAGTAGTTTATGAGTGTTAGTGTACTTTTTAGCACTTTAGTTATGAGTTTTATGCTACAGCGTTGTAGTGTAAAACTCATTACTACTGACTTTAAAATGCGTTACGAATCTTGACGGGATAGGGTGTACCGCTCACTTTTTGGCCTCCCAGGACAAGCTCGCAATACCGGCGCTATGGAAGTCCCATAGAAAAAAGACTATACGCAATTTGCGTAAGTTGATTTGCGGTACGTCCAAAAAAGTGTGCGGTGCCCCTAAATCTGCAAGACTCGTAATACCAGCGGTAGTAAAAAGCAGGTTTATGAGGCTTAACGCTGCTTTTTTACTCAGAACACAAGACTCATAATCTAGCCGCATGTATTTTAGTGGGAGCATTGAAATCTTTACACTATATGACACATAAGTTAAGACAAAGACCGCTGCTTCTTAACTCCTGTTTCCGGGAAGCCTGAAGGCTCACGTGGAAACGGGCATTCAGGGCCATTCGGCCCTGCCCAATAAATTGGCCCCCATGGACTCTCTAAGGGTCTAATGATAAAATATATAAGCAGACTTCACTGGAACTGAACTCACTAACTGAAGCGCAGGACCAGGAAGTTCCAGAAAAATGATAGATGACTCCCATAAAGCTTTCTGCTCAGATGAGATGATCTAGATATAAAATGATCCTCCAGCACTGCAAGATCTCAAAAGCCACATTTTGATATACTTCTGTAAGGGTGGTGTTCTCTGCATTTCTGTATGTGAAAGAGACACAAGCCCAGTGCAATATAGCACTGCATGACATGAGAGTTTTGTTACACTTACACTTTGTGCTTTGTATTTTATTTTACTTTACACTTCAGATTGGGTCCTTTCAGTATTATTACATTTAAAGGGATAATCTACTCCAGAAATGTTATTGGTTAAAAAGATAGATAATCCCTTTATTACCCATTCCCCAGTTTTGCATAACCAACATGCTTATATTAACTTTTTACATCTGTGATTACCTGGAATCTAAGCCCATGCAATCTGTACCCTTATTTCAGTTACAATGTAGCCAATCAGTGCTGACTCATAAATAACTCCATGGGAGTAAGCACAATGTTATCTATATGGCATACATGAACTAGCAGTGTCAAATTGAAAAATGGTCAAATCCACTGACATTCGAAATTCATGGAAAACAAAACCTTTAGAATTTTGTTCATAATCCCTAAATCTCACTTATCTCAGTACAAGGAAGGTGACCTTTTTTATCCTTTATTTTTACATAATTTTGCTGGTTTATTAGAGACTTTCAAAAGAACATTTGCATCTAAATGCAGTCTCTAGGAGTGGTTAGTTACCAGACTGATATCTCTACCTGGTGAGTTGAATTTAACCAGTTACGTAGCATTCAGAGAAAACACATTTTAATTAGAATGTAATCCTCAGACTGATGCTGCTTGCTGACCCTGTCAAAACAAATCCTAAATTTAATCCAGCTTCTCTTATCTGTATAACAAATCATTTCAGTAATGTATTTGCTACCAATGAACCCTGTACATTTAGCCACTAATCAACAGGTGCAATAATGGGCCGGCTCCTAAGCTTACAATCCTGCTTTTTCAAATTTAACCACAATCTCTAAAAAAAGAAGAGATTACCAATTTTTCAAATAAAGATAGCAAGAGAAGGAAGAAAAATTGATAATAGTAGTAAATTAGAAATGTGCTTATAATAGCATGCTCTATCAAACCATGAAAGAAAAAATTTGGGCTTTATAAGCCTTTAAAGGTATGTAATTTAAAACAACTTTCCAATTTAATTTTATCTCCAATTTTGCTTTGTTATCTTGGTATTCTTAGTTGAAAACTAAAACTAGGTAGGCTCATATGCTAATTTCTTAGACCTTGATGGCCGCCTCTTATCTGAATGTATTTTTCACAACTAGAGGGTGTTCATGTGTGTCATATAGATAACATTGTGCTCATGCCTGTGGAGTTACCTAGGAGTCAGTACTGTCAAAAGAACTTAAATAAAGGGGCATTCTGCAGGAGGCTTAAATTAAAGATAATCATAGAGGTAGAAAGTGTATTAATATAACTGTGTTGGTTATCTAAAACTAGGGAATGGGTAGTAACGGGATTATCTATCTTTTTAATCAATAACAATTTGGCTGTAGACTGTCCCTTTAAGGATATGTCAGTTCTTTTAAGGGTATTTTAAAGGAGCATATGGAACATAAGGGTTAATAATTAGTTGTTAATGTGACATTGCTGAAACTAATAATTGTATTGAGGTAATTTGGCATTGTTTTAGTACCCAAGGAAACATGTCTGATTGTGAGGTACTGTTGCACTCCTGTTTTTCTACTTATTATTTTAATATACTGGGCTAAATATAGATGATGATATTATTTTATACACAAGCCTCTTCAGTTCTTGATTTCCAAAGACAGCAATCAACAAAAACACTCACCCAATATTATGTGTTATTATTAATTATATATTTGTATCTACTGTAGCCTATTACTAAAATGTACATCACTTAATCGTTTTGTGGAGCTAATAAAGATTTTTCCAACTTATTATAGCATTTTTGTGATTGCGCCTCAGAACTCTACGGTAGTAGATGAGCTTCTATTCACTAGTATGTGCCATATAGGCAAAATAATGTTAAACCCAAAATTAAATTCCCTATAAAGGCCTAGATTATAAATGGAGTGCAAAAATAGTAGCGCTATTGTGGGTGAATATCGCTGAAAATCAATTCTATAGCTCTTCAATTTTTGCGCTCATATTTAAGACCAAAGTTACTTTTTATTGGTTGAGTGATAGTCTAGAGTGCACTGATATCTGCATGTCAGAATGCCCAGGTGCGCTAAATCCCTCACACAAACTTTTATCATGCAGTAAAATTCATGTGGAATATCACTTGGGCACTAAGCTGAGGGTGCGCTAAGCCGATGATGTCCAAGTAGTGGAGTTGTTCCTGTAGTTCTGTGCTATATTATAAATAAGTGGTCTATTTATGAAGCAGCGGATGCTGCTTCCAACCCTCTCCGCTTCAGTTCTGACTGAAGCGGAAGTTAAGAAGCTGCGGTCTTAATGATGTTGGCATTTATCGATGAGCGGTGGACATGATTCGCTATAGCATGTCTGTCCGCACCTACATAAATAGACCCCTAGGTCTCAAAAAGCACTAAAATCTACAGAGGTATTTTGAATTTCCTTCTTAATATGAGGAGAGTCTACGGCTTCATTCCTTACTTGTGGGAAATACTGAACCTGGCCACCAGGAGGAGGCAAAGACACCCCAGCCAAAGGCTTAAATACCTCCCCCACTCCCCTCATCCCCCAGTCATTCTTTGCCTTTCATCACAGGAGATTGACAGAGAAGTGTCAGAAGATACGGAGTAGTTCCTTATGAAGGGTAGTATTCTTTGGAATGGAACTGTAGTTTTAAGTAGTCTTGTCAGCCTCTCAGTGAGAGCATTGGCGAATGTTAGAGTCTGGAGATGCAGGGAGAGTCTTTCTGCAAACCCATCCAGACTCATATTAACAGCTCCTAAGCAATCAGTGTTGATGAGTTTCACTGCCTGCTTCTATCACTCAAGTCCATGTCAGGAGCAATGCTACAAGACTGTCAAACTTGAGAGGCTGTGTTTCTGTTCCACGGCATAGATTCCAGTAAGATCGTTTCATTTTTTATTCACATTTGATAAAGCAAGAAGACAGGGTCACAGTGTGACTCCTTTTATCTGAAGGGAATCAAGAGTTAATGTCTCCGGAAGGGGATTATTCAACAGGAGGGATTAATCACATATTTTTAATATTGTGTTTATGCTGTGATATCTGTGAGATGTGGCTCAGGAAGATGTTGGAATATACAGGTTTTACTTTCATTTTGGAGCGCTGCGCAGCCAGTTAGGCTTGGCACGCTTTTAGTGGTGCAGGGCAGTCCTGCATGGTGCACCATGTGACCGGGTGTGGTCACAGTGATCTCTTCTTCCTAACCGTGCGGTGTCTGGAGATGAAGCGGTTTCTCTCTTGGGCCTGGGTCATAGGAGGTGGTGAGTGCCCCAGCCATTGGGGTATAAAGGTGCCATTTATCTTTGTCTATAGTCCTTTGTATAAAAGCGCAAGCTATGGAGGACTCTGATACGTTAGAGGGTACTCCCTCTTTACCTAAAGCTAATGCCTGTTTATATTGTGAGGAGGCCACAGTATACACGCCTGCTCAATTATGTTCCACATGCCTTGATAAAGTAATCTTATCAAAGAAAGCTAATATGTTTAGTACTACTGAGCCTTCTACCTCTGAGTAAGGTGCGCACCCTACACTCATCTCCTAATACACATGCAGCTTCCCATAGAACTCCTATTCCTCCATCTGGAGGTCATCGCTCAGGGATACATGATAGGTTTCAAGTCTCATCCTCCCAGGGGCAGATTCCTCTTATCAAACCTGTCTTCAAGGCCAGAAAATAGAGAGGTGTGTGAGGGACCTCTCCGCCCTCGGGGTCATTGTACCGGTACCTCCAGCAGAGAGTGGTCTGGGAAACGACTCAAACCTGATTGTGGTCCCAAAGAAGGAGGGCACTTTTAATCCAATTCTGGACCTAAAGTTTTTAAACAAATTTCTGGCTGTCCCCTCATTCAAGATGGAGACAATAAGGTCCATTCTTCCTTTAGTCCAGGAAGGACAATTTTTGACCACGATAGACCTGAAGGATGCCTACCTTCATGTCCCTATACACAAGGAACACTTCAAGTTCCTAAGATTTGCGTTCCTGGACCAGCACTTCCAGTTCATTGCACTTCTGTTTGTTCTAGCTACTGCTCCAAGAATTTTTACGAATGTTCTGGGGACTCTGCTTGCTGTGGCCAGAACCAGAGGGATTGCAGTGGCGCCGTAATTAGACAATATTTTAGTCCAAGCACCGTCCTGTCGTCTGGTAGAGGACCATTCGAAAGCACTTCTTTCTCTTCTTCGATCTCATGGATGGAAGATAAACTAAGAAAAGAGTTCTCTTTTTCCCAGTACCAGGGTGGAATTCCTGGGTACGATAATATCCTCCATATCCATGATGATATTTCTTACAGACCAGAGACGTTACAAGCTAACTTCCAATTGTCTTGCCCTCCAGACCTCCTTCAGGCCATCTGTGGCTCGGTGTATGGAGGTAATTGGACTCATGCTGTCCTGCATGGACATCATTCCCTTTGCCAGATTCCATCTAAGACCTCTTCAGTTGTGCATGCTGAGACAGTGGAACGGCAATAATAATAAATAGCCTCGAGAAGAATTCCTTCTCCCGATCAACATCTTGGAACTTTGAGCAATCTTCAATGCTCTGAAGGCTTGGCCCCTTCTGGGTTCGGCCCAGTTTTTCAGATTCCAATCAGACAACATAACCTTGGTGGCTTGCATCAACCATCAGGGGGGAACGAGGAGCTCCCTAGCTATGAGGGAAGTATCTCGGATTTTGGATTGGGCGGAGGCCCACAACTCCTCGCTGTCAGTGATCCACATTCTGGGTGTGGACAACTGGGAAGCGATATCCTCAGCAGACAATCTTTTCAACTGGGGGAATGGTCTCTCTATCCCGAGATGTTTGCAGAGATTTGCAGCAGATGGGGGACACCCAAAATAGATCTTATGGCATGCCAGCTTAATTCCAAGCTACCCAGATATGGGTCGTGGTCCAGGGATCCTCAGACGGAGCTAATAGATGCATTAGCAGACATCCCAAGAACTAATTTCAGGGAGGTGCCCCCCACTCAACCAATAGAAAGTATGGGAGTCTGGCACAATAGAAAGTATGGGAGTCTTGCACAATATACAGTATGGGAGTCTGCACAATATACAGTATGGGAGTCTGCATAATAGAAAATATGAGAGTGTGCACAATAGAAAGTATGGGAGTCTGCACAATATACAGTATGGGAGTGTTCACATTATACAGCATGGGAGTCTGCACAATATACAGTATGGGAGTCTGCACAATAGAAAGTATGGGAGTGTTCACAATAGAAAGTATAGGAGTCTGCACAATATACAGTATGGGAGTCTGCACAATATACAGCATGGGAGTCTGGCACAATATACAGCATGGGAGTCTGGCACAATATACAGCATGGGAGTCTGGCACAATAGAAAGTATGGGAGTCTGGCTAGCTCTCTTCAGGGACAGATTTCGGCCCTATCTGTTTTACTGCACAAGAGGCTCGCTGAATTTCCAGATGTCCAGTCTTTTGTTCAGGCACTGACTAGAATCAGACCTGTTTTTCGACCTAGTTTTTCTCCTTGGAGTTTAAATCTTGTTCTTAAGGTTTTGCAGAGGGCTCCGTTTGAGCCTATGCACGGCCTTGACATTAAATTACTATCTTGGAAGGTTCTCTTTTTGCCTCAGCACGCAGAGTATCTGAAATGGCTGCTTTGCAATGTGAGCCCCCTTACCTAGTATTCCATGTAGATAAGGCTGTTCTTTGTACTGGGTTAGGTTTTCTTCCTAAGGTTGTTTCTGCTCGCAACATCAATCAAGAGATTGTCGCTCCTTCCTTGTGTACTAGCCCTTCTTCCTTGTGTACTAGCCCTTGTTTCTTGTCTATTCTCGAAAACTATTCTCAGAAAGCCTTGTCCACTTCCTTCAGAGTATTAAGGCTCATTCTACTAGAGTAGTGGCTTCCTCTTGGGCCTTCAAGAATGAGGCATCTATGGAGCAGATTTTTAAGGCAGCTACCTGGTCCTCCTTACATACTTTTTCAAAATTTTACAAGTTTGACATTTTTGCTTCACCTGAAGCATCTTTAGGGAGAAATGTTTCACAGACTGCGGTGCCCTCAGAATAGGGTCAACCTCTCTTTTTACCCTCCCGTTTCATTCAGTTTCCTCTAGAGCTTGGGTATATGTTTCCCACAAGTAAGCAATGAAGCCGTGGACTCTCCTCATATTAAGAAGGAAAACATAAATTATGCTTGCCAGATCATTTCCTTTCCTTCTGTATGAGGATAGTCCACGGCCCCCACCCGTTTTCTCCATTGGGCGGACCTAAATTTTGTTTGATTCTTCTGGCATCATTTATACCCTGATATTTCTCTTACTGTTCCTTATTCCCTCTGTAGAATGACTGGAGGATGAGGGGAGTGGTTTTTTTTTTAAGTCTTTGGCTAGGGTGTCTTTGCCTCCTCCTGGTGGCCAGGTTCAGTATTTCCCACAAGTAAGGAATGAAGCCGTGGACTCTCCTCATAAAGAAGGAAAGGAAATGATCTGGTAAGCATAATTTATGTTTTTGCTCAAGAGTAAGACTTAGCTCATCACTTTTAATGCAAGTATAATAAGCTTTAATAGTTCTGGCTGCATTAGGATGCTCTATTTAAAATGTGTAACTATGCACTTGTAATACCAGATTTATATTATTCTTAGTGCAAGATAAAACACTGACAATTACGCTCCACTTGTAATATAGCCCAAACATTTAATTATGCATGGTAAAACTACTTTGCAACACACTCTCATCATTTATTTAGCCTGCTCCTCCTGTAATTTAAATTTTTACATTGTAGGTTTTGACTTCTCCAAAGAGACTTGAATCATTCTTAATTTCCGATGCTTAAAACATGACATTAAAGGGACACTCAAGTCAAAATTAAACTTTCATAATTCAGATAGAGCATGCAATTTTAAACAACTTTCCAATTGCATTAACAAAATGTGCAGTCTTTTTATAGATACAATTTTTGAGCCACCAGCTCCTACTGAGCATGTGCAAGAATTCACAGAATATACGTCTATGCACTTGTGATTGGCTGATCTACTACTTATTTGAAGTTCAGTGCTATTGCATTGTCTTTCATCATGTATTTGTTGATTATGTAAATCTGCTGTATTTACTGTTTCTTTAATGCCTATTCAGTCTACTTTTAACCTGTGATCTTGTAACATTAATCATAAATAATGTATTGAGTGTCATGGTTTTTAATACTGAGCATGAATTAAATAAAGTAGACAAACAAAAAGTGGTGCAATAGTGTGTTAGAAGCTTTATTCTCAAATAAAGTAAACTAGAATTCATGCTGTTAGTAATGTTTTGCAAGTCTTATAGTACTATAAGCACATTTTTAATTACATTGGAGTAAGTGTACCAGGGCAGTAGAATATAGCTCTAGACTTCTTAATGTTTCCAATCATCACACAGAACACTACACTTGCATTAAAATTTGTAACCAACTCTGATTACTTCACTATTTGTTATTATAGTAATTTTAAAGAGACACTAACCCCAAATTGTTTCTTTAATGATTCAGACAGAGCATGCAGTTTTAAGCAACTTTCTAATTTACTCCTACTATCATTTTTTTTTTTTATAAGATTTTTATTGAGGTTAAAAACAATACAAAGCAAAACAAAACTTGCCACATAAGCAGTCCTTCAGTCAGTAAGGGATAATTACATAAAAAACAAAACTGTACATTACAACCTTGATGAAGTACACATCTTTGAAGAGATTAAGTTAATAGTTGGGAACCAAAGATAACAAATACTGATTACAATAAAAAATGTTTCCCATGCAATGTTCTACTAGTGGCAACCTAAGACATATACAAACCTCAGTTTTCTATATGGGAATAGATATTTGACCCCTTTGAAAATATTAACTGTAGGAGTATAAATAAATTTTCCCTTATTAAATAGTGGCCACTCTTGGACCACACCAACTATACACAGAACATACTTAAGGGAAACTTGGGGGGAAGGGGGGAAAAGGGCCACTTTTGGACCCTAGTGAATGTTTGATCTGAGAAGACCCGTGAAATAGCTACATAGACTGGGCCTATTATACCCTGAAAGGAAGGGGATCTATTCTAGCTTCTGTGAAAATATTAAAAAAAAAATATATATAACTATAACACTAAGTAATATAGATAAATAAACATGTAGAGAAAAACTTGTGAGATGGGATACCACATACTTCAACCCTTTTAAACTACTGTATGGTGGATTAAAGACATAGATCCTGCACGACATAGTGGTATTATAGTACCCAGGGGTATGTAAAGGTTAGGAAAGTATTAATCTCATTTCAGGTTAAGCTGAGGGGCTAAAATGAGAGGGGTTCCCACCACTTACATCAGTAGAGATTCTTAAGACACAGCATATCAGTAGTATATTTACAGTGAGCTAGAACACATAAGTAGACGGCTTGCTTCACATAGTAGGGGAAATCTTTTTTTTTTATTTTCTTTTTACAAAGACAGAGAAGGACAATATTATATCCAATATAAAAACATGTGTCGCAGTGACTATACATAATAAAAAATACAGCTGTATAGGTATAAAACAAAAAGGAAGAGTGTCTATTATACCATTCTAATCAATCAAAATTATCTTAGGACACCTGTGTTTAAATCAACTAGCAGTGAAAAGATGAAACATAATAAATAAAAAGGCAATGCATAAAATAACCTGTTAAACCTTTATATGTTAGCTAGTCCTTCCTTGTCTCGTGAATTTTCCCCCTTTTTCCCCCCCCCCCTAATGGCGGAACAACTCGTGTCACTCATGTCACTCATGTCGGCCTGGGCAAAAAAAAAGGGGAAATCTTAATATGCAACAGATAAGTAGACTGCTTGCTTCACATAGTAGGGGAAATCTTAATATGCAACAGATAAGTAGACTGCTTGCTCCACATAGTAGGGGAAATCTTAATATGTAAGGGATCAAGCTGTCCCGGCCGTGGACAGCCCACTTTCCACCTAAGCAGTAATGTGGATATTAATACTAGGTATTCAGTTGGCAGTAACAAAAATATATCTATAACCCCCTACAGTAGCTATCCTGGAATATAGGATGATATTATATATGAACAGATCAATCATACAGGGTGAAGCTCACTCTTCTTTTTATGTTGCAGTGTATATGAGTTATATAGCAAAATGTGCGCCATAATATTAAAAAAAACACGTCCTAAAGTACAATAAATAAAAACCTTAAAGCCTATGCTAACCTGTAAAGTTACATGAAATATATTGAAAACAAAAATTCAGTTGGAATAACAGAGAACCCCCTCAGATTTCAACTTAAAGGGCATAAAAGGTATCCCACTTAGGCTGTAAGTTTATTACCGCTGAATAACTGGGAAATCTAGACTAGCTTAAACCTCAGTAAACTCGACAATAGATCAGATACATAGGTGTTTAACCTGCAGGCAGGCCCTCAATAGTTTATCCGATGCCTATTTTCACTCTATCTGGTGTTAGGGAATAGTCTTTTCCCAGTGTTGAGTGGTCAAAAAGAAATATAGACAGGGACATCCACCTTTTACCTAGTAGGCATAGTCTTGGAAGAGTCTCATGTAGAAGATCTGTGTTTTCAATAATCTGGCGATCACAGACTGTATCGTTCCGGTGGAGCTCTAAACTAGCAACCGGTAGGGACAGTTCTCTCTGCCAAGCTGTTGCGTGTTTAATTCGACAAGTCCAGGAAAGCAGGGTATGAACCTGTAGTGGAGCACAAATCTCGATGTGAGCCTATAAGGTCTGAGGAACTGCAGCGGGGTCCCGCACAGTCTGCCCACAGAGCTCTTCACCTAGTATTAGAGGAGCGGCTTTAGTAGAATCCTTGGTTACAGCTGACAAAGTGTTCACGGGTCTTGTGTCTCCCGGTTCCTCTCTCAGTTATGCGAGTGTCATGGTAAGCTCCCATATGTGGGGATTCCTCACTCGTGCATGGCTTGCTGTACAGGGTGTCCACCTCAAAGGCAAGATATAACTGCAGCTCAAATCGCTGCAACTGCTCAGCAATCGCCAATGTTAACCTCTGCTCCCATATAGTAAGACGGTCACTGTCCGGGACAGAATCTCCACCATGTAGGACTTTTCCCCCGAACATGGTTCCCTTCATATAATGTCAGGCCCAGCCAACTTAATTAGGAGAGATCGTTCAATTTTCATTTCTGTATCCTATTACAGGATTTCTTAACCCCAGAGTTTGGGGGGGGGGGGTTAACTGTGCGGCAGCCCCAGACCTATGCTTCAATCTCCCCACAGGCCTTGCTTCTAGAGATCCTCACGCTACACGAGCGTAGCTGGTTGCAAAATGGTTACTAGGCCCATGGAGACGAGTGTCGCACAGCTGTCTCAGAGAACATAGGAATAAACGCAGTCAAAACATCCACTCTTAACATCTGCTGGATCTCTGCTGAACAGATGTGGACATAGTCTATAGTAAGGTAGATTTGGTATATGAAACTCACCTAAAATCTTTTCAAACTTAAGGAGCTTCATAAAGACACGTCCATCCGCAGTGAGAACAGGCTCCGCCCCCACTCCTACTATCAATTTTTATTCGTTCTCTTGCTATCTTTATTTAAAAAAGTAGGAATGTTAAGCTTGGTAGCTGGCCCATTTTAGGTTCAGCATCATGGATAACGCTTGCTTATTGGTGGATACAGTTAGCAAACCAATTTGCAAGTATAACCCAGGTTCTCAACCAAAAATGGGCCGGCTTTTAAGCTTTACATTCCTGCTTTTTAAATAAAAATAGCAAGAGAACGAAGAAAAATTGGAGTAAATTAGAACATAGCTTAAAATTGCATGTTCTATCTGAATCACTAAAGAAAAAAAATGGGTTTAGTGTTCCTTTAAGTAATTATTAAAGGGACATTCCAGCCAAAATTGGAATCCCCATGAGTGCATTTCAGTTTTAAATAGAAACATTGTTCTAATATACATGTATTAGCAAAAATGCTTCTAATAAAAGCTATTGCTGTTTCAAAAGTGTATTTAAGTATGCACCGTGCACCAGCATTTTAAACACAGCACTTGTTCAGAGAGCCTAAGGTGCTTGTACCATATTTAATGACTCAATTTGTTAATTGCTGACATGATACAAGCCCCACTTGCACTCTGAACAGCTGCATTATTTAAAATGCTGGTGCACTGAGAATATCTAGCTATGCTTCACATGCACATGCTGAGATATATGTTAACACTAAAACAGTGATAACTTTTACTAGAAGCATTTTTGCCAATACATGCATATTGTAAATATGTTTCTAAACAATTATATAATTCATGTGTGCATTTAAATTTCCCTCTAATTGTTTGTGCTTTACTTGATCTATTAACAGTTTGATCAAGGAGCTGATGTTAAGGTCTTTATTGAGAAATAGAATTTGCAATAATATTTGAAAATCTTAAACAAATGTTTTAGTGTATTTTTTTTTGTGTGTGAGACATCTGCTGAAACTCTTTACCTCCACCGATATTAGCTCACATTTGACTCATATATATTTGATACAAATGCAATGAGCAGTTTTCACTAATTTCTGTCAGACACACCGGAACTCATGCACCAGTGTTATTCTCTTTTTTTAGTCACCTTTAGACCAGTTAAAATCTCATTAGAGAGCATGGGAGCAACAAAGAACCATGTGCGAGATTACATATATGGCACAGGCATTAGCGTAACTGTTAAAACCCGCGTCGCCGTAATTTCACTTTGCACATCGGGGAACCCAATAAACCCGGCCGGCAGTTCATAAACTGCCGTAAGTCAGATAAACTAGCAATGTCCAGAAATGTGCGTAAATACAAATTTCTAGAGTCGACAGTGACTTATGGCACTTTAGAAACTGCCGGCACCTAAGAAAGTAAAAAAAAAATATTTAAGGGCTATTGGTAATTTAGTTTAGATTAGTGGGTGTTTTTATTTTGGGGGGGCTTTTTTATTTTCATAGGGATTCGCTTTAATCTTTTTTTTATAATTGTGTTTATTTTTTTCTGTAATTGTAGACTTTTTTTGTAGTTTTAGATTAATTTAATCTTAGTTTTTTTAGTTAAGTAATGTTAGTTTTTTTATTTTAATTGTAAATTCGTATTTTTTAATTTAATGTAATTAGGGTTAATTTAGGGGGTGTTAGGTTAGGGGGCTTAGTAATTAAATTAGTTATTTGCGTTGTGTGGGGTTGGTGGTTTAGGAGTTAATATCTTAATTATATGTAATGCGTTGTGGGGGGTTGGTGGTTTAGGGGTTAATAAGTTAATTAGGTATATTTGCGTTGTGGGGGGTTGGCGGTTTAGGGTTTAATAGTGTTGATAGGAAGTTGGCGTTGTGGGTGAATGGTGGATTGGGGTTAATTCATATATTAGGTAGATTGGGATGTGAGTGAATGGTGGCTTAGGGGTTAATAGTTTTATTAAGTAGATTGCGATGTGGGTGAATGGCGGATTAGGGGTTAATAGTTTTATTAGTTATTGCGGTGGGGGTTGGCGGTTGACAGGTAGATAGATATTGTGCATGCGTTAGGTGTTAGTTAATTTTTTCAGGGGGCTATGCTGCTTATATTTTCAGCTCAAGGCTTGCTGCACCTGCCTATGTGTGGCGAGGTGAAAATAGATTAAAATTTCTCCATTTTCGCCGTGTTAGTCCTTGTGCTAAATTTGTGATACCGATTTGCGACGCAGTTCTATGTTAGCTTATGGGAGTAAAATTAGCGGGCGGCGGGTGAATGATATGCTCCACATTTATATGCAACGCCATATATGTGATAGCAAAACTGGACTATAAGCCGGCGACACTGGCTTTTGCGGGCGACACCGCATATGCAATGTTGCCCCATGAAAGCAGGTGTTTTTTGAAAATTTGCTGAACCCCCTTAAAATCATGCTGCTCTAGGGACAGACCTAGTTGGCCTGGACCAAAATATGCCCCTGCAACTGTTACAAGCCAATTTTGCAGAAACACCTAAAATACATACCAGTGTTTTATTTCTATTTCATTTAATTGTACAAAAAAAAAAATACTGTAATCAGTCAGCTCCAGACTTGTGATTATGGCCTTCAGCTGAACATGGTCACTGAGCCAATCAAGGGCAGCATACGTTCATAGCCACTTTATCTAGACTAAAACCATCACATCTAGGCTAAAATATAAAAATCAATTAAGTTAAATGTGTGAAACTCCAAACTATTATTATCTGACAGAGGTATCCACTATTTTTATTTTTTAGAGAGAATATAAATTGCATTCAAATTTTAATCAAATTCCAAATAGGTACATTTTAGAACCTCAACAAATTTACATATGAAACAGAACACATCAATGTTTTCATCACTAGCACTGACCTGCATCAATCGAAATCTAGATATTAGGGTGATGAAAGTGAAAAATTAATGAAAATGAGAAACATAAATTCAGTCTGTGCAGATGATTTATTGTCAACTATCACCCAGCTAAATATTTCACTAACACTGTGTTACTCTGTCAGCTTAATGGAGAATCTATACATAAACTGGAGATGAAAATGTCATATATCCTGTCTCATGTACAAACACAGATTAATCTTTGGCATAAAGACAAAAAAGCATCAGCACACAGAAAAGGTAGAGGTGTATGACTCATGTGGTATATTTAAATAGTACAAATAATGAACTTTTTATAAAAATGCAAAAAGTGAGTAAGGAAAATCCCAGTAAAACAGATAATGTGATATATAGGACAAATATACACAGATATATGTGTTTGAAAAAATAAGTATTACAGAGATATTAATCCCCAATTTTTTTCCATGATTCAGATAGAACATACAATTTTTAACAACTTTCCATTTTACTTCTATAATCAGATTTGCTTCTCTTGATATACTTTGTTGAATTAGCAGCAATGCCCTACTGAGAGGTAGATAACACACCAGGTGAGTGAGTAAGGAGAGAAATACTGTATATATGCAGCCACCAATCAGCACCTAGCTCCCAGTAATGCATTGCTGCTCTTAAGCTTACCTAGGTATGCTTTTCAATAAAGGATAACAAGAGAATGAAGAAATAAATTGGTAAGTTGTTTAAAATTGAAAGCTCTATCTGAATCATGAAAGAAAGAAATTATGTTTAATATACTTTTAGTTGTTCATCAAATATTCATAAATTGTCCAGTTCTGCAGTTTCTCAAAGAAAGAAGAATAGCACAATGGTATCGTACAATTATGACTGCTTATTAGGGAAACAAATGTGTCAAGCTGATACGTATATAGGAGCCAACTGCAAGCTCTACTACTAAATACAAGCAATGCTTCGCCTACGCTCAGCAACACTGAAATACTTCCTTGATAAAATAATAAACAGTACACTACTATGCAAGGCACTATGGATTGAACATATTCAGTTACAATAGCACTCTAGTTTCTTTGGGCTGCTTCAAAATTTGGTAGGCTGAAAGGCAGTCTGTAAATGCCCTTTCTCTTTAAGTGCCGCCCTGCTACACCCCTTCTCAGCGACTTAATACTTCTTGGACTATTCCGATCTGATATGTCATACTCTCTCTTTTTAGGATACAAAAACCACATCTTAGCCGCGATCCGATAAAAATTGTCGCCCACAAAATCCGGCAAGGCCAAATATTGCGCTGGTTTGGTATCCTATATACGGCGTAACATAGAAGTTATTTTTTGGCCCATAGACAGGTATACCAAACCAGCGCAGTTTGGTATCCAATATACAGCGTAAGGACTTGGCGAAAATGGAGAAATCTTACTCCATTTTCACCTTGCCACAAATTGCAGGCGTAGTAAGCCTTACGCTGAGTATTGGAACCCCAATAACTCCCTAAACTGCCTGCAAAATAAAACCTAACACCTAACGCATGTGCAATGTCTATCTACCTGTCAACCGCGATCCCCCGCCGCAATCCCTAATAAAGTGTTTAACCCCTAAACCGTCGCTTCCGGACCCCGCCACCACCTACATTAAATGTCTAACCCCCTAATGTGATCCCCCCTACACCGCCGCCACCTTTATTAAAATTATTAACCCCTAATGTAATCCCCCTACACCGCCGCCATCTATATTAAGATTATTACCCCCTAATGTGAGCCCCCTACCCCGCTGCCACCTATTTTAACTACATTACCCCCTAATCTAATCCCCCTACACCACCGCCACCTATATTAAAATCATTAACACCTAAACTGCCGCTCCCGGACCCCGCCACCACCTACCTTAAATGTCTAACCCCCTAATGTGATCCCCCTACACCGCCGCCACCTACATTAAAATTATTAACCCCTAATCTAATCCCCCTACACCACCGCCACCTATATTAAAATGATTAACCCCTAATCTAATCCCCCTACACCGCCGCCACCTATATTAAAATTATTAACCCCTAATCTAATCCCCCTACACCGCTGCCACCTATATTAACTATATTACCCCCTAATCTAATCCACCTACACCGCGGCCACCTATATTAAAATGATTAACCCCTAATCTAATCCCCCTACACCGCCGCCACCTATATTAAAATGATTAACCCCTAGTCTAATCCCCTTACACTGCCGCCACCTATATTAAATGTATTAACCCCTAATCTAATCCCCCTACACCGCCGCCACCTATAATAAATGTATTACCCTCTAAAATACTAAAATGTCCCTACCCTAAACTAAATTACAAATAGCCCTTTTGCGTGGCATTGCCCCCAAGTAACCAGCTCTATTACCAGCGCTTAAAAGGCCCTTTTGCGGGGCATTGTCACAAAGTAATCAGCTCTTTTACCTGTAATCTAACCCCCCTACACCGCCGCCACCTATATTAAATGTATTAACCCCTAATCTAATCCCCCTACACCGCCGCAATCTATATTAAATATATTAACCCCTAATCTGACCCCCCTACACCGCCGCCACCTATATTAACCCTAATTATATTAGGGTTAATATAGTTAATATAGTTATTATATTATATATATTAACTATATTAACCCTATCTAACTCTAACACCCCTAACTTAATTATTTTTAAAATAAATCTAAATAATATTAATAATATTAGCTAAATTATTCCTATTTAAAACACAATACTGACCTATAAAATAAACCCTAAGATAGCTACAATATAATTAATAATTACATTGTAGCTATTTTAGGGTTTATATTTATTTTACAGGTAACTTGGTATTTATTTTAACTAGGTACAATAGCTATTAAATAGTTAATAACTATTTAATAGCTACCTAGTTAAAATAATTACCAATTTACCTGTAAAATAAATCCTAACCTAAGTTACAAATACACCTACACTATCAATAAATTAAATAAACTACAATTATCTAAACTAAAATATAATTAAATACACTAAACTAAATTACAAAAAAAACAAACACTAAATTACAAAAAATAAAAAAAGATTACAAGAATGTTTAGCTAATTACACCTAATCTAAGCCCCCTAATAAAATAACAAAGCCCCGCAAAATAAAAAAATGTCCCTACCCTAAACTAAATTACAAAAAGTGATCAGCTGTATTACCAGCCCTTAAAAGGGCCTTTTGTGGGGCATTGCCCCAAAGTAATCAGCTCTTTTACCTGTAAAAAAAAGAACAACCCCCCCATTACAACCCACCACCCACACACCCCTAGTCTAAAACCCACCCTATCCCCCCTTAAAAAAACCTAAGTCTAACCCCCAAGTGCTCTTTACCTGTCCTGAAGACCAGCGGAGAAGGTCCTGATCCAGGCGGAGAAGTCTTCTTCCAGGCGGCGACCTCTTCTTCTTCCAGGAACCAGCCGGCGTGGAGCGGAGGAGTTGAAGACCGATGACCTCAGAGCTGAAGACCGTCCTCCCTGGAACTGAAGACTGGCGATGCAGGAACTGAAGATCGGCGACGCTGGAACTGAAGACCGGAGCCATGGAGCGTGGAGGATCCTCTTCATACGATCGCCGCTGTACACTGAATAGGAATTCAAGGTACGCGATTAAAAATGGCGTCCCTTGAATTCCTATTGGCTGATTTGAGCCTTCAAATTCATATTGATAGTGTAGGTGTATTTGTAACTTAGGTTAGGATTTATTTTACAGGTAAATTGGTAATTATTTTAACTAGGTAGCTATTAAATAGTTATTAACTATTTAATAGCTATTGTACCTAGTTAAAATAAATACCAAGTTACCTGTAAAATAAATATAAACCCTAAAATAGCTACAATGTAATTATTAATTATATTGTAGCTATCTTAGGGTTTATTTTATAGGTAAGTATTTAGTTTTAAATAGGAATAATTTAGTTAATATTATTAATATTATTTAGATTTATTTTAATAATAATTAAGTTAGGGGTGTTAGAGTTAGATAGGGTTAATATAGTTAATATATATAATAAAATAACTATATTAACCCTAATATAATTAGGGTTAATATAGTTAATATAGGTGGCGGCGGTGTAGGGGGGTCAGATTAGGGGTTAATATATTTAATATAGGTGGCGGCAGTGTAGGGGGATTAGATTAGGGGTTAATACATTTAATATAGATGGCAGCTGTGTAGGGGGATTAGATTAGGGGTTAATATATTTAATATAGGTGGCGGCGGTGTAGGGGGATTAGATTAGGGGTTAATATATTTAATATAGGTGGCGGCGGTGTAGGGGGATTATATTACAGGTAAAAGAGCTGATTACTTTGGGACAATCCCCCGCAAAAGGCCCTTTTAAGGGCTGGTAATAGAGCTGGTTACTTTGGGACAATGCCCCGCAAAAGGCCCTTTTAAGGGCTGGTAATAGAGCTGGTTACTTTGGGACAATGCCCTTCAAAAGGCCCTTTTCAGGGCTATTTGTAATTTAGTTTAGGGTAGGGACATTTTAGTATTTTAGGGGGTAATACATTTATTATAGGTGGCGGCGGTGTAGGGGGATTAGATTAAGGGTTAATACATTTAATATAGGTGGCGGCAGTGTAAGGGGGTCAGATTAGGGGGTAATATAGTTAATGTAGGTGGCGGCGGTGTAGGGGGATTAGATTAGGGGTTAATATAGTTAAAATAGGTGGCGGCGGTGAAGGGGGATCATATTAGGGGGTACTATAGTTAATGTAGGTGGCGGCAGGGTAGGGGGCTCACATTAGGGGATAATATAGTTAAAATAGGTGGCGGCGGGGTAGGGGGTTCAGATTAGGGGTCAATATAGATAATGTAGCTGGAGGCGGGGTCCGGGAATGGTGGTTTAGGGGTTAATACATTTATTGTTAGGAGTGAGAGGGGGGATTGCGGATAGAGGGGTATACGTGTCGTGCTATGTTTGGGAGGCGTGTTAGACAGTAACGGGAGATTTAATATTTTAGTCAGTTTTTGTAGGCGGCGGCACTTTAGCATCTGACGGTGCCGTATATGGGATAGCTCGAGTTACGAGCTGAAACTACGGGCGGCGCAGGTTTCCACTCTTGCGCCGAAACCTGCGCCGTATATCGGATCGTGCCCCTGGCTTCTTATTAGATCTAGCAAAAGGCTTTTACTTAATGTATATTTGTGAACACAATCATCAATATGGAATTTTGCTTTTCCATACAAAATGTTAGTCTTTCATATAGATTATTGAAGATTTTTTTAAAGTAAAATGCCCATTTCAATTGATATTGAAACTAGTAGGTAATGCATTGTTTACACGAAGTCTGAACTGCTCACTGGTGGCATTTGGGGTATCCATCCTTAACTAAAGATGTTTTGTATGTGGCTAGGTGATTTTGCATAACTAGTTTTCAGTTTTGGATATTTTAGGACTAAAATATCTTACTCCTGTCATAGTAACCAAAAATCTCTAGTCATAATGTATAATGTGATAGCCCTTGTACAAAATACTCTTAATCATTTGGACAGGGTTGCATCTTGAATAATTGCATTTAGATCAAAATATTTTTAGTAAACATCCTATTAACATTCTATGTGAAAGGGTAATGTGAGTATTGTCAGTCTGGCTTGCGATTCCATGTGAAATAGAGCTTGTTAACTTGGCCACTCAGACAATAAAGTTTCCATGGCTCAGCAAAGAATTCTCAAAGGACTAAAAAAACCAATGCATCTGCACATGAAGCACAAAACCTAAAAATAGTTAACAATAACCAAGTTGAATGAGTCATAATCCTCTTTAAAAGCTCAAGAACTTAATTATTTAACACCTTTGTAAAAAATGGTCAAAATAACTTATTTATGAATCATTTCATATTTAACAAGGACTTTAATTTTATTTTTTTTCTACGCCATTCATTTTTCCAGTTAAAGGGACACTAAACCCAATTTTTTTCTTTCATGATTCAGAAAGAGCAGCAATTTTAAGCAATTTTTGAATTAACTCCTTTTATAACATTTTATTTGTTCTCTTGGTATCTGTATTTGAAAAGCAGGAATAAAAGCTTAGGAGCCGGCCCATTTTAGGTTCAGCACCTGATTAGTGCTTGCTTATTGGTGGCTAAATGTAGCAGAGGCAGAGTAAATGTAGAAACAGAGGGTAGTGGCCAAGCGCTAAGGCAATCCCTAAGCTGTACACAAACAGAGGGCCTAGCCAACCCCCAAAGAAAGTAACACAGAAAATAAGAGTGTATACAGCGCCAAAGAGAGGCTAAGGGATAAATATTAACACAGAGGTGTAATAAAAAGGTTTAATGTAAAAGGGAATGTTGAATTCCTAAAAACATAAGCATAAAAAACTACACATATAAAGTATAGGCAGAAACAGCTCGTAGGAGCGACTAAAATGTCAGAATATAGTAGCTAGCAATTGCTAGAGAAGTCCCTAAGACTAGGTAAATTGCATGTTGCGAGAATAAACCTTAACAATAAAACAGTGGAGAGTACAGACTGATAATACAGAAAAGCAGTAATAACAAGGCAGTAGATATAAACATATGCAATAAAGTGTACCCGTGCACTGCAGTGCAAAAAAGGAGGTACAGTATTGAACAAATTAAAAAAATTGTAAAAAATTGTAAAAAAAAATTAAAAAAAAAAATTGTGTAAAATGTGTCAAAATGGTGAAAAAAATGTATGTAAGTGGGGTGAAAAAACAAGATCACACAAGGACAAATAAATTGCAATGGATAAGAAAGTACAATAGAAATAAATACAAAAGTCAAATGAAAAAATCACTCCATAATACTGTTGCTCAACAATTGTTAGTGAAGAATTTTTTTTTACATTTTTTTACATGTTTTTTACACATTTTTTAATTTGTTCTATACCTCCTTTTTTGCACTGCAGTGCACGGGTACACTTTATTGCATATGTTTATATCTACTGCCTTGTTATTACTGCTTTTCTGTATTATCAGTCTGTACTCTCCACTGTTTTATTGTTAAGGTTTATTCTCGCAACATGCAATTTACCTAGTCTTAGGGACTCCTCTAGGAATTGCTAGCTACTATATACTGACATTTTAGTCGCTCCTACGAGCTGTTTCTGCCTATACTTTATATGTGTAGTTTTTTATGCTTATGTTTTTAGGAATTCAACATTCCCTTTTACATTAAACCTTTTTATTACACCTCTGTGTTTATATTTATCCCTTAGCCTCTCTTTGGCAGAGTAAATGTAGCAGAGGCAGAGTAATTGTTTTCAATACAAGAAAGCATAGTATGATGTTATTTAATTGCCTGTCCAAACCCATTGTATATTTTTGTAAAACATTACATAATAAAATAGATATATGAAATGTACGCTGATAGATTGGACATCATAAATTATTCTTGTTAGTTTAGGGAAACTATTAACAAAAGAAACAATCAAAATTAATGTTTAGCCTTAAAGGGATACTTAAGTCAAAATTAAACATTCATGATTCAGACAGAACATGCAATTTCAAACAGCTTTTTCAATTTACTTCCATTAGCAAAATGTGCACAGTCTTTTTATATTTATAATTTTTGAGTCACCAGCTCCTACTGAGCATGTGCAAGAATTCCCAGACTATACGTATATGCATTTGTGATTGGCTGATGGCTGTCACATGACACAGGAGGTTTGAAAATAGACATAACTTTGAAATTTATCCAAAAAAATCTACTACTTATTTGAATTTCAGACAAAGGGGCCGATTTATCAAGCTCCGAATGGCTCGCCGGAACCAGAAGTTATGAAGCAGTGGTCTAAAGACTGCTGCTCCATAATTTGTCTGTCTGCTCTGAGGCCGCGGACAGAAATCAACCTGATCGAATACGTTTGGGTTGATTGACACCCCCTGCTAGCAGCCGCGGCATTGCACCAGCAGTTCCCAAGAACTGCTGGTGCAATGATAAATGCCGACAGCGTATGCGGTCTGCATTTATCGATGTGCGGCTTACATGATACAATACATCATATCATGTCTGCTCGCACATTAATAAATATACCCCTAAGTGCTATTGTATTGTCTTTTTACCATGCATTGGTTGATTGTGCAAATATACTGTATTTACTGGTCCTTTAAATGTATTTAACTATGTGGCCATTTATATAATTTGTTAACTGAAGTGTCATCTATTTTTCAGGCACCCTAGACTTTATGTTCTTTATCAGAAAAAAAGTTTATGCACCAGCTCACACTTGGTCACATGTACAGATACATGCTTATGCACATAGGCTCACACACTTTTGCTCACGGCATACTGGTTCTGGAGTCTATTCTCAAGTGTGCTCATAGCTCACAAAAACCTAATGGAGTATAAGGAGCAGACATTATATGTACTCACAGGTGAAAAACGGTAAGAGGCTGCAGGCAGCATTAGTCAGGTCTTGATACTAGTGTCATGAAACCCAAACATTTTCTTTTGTGATTTAGATTGAACATACAATTTTAAACAACTTTCCAGTTTACTTCTATTATCAAATTTGCTTCATTCTCTTCATCATTTGTTGAAGGAGCAGCAATGCACTACTTTGCTGCTTCTGACTTTACCTAGATAAACCTTTAAGCAAGGGATTACAAGAGAAGGAAGCAAATAAAATAATAGAAGTAAATTAGAAAGTTGTTTGAAAGTGTATGCTCTGTCTAAATCATGCATGTCTAATTATGACTTTACTGTCCCTTTAAATATAGAAATAAACTTGCTATCATGGTTAAATGTCTTCTAAGTGTGTTGGAATCTAATTATAAACTAATGATCATCAGTCCTACCAGCTTTAGTTTCTGATTTATGCTGTATAATTATTTTGCAAATTTATGCTAATAAGCATGGCCCGTATTTGTTTCCAGAAAAGGTGGCAACCTTACTTGCTACTAATATAGGCTCATAACTGATATAAAAATAAGTGGTGTGAAAATTATGTATATCTGGCTTGGAGTCTGCTTTGATTTGATATCATGGCTGAGGAAAAAGCTTAGGAGATGCAGGGAAAATAGGTTAGTTGATGTTGGCACCCAGTGTAAAAAAATTGATGCTGAATGTTATACAGGTATATAGTCCTGGATTACAAGTGGAGCACAAAAATATTAGCACTATTGAATGCTAACACAGTGCAAGTTAAATCAACAGGGCTACTATTTTTGTACTCATATTATGAGTTGAAAGTAAAAAGTTTGCGTGCAAAATAAAGACACAGGCACGCTAACATTGAGGTTGGATATTGTGGCCATGATAACTCCCTTTCTCTGTAGTATATATATGACATGCTACAAAACCCTCTTCCTTCTTTCTCTCGCATGCTAACCTGAAGGTGCACTAGGCCAACAGCATTAAAACTCACTCTCAGGGGCCGATTTATTATGGCCCAAATGGGGCCAAATACATCTGTTTCCACGCAAGCCTTCAGGCTCGCCGGAAACAGGAGTTAAAGGGACACTCAATCAAAATAAAACTTTCATTATTCAGATAGAGCATGTCATTTTAAACAACTTTCCAATTTACTTCCATTAACAAAATGTGCACAGTCTTTTTATATTTACACTTTTTGAGTCACCAGCTCCTACTGAGCATGTGCAAGAATAAGTGTGTATGCATTTGTGAATGGCTGATGGCTGTTACATGGTACGTGCATGCATTTGTGATTGGCTGATGGCTGTCACATGGTACAGGGGGAGTGGAAAAAGACATAACTTTTAAAATTGTAAAAAAAAATCTACTACTCATTTGAAGTTCAGACTAAGTGCTATTGCATTGTCTTGTTATCTTGCATTTGTTGATTACACTAATCTACAGTGTTGACTGGTCCTTTAAGAAGCAGCGGTCTTAAGACCGCTGCTCCTTAACTCGTCTGCCACCTCTGACAGCAATCCACCCGATCTCATACGATCGAGTTGATTGACACCCCCTGCTAGCGACCGATTGGCTGGGGATCTGCAGGGGGCGGCATTGCACAAGCAGTTCACCAGAACTGCTTGTGCAATGATAAATGCTGACAGCGTATGCTGTCAGCATTTATCGATGTCTGGCGGACATGATTGCTACAGCGGATCATGTCCGCCAGACACATGATAAATCAGCCCCTATCTCTCTAACTATATATATATATATATATATATATATATATATATATATATATATATATATATATACACTGTATTTATTATTTAAAAATAAAAATATAATCTTCTAAGTGAATAAAGGTATTTAAAGTATTTCTTTAAAAAAATGTTTTAAGGGGATATGTTATATTTCAAGGTGTTTGAAGGGTTTAAAGATGTATATATGTGTATACACAGTATGTATGTGTGTGCGCACATACATATGTAACAAACAAAAAGTGGAAAGAACATCCAGATGTGGTTCCAGTAAAAATGTAACTTTATTCCAAAAAAGCTTAAAACCAACGGCATACAATCAAAACAGGTGAAGTGTTAGACAAAGACATCCCAGTCTAACGCGTTTCAGCTCCTTGAAGCCGTTCTCATAGACCTGTGGATGCTATGTCTTTACAGCCATTAAATACAAATCACTCTAATTACTTAATTGAATAATTAAAAACATATGTCTCAAACACGCTCCTGTAATTTAACCCTCCATGTACTGACTACCTACTAATACAAATACTAAGTAGCCTATATGCATATGCCTCCATTATTGCCTAACATAAATGCCTAACTTATGCTAATATGTGTATTGGCAACCCTCAAAATACAAACTTGTCATTCTCTCATATATATAAGTTAATAATATTATTTATAATTTTAATTTATATTCCTAGGTAGCTATCATAGTGGTACCACGGTAACTTATAGTCCCTGATAATAAAAGCATGTATCATGGTATTTACATTGGATGTCAGAATGACACAGCAAATTCAATGATATGATCAAACCTAAATACCATGGTTATGAACTTCAGACAGTATAGTTCCTTCTTCTGAGACTGAGGTGGTATCCTTCAGATTTCGGCTTGAATACCTTTGTGTATTGTTAAATGAGGTTCTAGCTACTTTAGATGACTCCGATACCCCTGTCGTTGTCACTCCTAAGAAATCTAGTAAACTTAATAGTTTCTTTGTTGAACTTTCCACTTTGGAGGTTTTTCCTGTGCCAAACCATGCTTGGGAGATTATCTCACAGGAATGGGAGAAATCAGCGGTGTCTTTTTCCCCGTCTCATTTTTAAGAAAATGTTTTCTGTCGAGGACTCCATTAAAGACCCTTGGTATACTGTACCCAATGTTGAAGGGGCCATTTCCACTCTAAGAGAACCACTATTCCTATTGAGGATAGCTGCTCATTTAAGGATCTGATGGACAAGAAGCTGGAGGCTTATTTGAAAAAGATTTATGTTCATCAAGATCTCTAATGGCAACCTGCGGTGTGTATTGCCACCGTAACTAGTGTGGCATCTTATTGGTTCAACGCCTTGTCTGATTCTCTTCAAGTAGAGACTTCCTTTTATGAAATTCAAGATAGGATTAAAGCTCTTAAGTTGGCCAATTCCTTTATTGCAGATGCCATTTTACAGGTTTTTAGACTAGCAGCTAAAACTTCTAGTTTCACTGTCCTAGCCCGCAGGGCGTTATGGTTGAAATCCTGGTCTGCGGACGTTTCCTCTAAAGTCAAGCTTCTGGCGATTCCTTACAAGGGCAAACATACAAGGATCGATAATCCCCAAAGAGGTGCGCTTGTGTGCAACGATAACAGTTCAGACGGATCCAAATGAATCAGGCTGCACTCCCAAAAAGATGATCCAGGGTGGACTCCTACAGACGATAAAGTAAAAAAAGAGAGGCGCCAAACATAGAGCAGTATCGTATGGGATATACAGAGGCACAGCAGTTAGCCCTCCCCCCAAGATCACAAACTACTCACAGACGTAGTAGCAGGTAGCAGGCCGGGACTGTTGTGGGTTGCCCGACAGACACGCTGGAGCTGTTGACGTCACAGGGACTCGTCCAATCAGTGTGTCAGTTCCTCCAGAGCACCCGCAGCACAATCTTGTTAGAAAGCTGATGTAGATAGTTAAATTAGTTGCTTGAAATGCCTCCACCGATGACAATCACATCACAATCGTTGCTCATGGTTTCTGATCCTTTTTCTTTTGCCTTCCTTTCAGCTGAATCCTTGGACGATCAGCCAGTGTCAGGGAAATTGAGCTTTTTTTTGCAAGATGTTGCTTTTCGTTTAGTTAATTTTCGTTCCTTTCGTAACTTCAGAGGAAAGCCTTCCCCTTCTTCTTCCAAGCAGGAATAATCCAAGTCTTCTTGGAAACCCAATCAGTCTTGGAACAAGAGGAAACAATCAAAGAAACCTGTAGCTGATTCCAAATCAGCATGAAGGGCTTGTCCCCGATCCGGGATCGGATCAGGTGAGGGGCAGACTTGAGGTGAGGTGAGGGATACGAGATGTCCCAGATCCCTGGACTGTAGACAAAGTATCCCAAGGTTACAAGTTGGAATTCAAGACTTTTCCTCCCAGAGGCAGATTCCATCTCTCAAGATTCTCTGCAGACCAGATAAAGAAATTTATACAACATCTTTCCTCCCTTGGAGTGATAGTTCCAGTTCCAGTGCAGGAACAAGTTCTCAGGTTCTACTCCAACCTATTTGTGGTTCCCAAAAAAAAGAGAACTTTCCGTCCCATTCTAGACTTGAAGTGTCTAAACAAGTTTCTCAAAGTTCCATCCTTCAAGATGGAGACTATATGCTTCATTCTTCCTTTAGTACAAGAGGGTCAGTTCATGACAAGCATAGACCTAAAGGATGCGTATCTTGATGTTCCTATTCACAGGGACCATCACAGATATCTGAGATTTGCCTTTCTGGACAAACATTTCCAGTTTGTGGCCCTTCCATTTGGTATAGCCACGGCTCCCAGAAACTTTTTTTAAAAGTTCTGGGGGCTCTTTTGGCATTGATCCGTTCTCGTGAAATTACTGTAGCACCCTACCTGGATGACATATTGGTTCAGGCGCCATCTTTTCAACAAGCAAAATCTCAGACAGAGATATTGTTGTCTTTTCTTCGTTCCCATGGATGGAATGTGAATCTGAAAAAAGTTCCCTTTCCCCTGCTACAAAAGTGGTGTTCTTAGGGACCATAATAGAGTCTCTATTGATGAAGATTTTTCTGTCAGAGGTCAGGAAAAACAAAATAATTTCCTCTTGCCTCTCTCTTTAGTCTACTGCTTATCCTTGAGTGGTTCAATGTATGGAAGTAATCGGTCTGATGGTGGCTTCCATGGACATAATTTCTTTTGCTTGATTCCATTTTAGAGCTCTCCAGTTGTGCATGCTCAGACAATAGAATGGAAACCATGCAGATCTATCTCAGAGAATAGAGTTAGATCAGTCGTCAAGGGACTCTCTCCCATGGTGGATTTCTCAGGAACATCTGTATCAGGGCACATACTTTCGAAGACCTTCCTGGGTGATCGTGACCACGGAAGCTAGCCTGCTGGCCTGGGGAGCAGTCTGGAATTTGTTAAAAGCTCAGGGCCTTTGGAATCGGGAGGAGTCTGCTCTTCCCATCAACATCTTGGAGTTGAGGGCGATTTACAATGCTCTATTGTCTTGCCCTCAGTTGTCCTCAGCCCAGTTTATCAGGTTTTAGTCAGACAACATAACCTCTGTGACTTACATTAATTACCAGGGAGATCGCTTTCACACCCTCTAATCCCACCTCCACTGTATAATCACCCTCTCCTTCCTCCCCCCTCCCTCCTTCCCCCTCCCTGCCTCTCTCATAGTTTGTTTTTTTCTGTAGCTAGCATAGTGGTCCCACCATTCCCGCCCACCTCCCGTCCCCCTCCAGTGATAGGCTGCCCACCCGCCTCCCTCCTTACCCTCCCACGCCACCAACGATTGGCACCACCGCTGCCCGATGCAGAGAGGGCCACAGAGTATATGTGGTGCCCAAATAGTGGAGTTCTTCATTTATTTATGTGCTGAACTATTAATAATAATAATTTATTTCAGTTCTTAAAAAGCACTTAATTTGACAGCGGTATTTTAGCTCTTGAGTGCAGCACCACTTAATTCTACCAATACCACTTGTAAAATGAGCACAATATTATTGCTCCCTGTACTATCCATTTTAAATATAGTGTGCACTAAAAATTGTTTTGACTATGTTACAATGCTTTTGCTAAGATATTTAAACATCCACTCGTTCTACCAAGTTGCCATATCATACAAAAGATAAAGCACCCTGCAGTATCGATTGTGTATCATTTGTAATATAATATAGTGTATAATTAAATTTCTGCTATCAAATTTACTTCTTTCTCTTGGTATCTTTTGCTGAAACATAGCTCTTTTCCTTGATAGCATACCGAAGTATGTACGTTCTTTGCACTATATGTGTGACATTATTACAAATATTATTGCAAACACTGTTGCCACATAGTGCTCAATACATGTGCACACTCCTAACTCCTGAGCTTATCCTGAGTTTGTATTTAATGCAATACAAACTCGAGGTAGCGTTCACATTGCACTTTACTTGTAATACCAGCACACATTAGCCTGCACCGGTATTACTGAATGGAGTGCAAATATTGCGCTTGCAAAAGTGCAATTTTGCGCTCCACTTGTAAACTAGCATTTAAAATTAATTTTTTTACTAGTAATTGCTCTTTTATATCTGTACTTGTTCTACTTGTTTGTAACAAATTTACAAATTCCATGTGTCTTGTATATGGAAACATTATTCTGCTGCTATTGTAATGTAAAATCAATGAAACAAAGGAAGATCAATTATTTGCTATTTTGGTAGATACTATTTATGGTTTAAGTTACGCTTTGACCTTGAAGAGCTATGGATTCATATTATATGTGCAATGTGAGCCAGAAGATAAGTATCTAATAATACAGTTATTGTGGGTATTCCGGGAATCTCATTTTTCATATAATGTAATGGTGTTGAGTGAGTTAATTTACCAATGGTATTAAATGATATTCAATTTTGTTATTCAAAACGGTTGAACTAATATTCCATTTCCGAATATTAACTGTAAACATCAGGATTTATATGTCAAATTAAGTTAAAAAGTCTAATGGTTTTGGAGTATCTAAAGGCCAGTCTGATATGACTAGAGAACATCTCTCTGCCTCGCTATGATATCCAGTGTTACTTACCAGTGCTGGCTGCTCACCCTTTAATCACAATCAATCAGTTGATGCCTTTTCAGCTGGAAAAAATATATATTTTCAATTTGATGCAATCACAATATTGGGCTAGATTACGAGTGGCCCGCTAACTGTTGCACGCAAGTAATATAATTTTTTCTGTTTTTTTGTGCATGACAGAAATAGTATGCGTATTATGAGTTAAAAGTAAATGTGTTCCTTTAGGGAAGAAAAAAGTTGCATAAAACATAACATAAATATATGTAAAAGTACAGTTACACTCATATATGATGAGAGTCCACAGCTTCATTCCTTACTTGTGGGAAATACTGAACCTGGCCATCAGGAGGAGGCAAAGACACCCCAGCCAAAGGCTTAAATACCTCCCCCACTTCCCTCATCCCCCAGTCATTCTTTGCCTTTCGTCACAGGAGGTTGGCAGAGAAGTGTCAGAAAATACGGAGTAGTTCCTTATGGAGGGTATCTACCCTTCAGAATGGGACTGGAGTTTTAAGTAGTCTTGTTAGCCTCTCAGTGAGAGCATTGACGAATGTTAGATTCTGGAGATGCCGGGAGTCTTTCTGCGAACCCATCCAGACTCGTATTGTCAGCTCCTAAGCAATCAGTGTTGACGAGTTTCACTGCCTGCTTTTTTTACTCAAGTCCATGTCAGGAGCGATGCTACAAGACTGTCAAACTTGAGAGGCTGTGTTCCTGTTCCACGGCATAGATTCCGGTGAGATTGTTTCATTATTTATACACATATGATAACGCAAGAAGATAGGGTCACAGTGTGGCTCCTTTTATCTGTATGGAATCAGGGTTAATATCTCCGGAAGGGGATTATTGAACAGGTGGGGATAATTTCACATAATGTAATATTGTGGTTATGCTGCGACATGTGTGAGATGTGGCTCAGGCAGATGTTGGAACATACAGGTTTAAGCTGAGCAGCCTTTTAGGCTTGGTGCGCTTTTAGCTATAGCAGGGGTGGTCCTGCATGGTACACCACGTGACCGGGTGTGGTCACACTGATTCTTCCTCTTTCCCTTCCATTTAAGGGTAAAATTCTCTTTGGTCCAGACCTGGACTCAATCATATCCACGGTTACTGGAGGCAAGGGTGCCTTTTTACCGCAGGATAATAAGAACAAATCTAAGAGACAAGATCCTTATTTTAGCTCCTTTCGTTCAGACAAATCCCAATGTCAGCAACCCTCTATGAAGCGTGAGCAGTCCAAGGGAACTTGGAAACCTTCTCAGCCCTGGAATAAATCCAAGCCGAACAAGAAGCCTGCCGAGTCGAAGTCGGCATGAAGGGGTGGCCCCCGATTCGGCCTTGGGTCTGGTAGGGGGCAGACTATCTCTATTTTCGGAAGCTTGGTTTGGGGACGTGCAAGACCCGTGGGTACTGGAGGTCATCGTTCAGGGATACACGATAGGTTTCAAGTCTCATCCTCCCAGGGGCAGATTCCTCCTATCAAACCTGTCTTTAAGGCCGGAAAAAAGAGAAGCTTTTCTAGGGTGTGTGAGGGATCTCTTCTCCCTAGAGGCCATTGTACTAGTACCTCCAGCAGAGAGAGGTCTGGGATACTGCTTAAACCTTTTTGTGGTACCAAAAAAAAGGAGGGTACTTTTCGTCCCATTCTGGACCTAAAGTGCTTACACAAATTCCTGGCTGTCCCCTTATTCAAGATGGAGACAATAAGGTCCATTCTTCCCTTAGTCCAGGAAGGATAATTCATGACAATGATAATCCTGAAGGATGCCTACCTTCACGTACCTATACACAAGGAACACTTCAAGTTCCTAAGATTTGTGTTCCTGGACCAGCGCTACCAGTTTATTGCTCTTCCATTTGGTCTAGCTACTGCTCCAAGAGTTTTTACGAAGGTTCTGGGGGCTCTGCTCGCAGTAACCAGAACCAGAGGGATTGCAGTGGCTCCGTACTTAGACAATATTTTGGTTCAAGCACTGTCCTGTCCTCTGGCAGAGGACCAATAGAAAGCCCTTCTTTCTCGTCTTCAATCTCATAAATGGAAGATAAACTTAGAAAAGAGTTCTCTTATTCCCAGTACCAGGGTGGAGTTCCTGGGTACGATAATAGACTCCATATCCATGAGGATATTTATTACAGACCAGAGACGTTACAAACTAACTTTCAATTGTCTTGCCCTCCAGACCTCCTTCAGGCCATCTGTGGCTCGGTGTATGGAGATATTCTCATAGGATGGGGAGCTGCTTGGGGTGCCAGGAAGGCACAGGGCCTAAGGACTTGAGAGGAATCCCTCCTCCTGATCATCTTGCAGCTTTGAGCGATCTTCAATGATCTGAAGGCTTGGCCCCTTCTGGGTTCCACCCAGTTTATCAGATTCCAATCAGACAACATAACCTCGGTGGCTTACATCAACCATCAGAGGGGAACGAGGAGCTCCCTAGCAATGAGGGAAGTATCTCGGATTCTGGATTGGGCGGAGGCCCACAACTGTTCACTGTCAGCTATCCATATTTCGGGTGTGGACAACTGGGAAGCGGATTTCCTCAGCAGACAATATTTTCATCAGGAAGAATGGTCTCTCCATTCCGAGGTGTTTGCTGAGATTTGCAGCAGATGGGGGAAACCGGAGATAGATCTCATGGCATCCCGGCTCAATTCCAAGCTACCCAGATATGGGTCGCGGTCCAGGGGGATCCTTAGGCGGAGCTAATAGATGCATTAGTAGTGCCTTGGAGGTTCAATCTGATTTACATTTCTCCGCCATTACCACTTCTTTCTTGTGTAGTGGCCCGCATCTAACAAGCAGACATCAGTGATACTGATTGCTCCATCATGGCCACGAAAGATGTGGTTCGCGGACCTGGTGGGGAGGTCCTCATCTCCTCCGTGGAAGTTACCTTGTCGCAGGTATCTGCTGGAACAAGGTCCTTTCTTTCATCAAAATCTAGATTCCCTGAGGCTGAGTGCGTGGAGATTGAACGCTTAGTCCTAGCCAAGAGTTTTTTCTGAGAGAGTTATTGATAATCTCATTCAAGCTCATAAGCCGGTTACTTGTCGCATCTATCATAAGGTGTGGAGGACCTATTTGATCTTGTGTGAAGAGCGTGGATTTCCCTGGCATAAGGTCAGGTTTCCAGGATTCTTTCCTTTCTCCAGGATGGTCTGGAGAAGGGCCTTTCGGCTAGCTCCCTTAAGGGACAGATTTCAGCCCTATCTGTTTTACTGCACAAGAGGCTCGCTGAGCTTCCGGACGTCCAGTCTTTTGTTCAGGCTCTGACTAGAATCAGGCCTTTGTTTCGGTTTAGCGCTCCTCCTTGGAGTTTAAATATTGTTCTTAAGGTTTTGCAGAGGGCTCCTTTTGAGCCTATGCACGGCCTTGATAATAAATTGTCATCCTGGAAGATTCTCTTTTTACTGGCTATTGCTTTGGCACGCAAAGTATCTGACATGGCTGCCTTGCAATGTGAGCCACCTTACCTAGTATTCCATACTGACAAGGCTGTTCTTCATACTGGGTTAGGTTTTTTCAGATTGCAACATAAATTAGAAGATTGTTGTTCCTTCCCTATGTCCTAACCCTTCCTCTTCGACGGAGCGGTTGCTTCATAATTTGGATGTGGTTCAGGCCTTGAAGTTCTATCTTGAAGCTACTAAGGAGTTTAGGCAGACTTCTTCTTTGTTTGTTGTCTATTCTGGGAAGTGTAAGGGGCAGAAAGCCTTCTCCACTTCCTTATCTTTTTGGTTGATTAGCATTATTCGCTTAGCATATGAAACAGTGGGACATAAGCCTCCTCAGAGGATTAAGGCTCATTCAACCAGAGCAGTGGCTTCCTCTTTGGCCTTCAAGAATTTGGCCTCTATGGAGCAGATTTGTTTCCCACAAGTAAGGAATTAAGCCATAGACTCTCCTCATATTAAGATGGAAAACATATTATGCTTACCAGATCATTTCCTTTCCATCTGTATGAGGAGAGTCCACGGCCCCCGCCCGTTTTCTACGTTGGGCGGACCAAAATTTTTGTTTGTTCTTCTGGCACCATTTATACCCTGATATTTCTCCTGCTGTTCCTTGTTACCTCGGCAGAATGACTGGGGGATGAGGGGAGTGGGAGAGGTATTTAAGCCTTTAGCAGTGGTGTCTCCTCATACAGATGTAAAGGAAATTATCTGGTAAGCATAATTGATGTTTTTAAAAACGTTATAAGGGCTCAAAGATAGATGGTATAAGGTCTTAGAAAAAAGGGCCACCAAGAGCTTTATACAAACATACATGTATGTGTGTGTGTGTTTATATATGCATTTATTTTAATTTCATTTAGGGACATGGAACCCCAACATTTTCTTTCATGATTGAGATAGAGAATACAACTTTAAACAACTTAAAAATTAATTATATTATCTAATTTGTTTTATTCTCTTGGTATGATTTGTTTTAGAAGCAGCAATGCACTACTGGGAGCTGTAACATTGTGTGAGCCAATAAAACGAGGCATATACTGTATGTGCAGCCACCAATCAAAAGCTCATAAACCTACCTAGCTATCCTTTTTAACAAAGTATACCAAGAGAACAAAACAAATTTGGTAATAGAAGTACATTGGAAAGTTGTTTAAAATCACAAGCTCTATCTGAATCAGGAAAGAAAAAAAAAAATGTGGGTTTCCTGTTCCTTTAAGTATTTATGTTTTTTACTATATATGTACTGTATATATTTCACATTCCAATGTTATTTACTTACAGGATAATGTATTTTTAATTGTTAATTTATATTAGTAAGACAATAACATAAGGGATATATGTACAGCTCCTGAGCCTACCTAGGTATCCTGTCCAGCAAAGGATACCAAAAGAACAAAACAAATAACGGAAGTAAATTGGAAAGTAGTTTAAAAATCACATGCACTGAATCCTGAACGAAAAAAATATGGCTTCATGTTGCTTTAAGGTGAAAAGGTCTTTCTCTTTTTTTAATGTTTTATTACACCATCAGGTAATGAAGATATATCAGTTATTCCTCAGCTTCTTTTATCTCCATATTCATGTGTCATTCTAATTAAACAATTATTAATTTCTTCTAGTTTAAGGTTTATCTTTAACTAAAATCTAATTTGGTACTTATGGTGTTGTGTGACTGTGTTTTACAAAGTAAGCAATAGCTCAACTAAAAATGTATTCAGCATTAGTCTCCTTGTCATTGGCCTTTAACACTTACCCAACATGATGACTACACTTTAAAACTGATTACATTATTATTACATCACTACTAATAATTATTACAATTATTGGTAGATGACACTTTTATCTAACACCGTGTAAAGCAGTCTCTAACATATCAGGGTAGATCTCATTTAAACATGTAAAATAGAACATATATAGCACAATATACAGAAAGCATGCATTGCTATAGTTAATAAATGGTATTATATGAATCTAGGTGGTGAGATTTGCATAAAATAACAAGAAAATACATAGCTGTCACTGTGATCTTTTTTTTAAATCTTTGAAAGCACAAATTATGTGGTAAAACAGGTTGGAGACTGACATTTTAAGATGATAGAAAAATGAATGCATCTGATTAGGAGTTTGAACTGTGACTCTACAGAATCAGGTGCAGCAGCCCAGAGACTGTTGTGAAACCTTCTACTGAAATGTTAATTAAATCCAAAGTTCTGCTCCATTCTTTACTGCAATCTCTAGAGATGGGCAAATGTTTTGCATTCAAAAAAGGAAACTAATTTGAACACATTCGTTCGTTTTGAAATTTGAATGTTTGTACAATATTCTAACATTTCTTTTCATGTAATAGTATTTATAATGCTTTCTTTAAATGCAATATTTGATTAGAATTTTCTAATAATTCGATTTGAATTATGCAATATTTGAATTCGAAATTATGAATTCA
Source organism: Bombina bombina (assembly GCF_027579735.1). NCBI lineage: Eukaryota > Metazoa > Chordata > Amphibia > Anura > Bombinatoridae > Bombina > Bombina bombina. The sequence continues at coordinate 680,622,377 of NC_069500.1, read as the reverse complement.
TATACTATTTGTAATAGTATTTCTAATGAGCTCTTTAAATGTTATATTCAAATTATGCAATATTCGAAATAAAAACATTAAAATTGATATATTTGTATCTATTATGAATCAATTTACTAAATTCCCTATCACATGAACTATTGAACTTCTGAATAGTATTTGTTAAATCAAATGTTACATTCGAAATTTAGAATGTGGATATTCGATCAAATTATGAACATTCGAAAATTAAAGTAACATTCAAAAACTGTAAATAACATTCGATTTAACAATTTTTTTATGGATTTTCATTCTTATCAATATTCGATTATCTAAAACGAATGTCCACAGGACTATTTGTTCTACCAAACGAATTACACTTTCAGCACATTCACCCATCCCTTTCAATATCTTCTGCTTACATATGTAATCCTCAGAGACCTATAGGGGAGACTGCTGTTTTTATCTTTCTCTTCAGGGAATTCACCTGTGTTGGAAAATGTAACATAAATAATCCGTCTATATATAAGCCTTACGAAAAAATACAGATTATGTTGGTTGCTTTTACTTTTATTAAAATAGTAATGTTATATTTTCCACTGTATTTTAGTAAGAGAGGCAAGCTTAATATTACAAATCTACTGCTGTCATTAGCACTGTACCTTTTTAGATCCATAATCTCTATATCTTTTTTACATCATTAGCAAGGTATGTGAGCTGTTGGAAATAAAATAAAATAAAAAAAAGCAGTCATATTATCATGAGGCAGCTTAGTGAATATTGGCATCAACTTGCTGTGAAATTGCTTTACAGTCTAACACTTCATCTCACTTTGGACTTACATCTAACATAAGAAAAACGGTTTTCTTTCCTAAGATATGGTGAGTACACAACGTCATCATTTACTAGTTGAAATATTACTCCTGGCCAGCAGGAGGAGGCAAAGAGCACCACAGCAAAGCTGTTAAGTATCACTCCCCAGTCATTCTCTTTGCCTTTGTCAATGGAGGAGGTGAAGTTTTGGTGTCTGATGAAAATTGGATTTCTTTCGCTACAAGCAAGGTTTTTGGGTCTAGCCGTAGTCCACGTTAATCTCTAAAATAGGGTAGTGGTGGCTTTAAGAAAAAATTGAAGATAGAAGTGCGCTAGTAAAAAAGACATCAAACACCTCACTAAAAAGACAATATCCCTGCTAAATTGTCTAAAGGTATGCAGTAAGTTAAAAAAATTAGTTAGAGGGAGGGCTCATAAAAGCCAAAGATATCACCACTGAGATTATATGTCAAATATTTATTTAAAAAACAGATCGATTTTATATAAAAGGATTTTTACCAGTTAATATAAGGGACGTCTCCCCATAGCAATACAAATGTTAAAATGAAAAAAACTAAATTAATTTCTACACATCAAAGTGGTGGCTTTAAAGCAGTTAGGAACTTTTAAGGTGGGCCTCGCTGCATTTTCCTAACATTTTGCTGCCCTAGTATAGAAAGCCAGAGTAGGTTTACTCTATTCTTTCTTTTTCTACAGGTCCCTGTGAGGAGTGGTGTCCTTTCACACCTTGTGAGATGTCCTCCTGCCGGACAGCTAGACGTGCTGGTAAGTGCCTTTGTCTTCTGGGGCTGGGAGGATGACACGAAGGTGTTAAGGAAGACCTTCTGCATTTACTTATAGGACTTATATCCTCAGGATTAATTAGGGGCAGTGGGCAGGCACATTGGTATGTGAAGAAGCAGGATTCTGCTCATTCAGAGACTGGGGTTAATCTCCTTTATGGGATGGAAGGGGTTAATCCTGTTATGTTGGCTCAAGAGTTTGTTTTATTATTGCACTTAATTCACATGATGGTTCTGTGAGTAAAGTTGTTTCTGGGCGCTTTTATGTTTTTATATCGCCTATTCTGCAATTTCCTGCTGGCTCTGCCTTAGGTAGCGCTCTTGTGACATCTCGCTCAGTTCCTGGAAGGCTTATCGGAGCAGTCACATCAGCTACTGTTGTGGAGTCTGGGTTTTTCTACACTTGTTTCGACTCGAAGGGGCAGGTAGGCACCTCAGTCACATGCTGAGGTGTAGAGATGTGCTTAACTAGCAAACTTAAACTTATACCCCTTGCTTTCCAACTTATTATTATTTGCAGACTTTTGGGGAATTAATACTGCAAGCTGTACTGTTAAAGGAGGTTTTGACTTCTTTGGATGACTCTGATACTCCTGTCGATGTCAACCCTAAGAAATCTAGTAAACTAAATAGATACTTTGATGTTTCTTCCTCTGGGAAGGTGTTTCCTGTTCCTGACCGTGCTATGGAGATTATTGCACAGGAATGGGAGAAGCCAGTTATACATTTTTCCCCGTCTCCTGTCTTTAAAAAGATGTTTCCTGTCACTGACTCCATTAAAGAGTCATGGCACACGTTACCTTAAGTAGAAGGGGCTATTTCTACCGTGGCTAAGAGAACTACTATTCCTATTGAGGATAGCTGTTCTTTTAAGGATCCTATGGACAAAAAGCTGGAGGCTTATTTGAAAAAGATGTATATTCATCAAGGTCTCCAATGGCAACCTGCAGTGTGTATGGCCACTGTGTCCAGTGCAGCATCTTATTGGTTCGATGCCTTGTCTGATTCTCTTCAGGTAGAGACTCCCTTGGAAGAAATACAAGACAGGATTAAGGCTCTTAAGTTAGCCAATTCCTTTATTTCTTATGCTACCTTGCAGGGTATTAAACTGGGAGCCAAGATATCGGGCTTCGCCGTGCTAGCCTGCAGGGCTTTGTGGCTGAAATCTTGGTGAGCCAATGTCACCTCTAAGTCCAAGCTTCTGGAGATTCCTTACCAGGGTAAGACCTTGTTTGGACCTGGTCTGACAGAAATAATTTCTGATATTATGGGTGGAAAAGGGTATTTTCTACCACAAGATAAGAAGAATAGACCTAAAGGGTGTCAGAGTAATTTTTGTTCCTTTCGTAACTTTAAAGGAAAGTCTTCCTCTTTCTTGTCCAAGCCTTCCTGGAAGCCCAATCAGCCTTGGAACAAGGGGAAGCAATAAAAGAAGCCTGCAACTGAGTCTAAATCAGCATGAAGGGTTTGCCCCCGATCAGGGATGGGATCAAGTGGAGGGCAGACTATATCTCTGAATTTTGAAAATTCTGGGGGCTCTCTTGGCAGTGATCCGGTCTTGGGGAATTGCAGTGGCACCGTACCTGGATGACATATTGGTTCAGACGCCATATTTTCAACAAGTAAACTCTCATACAGAGATCTTGTTGTCTTTTCTACATTCCCACAGATGGAAAGTGAATCTCGAAAAGAGTTCCCTTGTTCCAGCTACAAGGGTAGTTTTCTTAGGGACCATAATAGATTCCCTATCTATGAAAATATTTCTGACAGAAGTCAGAAAATCCAAGATTCTTTCCTCTTGCCTCGCTCTGCAGTCTACTGTTTGGCCATCAGTGGCTCAAGGTATGGTGGTAATTGGTATGATGGTCGCTTCCATGGACATCATCCCCTCTGCTTGATTCCATTTGAGAGCTCTGCAGTTATGCATGCTCAGACAATGGAACGAGGACGATTCGGATCTGTCACAGAGGATAGATCTAGATCAGTCGACAAGAGACTCTCTCCCGTGGTGGTTTTCTCAGGATCATCTGTCTCGGGGCACATGCTTCTGGAGATCTTTCTGAGTGATTGTGACCGTAGATGCCAGCCTGCTGAGCTGGGTAGCAGTCTGGGACTTGTTAAAGGCGCAGGGACTATGCACTCGGGAGGAGTCTGCTCTCCCCATAAACATCTTGGAGTTGAGAGTGATTTACAATGCTCTGATGGCTTGGCCTCAGTTGTCCTTAGGTTTATCAGGTTCCAGTCAGACAATATCACATCAGTGGCTTACATCAACCACCAGTGAGGAACTTGAAGTTCCTTAGCCATGAAGGAGGTGGTTCAAATTGTTCAATGGGCAGAAGCTTGCAATTGCTCTCTATCTGCCATCCACATTCCAGGAGTGGACAACTGGGAAGCGGATTTCCTGAGCAGACAGACATTTCATTCAGGGAGGTGGGCTCTCCATCCGGAAGTGTTCTCCAGGTTAACCCTCAAATGGGGGGTGCCCGAGTTGGATCTGATGGTGTGACAGCAGTACGCCAAGCTTCCAAGGTACGTTTCAAGGTCACGAGATCTGCAGGCTGTCTTGATAGATGCTCTGGCAGTGCCTTGGGATTTCAGTCTAGCATATCTGTTTCCTCCGTTTGGTCTCCTTCCATGAGTCATTGCTTGTATCAAGCAGGAGTGAGCATCTGTGATTCTAATTGCTCCTGCAGGGCCTCACATGATTTGGTATGCAGATCTAGTGAAGATGTCATCTCTTCCACCTTGGAGGTTGCCTCTGAGTAAGGACCTTCTAACTCAGGGTCCATTCCTTCATCCAAATCTCGTTTCTCTGAAGCTGACTGCTTGGAGATTGAACGTTTAGTTCTGTCTAAGTGTGGTTTTTCTGAGTCGGTCATTGAGACCATCATTCAGGCACGCAAGCCTGTTACTAGAAAAATTTACCATAAGGTATGGCATAAATATCTTTATTGGTGTGAATCCAAGGCCTACTCTTGGAGTAGAATTAGAATTCCTAGAATTGTATCTTTTCTTCATTCCATAGACATTAAGTTGTTATCTTGAAAGGTTTTGTTTCTTGTTGCTATCTCTTCTGCTCGAAGAGTCTCGGAATTCTCAGCTCTGCAGTGTGATTCCCCTTATCTTATTTTTCATGTCGATAAGGCAGTTCTTTGTACTAAGTTAGGTTTCCTTCCTAAGGTTGTTTCTAATAGAAATATCAATCAGGAAATTGTTGTTCCCTCTCTGTGTCCTAATCCTTCTTCTTCTGAATAACGTTTGTTACACAATTTGCATGTTGTAAGTGCTCTTAAATTCTACTTACAGACGACTAAGAATTTTTGCCAGAACTCTGCCCTCTTTGTCTGTTTCTCTGGGAAACATAAAGGTCAGAAAGCTACTGCTACTACTCTTTCTTTTTGGTTACAAAGTATAATTCCTTTGGCTTATGAGACTGCTGGACTCTTTTCTTGGAAGCTGACTGCTTGGAGATTGAAAGCTTAGTTCTGTCTAAGCGTGGTTTTTCTGAGTCAGTCATTGAGACCATGATTCAGGCGCCCAAGCCTTTTACTAGAAAGATTTACCATAAGGTATGCCGTAAATATCTTTATCGGTGTGAATTCAAGGGCTACTCTTGGAGTAGGGTCAGGATTCCTAGGATTTTGTCTTTCCTCCAGGAGGGTCTGGAGAAGGGATTGTCAGTCAGTACTCTGAAGGGTCAGATTTCTGCATTATCTGTTTTGTTACACAAACGTCTGGCGGACGTGCCAGATGTTCAGTCTTTTTGTCAGGCCCTGGTCAGAATCAAGTCTGTTGCTCCTCCTTGGAGTCTTAAACTAGTTCTTAAAGTTTTACAGCAGGCTCTGTTTGAGCCATTGCATTTTTTGGATATTACGTTATTATTTTGAAAGTTTTGTTTCTTTTTGCTATCTCTTCTGCTCGGAGAGTTCTGGAGCTCTCGGCCTTGCAGTGTGATTTGCCTTATCTTATCTTTCATGCTGATAAGGCGGTTCTTCCTAATAAGTTGGGTTTTCTTCCTAAAGTGGTTTCAGATAGAAATATTAATCAGGAAATTTTTGTTCCTTCTCTATGTCCTAATCCTTCTTCACATAAGGAACGCTTGTTACATAACTTGGATGTTGTGCATGCTTTAAAATTAAACCTACAGGCGACTAAGGATTTTCTCCTGTCTTCTGCCCTGTTTGTTTGTTTCTCTGGCAAGTGTAAAGGTCAGAAGGCTACTGCTACTGCTCTTTCTCTCTGGTTGAGAAGTATGATTCGTTTTGCTTATGAGACTGCTGGTCAGCAGCCTCCTGAGAGAATTACAGCTCATTCCACGAGGGCTGTTTCCTCTTCCTGGGTTTTCAAAAAATGAAGCTTCTGTGGAACAGATTTGCAAGGCTGCAACTTGGTCCTCTCTACATAAACTTTTACATTTTTTCCAAATTTTATACTTTTGCCTCGGCTGAGGCTTCTTTTGGGAGAAGGGTTCTTCAAGTGGGAGTGCCTTCTGTTTAGGTCTGCCTGTCCCTGCCCTCCCTAGTCATCTGTATCCTCTAGCTTGGGTATTGTTTCCCACTAGTAATTGAAGATGTCGTGGACTCACCATATGTAGTAAAGAAAATAAAATTTATGCTTACCTGATGGTGAGTCCACGACCCCACTGTTAAATTTAAGACAGTTGTTTTTGACAAAACCTCAGGCACCTCTACACCTTTGTGTTATTCCTTTTTCCATTTCCCTTCTGTCGAATGACTGGGGTTTGTGGGAAGGGGAGTGACACTTAACAGCTTTGCTGTGGTGCTCTTTGCCTCCTCCTGCTGACCAGGAGTGATATTCCCACTAGTAATTGATGACGTCGTGGACCATATCCGGAAATAAATAAATTTATCAGGTAAGCATACATTTTCTTTTTCTGACCTTTAACACAAAGATTGTGCCGTTGTTTTAGTTGTTGATTAAAGACAGTTATTTTTTTAGACATTTCTTTCAATGCACAAAAAACTATTCTATGCAATTAGTTTTAACATCGTATTGTACAAGTTAGTTAATATTCTCCTTAGAAATACTGGAATTTAAGAAGAAGATTCTTTCATGGGGAAATAAGATGTGCAAGATACATAACATTTCTGTAAACAAAACATTGAGCAGTGGTTTCCTGGCTCCTCCTCATATGAAACAACAAAGCTTTTAGCAGCCAGTTCTCATGTACCTTGTGTAGAAATGAATGCTGTGCACCCGAATTTTAAGCCAGATAAAGTTAAAGGAACATGAAACCCAAAATGTATTTTTCATTATTCAGATAGGGCAAACTATTTTAAACAACTTTCCAATTTACTTCTATTATTTGATTTGCTTTGTTCGCTTGGTATCTTTTGTTGTTGTTGTGTATGTGTCTGGAACACTATATGGCAGCAGATTTGCAAGAATGTTTTCCATTTGCAAGAGCACTAGATCGCAGCACAATTTCCTGCCATGTAGTGCTCCGCTCCAGACACCTACCTAGGTATATCTTCAACAAAGCATACCATGGGAACAAAGCTTTGTACTGTAGTTTCCATTGTCATGTATTTAAAGTAAATATTTTTGGCCAATGCAAAAGGAAAACATATTGTCTGATTCAGTATAGATAATGACTGCCAAATAATGATTTAACTAATAATTTAAATGAATAGTTTATGTACAATTAATAATTTAATATGCTTTTACTGAAATTTAAAATTAAAGGGACAGTCTATACCAGAATTTTTATTGTTTACAAAGATTGATAATCCCTTTATTACCCATTTCCCAATTTTGCATAACCAACACAGTTATATTAATACACTTTTTACCTGTGATTACCTTGTATCTACGCCTGTGCAGACTGCCCCCTTATTTCAGTTATTTTGAGAGACTTGCATTTTAGCCAATCAGTCCTGACTCCTAGGTAATATGAGCACAATGTTATCTATATGGCACACATGAACTAACGCCCTCTAGTTGTGAAAAAAAATAAAAATGCATTCAGTTAAGAGGTGGCCTTCAAGGGCTTAACAATTAGCATACGAGTCTACCTAGATTTATCTTTCAACTAAGAATACCAAGAAAGCAAAGCAAAATTGATGATAAAAGTAAATTGGAAAGTTGTTTAAAATTACATGCCCTATTTGAATCATGAAAGTTTTTTTTTTTACTAGACTGTACCTTTAACATTTTTAAAGTTCCAAAAACTAAACTGAATTTGTTACTAAACTTTCTCATAATCATATTTTAATTCTGTTTTATAGTTTTAAAGTGGTTTGGGCTACATTTGTAACTATGTTTTGAACTTTTATTTTTTCACTAAACCAGGAAGTTATTGTGCTTATAAACATGTGATTGTGAACCGAGCATTTGTGAAAATATAAAAAAGCAGCACAAGGAGCTAATTTATGCCAAAACAAGTCAAACTGGGTTTTCATGCAGTCAGTTCTGCTGAACAAAGTCCAGAAATCCAGCAAAAACATGTACAATGGGCTAAAATACTCTTGATGAGAGTTTTCAAGGTTCATTGTAAAAACTACACGCAATACAGCTATATCAGTATGTAAGCCTAGGAGGCCTATTTATCAAAGGTTTTGCGGACCTGATCTGACAGTGCGGATCCGCTCTCCGTATTCAGCATTGCACCAGCAGCTCACAAGAGCTGCTGGTGCAACGCCACCCCTGCAGACTCGTGGCCAATCGGCCGCCAGCAGGGAGGTGTCAATCAACCCGATCTTACTCGATCGGGTTGAATTGTAGCGATTCCTGTCCGCCTGTTCAGAGCAGGCGGACAGGGTTATGGAGCAGCGGTCTTTAGTCTGAAGACTCGCCAGAAACACTGGCCCACAAGCTCCATACAGCGCTTGATAAATGAGCCTCTATATATACATAAGATATCTGTGGAGTAACTATGGGAGAAGCGGTTAATATTGTCCCTGGAACGGCGGGACTTCCGTTGGGGGAGGAGCTATGCAGCACACCTGCATGTCGGCGTGGTGAGAGGACGCCGCTTCATCATCTCCCCACTCCTAGCCACTTAGCCCTGAGAGCTTGTAGGGGTTCACAGTGTGTGGCGCTCTGAGGCTACGGCCCGCCCGAGTTTTGGAGTCCTGCAAAGCCAACTTGGCTTGAGATCTTATCGCAGAAGTTTTTAATTCTCTCGTAGTATATCCCTGCAAGCTGTGCACAAAAGGGGGAAAGCGAGTCCTCCAACTTAAGCTGTGACCAGGGATCGAAGCTTTATTTCTAAGATGCTGGTCTTTGCAGCAAGAGCCTGATACTATTGCGGATACCGCATTTGAAGCCTCAATCTGAAAATATTTGGGTAAGGTGTCCGCAGAAAGTTATGTGGTGTGGATTGCAACACTGAGATATATCTAAAAAGTGTTGGTGCTGTTGTTAACTGGTTGCCAAACACAGATGTTGCTACTTTCCGTTTCACTGGGGCTCTATATAATCTGCTGACACCTTGGGAGATTCTCAGACTATCTCCACAGCACTACAGTGCCGACTCAGAGCCTGGCTGTTAGCCCTTCCCACCTGAGGGGAACTAGTTTGTTGGCACACAGTAATTTGCTTATCCGCATTCTGTTGACAGACAGGAGTCCAATTAAAGCAATTATAGCCCATTCAGAAGGTGGTCCCGACATAGGGTGTAAAAATCTAAGCCTTACGTGTGGGGTATGCCTCTTTATTTTTTTTTTTTTTTTATATAATATTTTTTTATTGAAGTCATAAATAAATACAGCCAACAAGTATGCCTCAAAACATATACAGAAAAGTGCAAATACAATATTGTTGCATATGTGTTACAAACATAACCCTACAGTTAGGGCTTAATATATCCAAATAGCACACGCAATGTTATATAACTTGGGCAGTGTACAGTGTGACTTCAGATTTATAATAAAGGTAATAACAATAAGACAAAAATTGTCCTCCCTGGACCATATAGAAGGCAAATGCAAGCGTCGACTCTGATACAATTAGGGCCAGGGGGAAATTAGCTTTACTGATTGAAGGGGAGGGGATGCAGCGGGCAAGAGCCGCTCGAAATATAATGGGGGGGGGTGGATGGGGGATGGAGGGCGGAGCCAGTCAGGATGGCCATCTTATATTAACTATTATCGGGACACTAAGTGAGTATTAGTTTTAACTGCCAAGTATACTCTTAAAGATATCTAGGCAGAGTATAAAGTAGTTATAAATATCGACATAGGAGCATAATGAGGTTAATCTCTAGGCCTGAACTGTAAATCTCCTATATGTCAAAGATGAGCCCCTCTCCTAGGGGGGCGCCATCTATAGGCGATGTAGGAAAAAGGAGTAGGGATATGACCCGCAGGCAACCAGTACCAGCGGGAAAGGGAGGAGAGAGGCTCAGCATGAACAAATAATATGCACCAAGAAGATAGACTAGTTTACTCATCTCAGTCCAGATTGGGTCTGTAGATAACCTATAACGACAGTTTATGATCCTTATGAGGACAATAGGTAAAATAGTATATGGAAGAGGGACTGGTATAGGGGAGAGGCTGAACACCAAAATTATAACTCCTAAAAAAAATAATGTTAGACATACTCTCTGTAGGTAAATAAAACTAAATCTCAGCTAAAGATGTGAATATCAAACAGTATAGGCATGTAAGGGCCAGATAGAGAAATCGTGCTAAATCAACTATCGTAAGCACATATATATATAAGAGCACAACTACTAGACCATATGTGTAATTTTAGAGGTAAACAGCCATTATCAGTGTGACATTATTTCAACCAGCAGAGGCATGTCTAAGCAAGGGAAAATTAGCTATAGCTGGCAGGATTGGTAGGAGCGGGTAACACAATCATGTAACTTAAAGCTACCAGAATTTGGTGGAGGAGCAGCGTTGCATATAAATAGAGGGAAAAAAAAACAAAAAAAAAAAACCTGAGAGATGTGGTACTTTCTTTCAGATTAGAAACATTAAAGCACTAAGAGAACATAGTGTAAACATCGGTGCATTTAACTATACCATAGGAGGTCCATACAAGAGAACACAGAGCTCAGGGATGTAACTTATTAGAGTAGATGGGAGATATGGGGATATGGTGCCAGACCATGTATCTAGTGTGGGATTGTATAGGCAGCAATATGTGAGCACATGGTATGACATGTAAAAAGTTCAGGCATAAACAGCATGCTAGTGGACACTCCCTCATAACTGTACTTTGTTTTAGTATACATCTTACAGAGAATAAAAGTGCAGGATAATTCCCAACAGGGGTATAACATGTGCGTATTAATATAACAAGCAATTGGCTGTTCTACGCTTCTCTGTATAAAATGCAGCGATACAATAGACAGATGCATACACATTATATTATACCCCTTCAAACTCTTATAGCTTAATATAGATATATTTTAGTGCTAAAAACAAAAAAACAAAACAAAACTGTCCTCTCTGGTTTTACATTTACTCAAACAAATTAGGGGTATGAGTCCAGAAACAAACAAGACATGTGGATATTAGCAGGGCTGAAGAGCCAAAGAAAAGATCCCAGGTTCTCAGAGTATTAACTCGTCATTTAGGAGTCCATTTTTATCAAGAGTTCAGTATATTTCTGTTTTGTAGTTATATGCCCTGTCACTGCTGTGCAGTATCTAGCCACAGGAAATGGCGGAACAGTTAATATGAATTCACCCAACACCAGATCTAAAAGTTTTTCCCCAACAGCTTAGGGAGAATAAACAGAGAAGGTGAAGCTCCTTTCCTTTAGCCTGTGTCCCGTAGGACAGACTAACAAATACCCAGTCAGTAAGATCCTGTGTGTGGCACATTAGATAAGGCTCCGCTGCAGAGTAGGGCCTCCATCTTATGCATACCTTCATAGCCGGGCTGTGGGACCGTGGATGTCTTAGGTGCTTACAGGACGAGTTAGGCACAGAGTCAGCTGCGTGCTCACAAGAATATAAAGAACTGCATGTTCGCTGACCGGATTTCACCGGGTGCTGGTTATCATATCGGGCCGCAGTACTTACTGGTAATCGATTCTCCCCTGTGTCCTCAGGCTCTAGTATATCTCTCAGTGTACAGGAGGTCAAAGGGAGATAGGATATATGCGATCGGTGTACAGCAGTAGTAACCTCACTTAGCTGCATAAAAGATTGAGCAGTGGGCAATGGCACATGAGCTGCAGAATCCACTCGCTCAACTTTAACTGTTGACACCTCTTCCCTGCTTTCAAAGCCACGCTGCAACTCGTACTTAAGCTCATGGAACTGGTGTGTCATGTGCTGATCCAAATCTGCCAAAAGAGCCTTTATCTCACAGTAGGAATCCCCCATGATAAAGCTGTGGAGCGAACTTTAGCCAGTATAGCTGATTCACCGTAGTTCAGGAAGTCCAAGATGAAACGTAGTAATTCTCACCACATGGCTGAAATTATCTTGATAACTCTCAAAGTGGTGCAATTGTGGTCTTATTTTGTGTAGCAAGAGAATATCTCAGTACTCATCCATGAACAGGGCGATTTAAAACTAATTATATGCTGTAAATCCTTAAAATTCAAGCTTAAAACCAGGAGCTGTATAAGAACACGTCTGGTCTCCTTAGCGGTTGGCTCCGCCCCCCTGGGGTATGCCTCTTAATTGAAGGAATCGTTTGTGTTAGCCTACCCTACCCAAAGCTTCCTTTTTACGACTCTGGGGACCTTCGTCTTCAGTCGTCTTAACTAGAGTGCAGTTGCACTGTTTTAGGGTAAGATTCTCTTCTCTGTTCAGACTCCCGGCCTTAGTCCGTGGTTTCTGTATCTCTGGGGTCTGGGCGTTGCCTCCCCCTGTTTCTACAAGACTGGTTGGGTCTCTGTTAGCCTGACCCGGTTTCTTGGATTTTTGCTCTGTTTAAGGACTCGTTATGCCCTTTTTTAGTTTTTTTTTTCTGGAGTTCCTTATTCTTGTTTTCTCTGTGTCGTTTCTTCTTTCTCTAGTAAGGGGTGTGTTGTTTGGAGACCGACTGCTGGGTGACGGGGTCTCCTGGAGGCTGTTGACTTAGTCGCGTCTAGTTCCTGCGGTCTCTAGCAAAGCTTGTGGACTATCTGTGGGTCAGTGTTCTTGGGCCTTTTTCCTTTTTCGAAAGTTGTTCTCATCTTTGGACGAAGCGGGATTTTGTTGAGTAGGGTTTTTTTAGGCCTGGTGCCCTCAGAATGGGCCGCCTCTTGTACCCTCCCATTTTAGCATTCAGTGTCCTCTATAGCTTGGGTATTGTTTTCCATAAAGTAATGAATGCAGCTGTGGACTCTTTCCATTTATGAAGAAAAACTTAAATTATGCTTACCTGATCATTTTCTTTTCTTCAGATGGAAAGAGTCCACAGCTCCCCGCCCGTATTTTTGTGGGGCGTCTGTTATTTTGTTCTTCTGGCACCTTTTCACCCTGATATTTCTTCTATTGTTCCTTGTTCCCTCAGCAGAATGACTGGGGGATGAGGGAAGTGGGGGAGGTATTTAAGCCTTTGGCTGGGGTGTCTTTGCCTCCTCCTGGTGGCCAGGTTCTGAATTCCCAAAAGTAATGAATGCAGCTGTGGACTCTTTCCATCTGAAGAAAAGAAAATTATCAGGTAAGCATAATTTAAGTTTTTCACTGTTTTGTTCTTGAGAGGTGTCCGGTTAATGTATTTGAATTGCTGAATAGGGGGTTGCAGGATTTGGTTTAATATGTTTTCTCTTTAATCAATTTCATTATTTAAACTTCCTGCACCAAGAACACCACAAGTAACTATATATGTGGTCCTTAGCCCTGTCCCTAGCCATCTATATCCCCACCAGCTGGTTATTAGATTAATATATATTTATGGGTCTGCAAATAAACCGCACAGATTAAGATTTTTTTTTTTTTTTTAAATGTGTAGAAAGGATATAATCAATACAGTATTTCTTCTGTTATGTGCGATCAGTCCACGGGTCATCATTACTTCTGGGATATAACTCCTCCCCAACAGGAAATGCAAGAGGATTCACCCAGCAGAGCTGATATAGCTCCTCCCCTCTACGTCAGTCCCAGTCATTCTCTTGCACCCAACGACTAGATAGGATGTGTGAGAGGACTATGGTGATTATACTTAGTTTTTATGACTTCAATCAAAAGTTTGTTATTTTACAATAGCACCGGAGCGTGTTATTACTTCTCTGGCAGAGTTTGAAGAAGAATCTACCAGAGTTTTCTACTATGATTTTAACCGGAGTAGTTAAGATCATATTGCTGTTCTCGGCCATCTGAGGGAGGTAAAGACTTCAGATCAGGGGACAGCGGGCAGATGAATCTGCATTGAGGTATGTAGCAGTTTTTATTTTCTGAATGGAATTGATGAAAAAATCCTGCTATACCGTTATAATGACATGTATGTATACACTTCAGTATTCTGGGAATGGTTTTTCACCGGAACTACTCTGTTAAAGGTCACTAAGCCTTTTAATAAATATGTCATGTTAAACGTTTTTGCTGGAATGTAGAATCGTTTACATTGCTGAGGTACTGAGTAAATAAATGTTTGGGCTTTATTTTCCACTTGGCAATTGTCTGCTTTAAATTGTGACAGTTTCGTTTCTCCTCACTGCTGTGTGTGAGAGGGAGGGGCCGTTTTTGGCGCTCTTTTGCTACGCATCAAAATATTCCAGTCAGCTACTATTATATTTCCTGCATGATCCGGTTCACTGACAGATCTCAGGGGTCTTCAAACTTCTTTGAAGGGAGGTACATTCTCTCAGCAGAGCTGTGAGAATTTTTATTGACTGTGAATATAAACGTTACTCTATAATTTTTTATGTCAAATTTAGTTATTTACTAATGGGAACAAACCTTTGCTAAAAGTTGTGTTATTTTAAACTTGATGCTTTAACTGTTTTTCAGTTCATTATCTCAACTGTCATTTAATCGTTTAAGTACCTCTTTGAGGCACAGTACGTTTTTGCTAAAAAAGATTATAACCAGGTTGCAAGTTATTGCTAGTGTGTTAAACATGTCTGACTCAGAGGAAAATATCTGTGTCATTTGTTCCTATGCCAAGGTGGAGCCCAATAGAAATTTATGTACTAACTGTATTGATGCTACTTTAAATAAAAGTCAATCTGTACAATGTGAACAAATTTCACCAAACTGCGAGGGGAGAGTTATGCCGACTAACTCGCCTCACGCGGCAGTACCTGCATCTCCCGCCCGGGAGGTGCGTGATATTATGGCGCCTAATACATCTGGGCGGCCATTACAGATAACATTACATGATATGGCTACTGTTATGACTGAAGTTTTGTCTAAATTACCAGAACTAAGAGGCAAGCGTGATCACTCTGGGGTGAGAACAGAGTGCGCTGACAATACTAGGGCCATGTCTGATACTGCGTCACAGCTTGCAGAGCATGAGGACGGAGAGCTTCATTCTGTGGGTGACGGTTCTGATCCAAACAGATTGGATTCAGATATTTCAAATTTTAAATTTAAATTGGAGAACCTCCGTGCATTACTAGGGGAGGTCTTAGCAGCTCTCAATGATTGTAACACCATTGCAATACCAGAGAAACTGTGTAGGTTGGATAAATACTTTGCGGTACCGGCGAGTACTGACGTTTTTCCTATACCTAAGAGATTAACTGAAATTGTTACTAAGGAGTGGGATAGACCCGGTGTGCCGTTCTCACCCCCTCCAATATTTAGAAAGATGTTTCCAATAGACGCCACTACTCGGGACTTATGGCAAACGGTCCCTAAGGTGGAGGGAGCAGTTTCTACTTTAGCTAAGCGTACCACTATCCCGGTAGAGGATAGCTGTGCTTTTTCAGATCCAATGGATAAAAAATTAGAGGGTTACCTTAAGAAAATGTTTGTTCAACAAGGTCTTATATTACAACCCCTTGCATGTATCGCGCCGATTACAGCTGCGGCAGCATTTTGGATTGAGTCTCTGGAAGAGAACCTTAGTTCATCTACGCTAGATGATATTATGGACAGGCTTAGAGTCCTTAAACTAGCCAATTCATTCATTTCGGAGGCCGTAGTACATTTAACCAAACTTACGGCTAAGAACTCTGGATTCGCCATACAGGCACGTAGAGCACTGTGGCTAAAATCCTGGTCAGCTGATGTTACTTCTAAGTCCAAATTACTTAATATACCTTTCAAGGGGCAGTCTTTATTTGGGCCCGGGTTGAAAGAAATTATCGCTGACATTACAGGAGGTAAGGGCCACGCCCTACCTCAAGACAAAGCCAAAGCTAAGGCTAGACAGTCTAATTTTCGTCCCTTTCGGAATTTCAAAACTGGAGCAGCGTCAACCTCCACTGCACCAAAACAGGAAGGAGCTGTTGCTCGTTACAGGCAAGGCTGGAAACCTAACCAGTCCTGGAATAAGGGCAAACAGGCCAGGAAACCTGCTGCTGCCCCAAAGACAGCATGAACCGAGAGCCCCCGATCCGGGACCGGATCTAGTGGGGGGCAGACTTTCTCTCTTCGCTCAAGCCTGGGCAAGAGATGTTCAGGATCCCTGGGCGCTGGAGATCATATCTCAGGGATACCTTCTAGACTTCAAATTATCTCCCCCAAAAGGGAGATTTCATCTGTCAAGGTTGTCAACAAACCAGATAAAGAAAGAAGCGTTTCTACGCTGTGTACAAGATCTGTTATTAATGGGAGTGATCCATCCAGTTCCGCGGTCGGAACAAGGACAAGGGTTCTACTCAAACCTGTTTGTGGTTCCCAAAAAAGAGGGAACTTTCAGGCCAATCTTAGATTTAAAGATTCTAAACAAATTCCTAAGAGTTCCATCGTTCAAAATGGAAACTATTCGGACAATCTTACCTATGATCCAAAAGGGTCAGTACATGACCACAGTGGATTTAAAAGATGCTTACCTTCACATACCGATTCACAAAGATCATCAACGGTATCTACGGTTTGCCTTCCTAGACAGGCACTACCAGTTTGTAGCTCTTCCATTCGGATTGGCTACGGCCCCAAGAATCTTCACAAAGGTTCTGGGTGCCCTTCTGGCGGTTCTAAGACCGCGAGGGATTTCGGTAGCTCCGTACCTAGACGACATTCTAATACAGGCTTCAAGCTTCCAAACTGCCAAGTCTCATACAGAGTTAGTTCTGGCATTTCTAAGGTCGCATGGATGGAAAGTGAACGAAAAGAAAAGTTCTCTTTTTCCTCTCACAAGAGTTCCATTCTTGGGGACTCTTATAGATTCTGTAGAAATGAAGATTTACCTGACAGAAGACAGGTTAACAAGGCTTCAGGATGCATGCCGTGTCCTTCATTCCATTCAACACCCGTCAGTGGCTCAATGCATGGAGGTGATCGGCTTAATGGTAGCGGCAATGGACATAGTACCTTTTGCACGCCTACACCTCAGACCGCTGCAATTGTGCATGCTAAATCAGTGGAATGGGGATTACTCAGATTTGTCCCCTACCCTGAATCTGAATCAAGAGACCAGAAATTCTCTTCTATGGTGGCTTTATCGGCCACACCTGTCCAGGGGGATGCCATTCAGCAGGCCAGACTGGACAATTGTAACAACAGACGCCAGCCTACTAGGTTGGGGCGCTGTCTGGAATTCTCTGAAGGCTCAGGGATTATGGAATCAGGAGGAGAGTCTCCTTCCAATAAACATTCTGGAATTGAGAGCAGTTCTCAATGCCCTTCTGGCTTGGCCCCAATTAACAACTCAGGGGTTCATCAGGTTTCAGTCGGACAATATCACGACTGTAGCTTACATCAACCATCAGGGAGGGACAAGAAGCTCCCTAGCAATGATGGAAGTATCAAAGATAATTCGCTGGGCAGAGTCTCACTCTTGCCACCTGTCAGCAATCCACATCCCGGGAGTGGAGAACTGGGAGGCGGATTTCTTGAGTCGCCAGACTTTTCATCCGGGAGAGTGGGAACTTCATCCGGAGATTTTTGCCCAAATACTTCGACGTTGGGGCAAACCAGAGATAGATCTCATGGCGTCTCGCCAGAACGCCAAACTTCCTCACTACGGGTCCAGATCCAGGGATCCGGGAGCGGTTCTGATAGATGCTTTGACAGCACCTTGGAACTTCGGGATGGCTTATGTGTTTCCACCCTTCCCGCTGCTTCCTCGATTGATTGCGAAAATCAAACAAGAGAGAGCATCTGTGATTCTAATAGCGCCTGCATGGCCACGCAGGACTTGGTATGCAGATCTAGTGGACATGTCATCCTGTCCACCTTGGTCTCTACCTCTAAGACAGGACCTTCTGATACAGGGTCCATTCAAACATCAAAATCTAACTTCTCTGAAACTGACTGCTTGGAAATTGAACGCTTGATTTTATCAAAGCGTGGTTTTTCTGAGTCGGTTATTGATACCCTGATCCAGGCTAGGAAGCCTGTTACCAGAAAGATTTACCATAAAATATGGCGCAAATACCTATACTGGTGCGAATCCAAACGTTACTCCTGGAGTAAGGTTAGGATCCCTAGGATATTGTCTTTTCTACAAGAAGGTTTAGAAAAGGGTTTATCGGCTAGTTCATTAAAGGGACAGATTTCAGCTCTGTCCATCTTGTTACACAGGCGTCTGTCAGAAAATCCAGACGTCCAGGCTTTTTGTCAAGCTTTAGCTAGGATCAAGCCTGTGTTTAAAGCCGTTGCTCCGCCATGGAGTTTAAACTTAGTTCTTAACGTTTTACAAGGTGTTCCATTTGAACCCCTTCATTCCATTGATATAAAATTTTTATCTTGGAAAGTTCTGTTTTTAATGGCTATTTCCTCGGCTCGAAGAGTCTCTGAGTTATCAGCATTACATTGTGATTCTCCTTATCTGATTTTTCACACAGATAAGGTAGTTCTGCGTACTAAACCTGGGTTCTTACCTAAGGTAGTTACTAACAGGAATATCAATCAAGAGATTGTTGTTCCATCCTTGTGTCCAAATCCTTCTTCAAAGAAGGAACGTCTTCTACACAATCTGGATGTAGTTCGTGCCCTCAAGTTCTACTTGCAGGCAACTAAAAATTTTCGCCAAACTTCTTCCCTGTTTGTCGTTTATTCTGGACAGAGGAGAGGTCAAAAAGCTTCTGCTACCTCTCTCTCTTTTTGGCTTCGTAGCATAATACGTTTAGCCTATGAGACTGCTGGACAGCAGCCTCCTGAAAGAATTACAGCTCATTCCACTAGAGCTGTGGCTTCCACTTGGGCCTTTAAGAATGAGGCCTCTGTTGAACAGATTTGCAAGGCTGCAACTTGGTCTTCGCTTCATACTTTTTCCAAATTTTACAAATTTGACACTTTTGCTTCTTCGGAGGCTATTTTTGGGAGAAAGGTTCTTCAGGCAGTGGTTCCTTCTGTATAATGAGCCTGCCTATCCCTCCCGTCATCCGTGTACTTTTGCTTTGGTATTGGTATCCCAGAAGTAATGATGACCCGTGGACTGATCGCACATAACAGAAGAAAACATAATTTATGCTTACCTGATAAATTCCTTTCTTCTGTTGTGCGATCAGTCCACGGCCCGCCCTGTTTTTTAAGGCAGGTAAATATCTTTTAAATTATACTCCAGTCACCACTTCACCCTTGGTTACTCCTTTCTCGTTGATTCTTGGTCGAATGACTGGGACTGACGTAGAGGGGAGGAGCTATATCAGCTCTGCTGGGTGAATCCTCTTGCATTTCCTGTTGGGGAGGAGTTATATCCCAGAAGTAATGATGACCCGTGGACTGATCGCACAACAGAAGAAAGGAATTTATCAGGTAAGCATAAATTATGTTTTTTAGCTGAACTGATTAATGCCAAGGTCAGCTAAATATCTTCCTACTTAAATGATCTACAGACTTGAATCAGCTTGACTGAATTATTTTAGTCCTGACACCATGTAGGCCTTTTCTATGCAAACATGCTAAAATCTTAACTAAAAGATAAAGACAGGGTTGCCATGTGTCCAGCATTCAGTCCAGTAGGCTGTCCACTGGAATGTATACAAAAATGCAGGAAATTAAAATGTCACCTGAGTGGCAGCTACATTTTAAAGCCCTCGGCCCCGAAAGAAGTGACATACCAGGGTCCGCAGAGAAAAAATTAGGGAAGGGTCACCTATAGATTCCCAACTCCCCCATGCCCTACTTCACATCCTATGCTCCTCCCTCACCCCACCAGGGCCACCAAGCTACAGGACAAGGTCATCAAACTCTAGGTCAAGGGGCAGGGCATCCAACCTCTAGGGAATAACTCCAAATTCCAGGGCCTCCCACATTCCAGGGCCCCAAGATCAATAGACCCCCCGTCCAGACACAGGGCTCCCACTTCATGGCCAGGCATAGGGCCCACACCATGAACAGAGCCCCCACTCCAGAGACAGGCAAAGCCACTGGCTGGCCCTCCCTATGTGCAGGGACTTTGGTCCAGGTCCTATTTGCCCAACCGCTCAATCCTCCACTGGAAGTGACATTGCACACCAAGGAGGGTTAAAAGTAGAGTTGTAAAAAAAGTATTAATTTTCAGGTCTGCCATCACCTTTGAGATACAGAGTTGACACATGAATGGGGTGCACAGCCAGCAAACCCTTAGAACCATCTCTGATACATACACAAAAAATGTTATGACCAGATGGCATCAGTAGATATATTGAACTAACATGGTTCTTCATTAAATGTATATATTGTTATATATCTTGTGTGTCCAGCAGATTTCTTAGTTCTGATCAGGGAATCTCAAGATTGTTTTCCGATTCCTCCATTTACCGACAACCATAAATATAGCCTCAAATTACAAGAAATATATAAATGTCACACAGGGGCAGACTGACAGCCCATGGGGCCCTCCAGCATAAATGTTTAAGGGGCCCCTTCACTTCACCTCCACTCCAACACCATTCATGCTCCACCCACTCACTACTTTAGTCTCCCTATTATATCAGATATGCCTAGATAAGACCTGAAATCAAATGCAACCTATGCAGCCACATTATGTCAGGTATAGGCCTAGATCAGCTGTTTGTTCTCTGCAGTTAGGCATCCCCATTATTCCATCTACATACAGATGATACATGGGACTTTATATTTGGTCCCTGCAGCCCCTGTTATGCAAATTATATGCCAAAGTGGCATCAGATGGCTCCAAAAAATGTAATGTACATAAATTATTTATTTCCCCTGGTTTTACAGTAATTTAACTCAGCGTATTTTTTACTGTGCCCCAGAGAGGCTTGAGTACATCCTGCAGCATCCCAAACTCTCAACCTGCAAATTCCAATTCAGTAATTGCTTAACTCATTAAGGACCGGGCTAAAACTTCCTCAAAAGACCAGAGTATTTTTAGCATTTTTGCTATCACTTCATTTAAACAGAAAAAGAGCCTTGTTTTTTGTTTGTTTTTTACCTATCAAACCCTATACCCTTTTGGTATATTTTATGCTCTCATTTTGCGCAAAATGCAATCATAATTAATTTTATTTTAACTTTTTCACAAACTTCGGGTTTCTTACTGAAATTATTTACATACTGCTTGTGCTATTTGTTCAGAAATAGCAGACATGCATGGCTTTCTTGTAATTAGAATGCCGCTAATTGCAGCTGCGCACCACACTTCTGAAATTTCTGGCAGTTAAGGGGTTAATAAGGTAGCTTGTCAGGTTAAGTTTAGCTTTAGGGGCATATTTATCAATGTGCGAGCGGAGATGATACAAAGTAGCGTATCATGTCCGCTGCACATCAAAAAATGCCGACAGCATACGCTGATTTCTGTCCGTGGCCTCAGAGCCGGCGGACAAGTTATGGAACAGCGGTCTTTAGACCGCTGCTTCATAACTTCTGTTTCTGGCGAGCCAAACAAGGGGCATTAAGCTCCATATGGAGCTTGATAAATATTCCCCTTAGTGTAAAGATTACCCTCCCACCCCCTAATCCCTACCTGATTTATCTCAAACTGCTCTTTTCCCTCCTTTACTTCTCTCTAGTCGCCACCATCTTAGGTACTGGCAGACAGTCTGACAATGTGAAGTATTAATCCTTTTTTTGTTGTTGTTAATTTTTTTAATATTTTCTGCAGTGTAGGATTACCCCGTCACCTTCCCACCTCCCTGATACCTCCTAAACAGCTCTCTAACCCACCCCCTCTAACTAGTGTCACCATCTTAGGTACTGGCAGCTGTCTGCCAGTTCCCAGTTTACTTGCCCTCCCCATATCTCCCATCCAAGCGATCCTTTACTATGGACCTTCTTTCCCCTCTTATTACAATTTTCCCCTCTCTTAGGGTTTTGCTCCTGCAGTGTAGCTGCCCCCCCCCCTTTACCCCCCTCCAACACGTTTTTGCCCCCTCAAATCCATTTTCAACCCCCTCCATCAAAATTATTCTTACTATTTACACATACACATGCATTTGCACAAAACCATTGTCACATTAACCCCTTGGCTGCCCAAAGGCTTTACAACATTGTTGCACAGGGTGTTGTTGATAGCTTCTCCATTCACTGTAATGGTCATGAATATGATGAAGTGACAAACAAGGTTAAACCCTCCTGCTAGCCCTCCTCAATCCTAATTTGTATTGCTTGTCAGCATTTTTATTTGCGTTTATGTCTGAGTAGATTTACATACCCCTTTCAGTCTTAAAGTGAAAGTAAATCCTAGCGTTTTACAAATGCTGATTTACTATTGAAACAAATAAAGGGGACTTTCATTCATGAGTATAAGATACTTCATGTAGAAATCTCCTTTATTTGATTCAATTGATCGCTGTTTTTACTTTGTACAGCAGCCCACGGCAAGAGGTGACGTTTTCACCTCTTAGCCAATAGCCGTGCGGTAAATCCGGCTTGGCGCCCATGGGAGCCGGATTTACCGCGCGGCTATTGGCTAAGGGGTGAAAACGTCACCTCTTAGCCAAATTTTTTTTTCTGCCATGGACTGCTGTACAATGTAAAAACGGTGATCGATTGAATCAAATAAAGGATCTTTCTACATTAAGTATCTTATACTTCATGAATGAAAGTGCCCTTTATTTGTTTCAATAGTAAATCCTAGCGTTTGTAAAACGCTAGGATTTACTTTCACTTTAATATGAGGAGAGTCCACGGCTTCATTCATTACTTGTGGGAAATACAGAATCTGGCCACCAGGAGGAGGCAAAGACACCCCAACCAAAGGCTTAAATACCTCCCCCACTGCCCTCATCCCCCAGTCATTCTTTGCCTTTCGTCACTTGAGGATGGCAGAGAAGGGTTTGAAGATTCAGAGTAGTCTCTTATGGTTTTGTCAGCCTCTCAGTGAGAGCATTGACGAATGTTAGGGTCTGGAGATGCAGGGAGAGTCTTTCTGCGAAACCATCCAGACTCGTATTAACAGCTCCTTAAGCAATCAGTGTTGAAGAGTTTCACTGCCTGCTTTCTATCACTCAAGTCCATGTCAGGAGCAATGCTACAACACTGTCAAACTTGATAGGCTATGTTCCTGTTCCACGGCGTAGATTCTGGTAAGATCATTTAATTTTTTATACATGTAATGATAATGCAAGGAGACTAATATTTCCGGAAGGTGATTATTGAACCGGGGGGGATTTATACATGATTGCTTTATTATGTTTTTGCTGCGACATGTGTGAGATGTGGCTCTGGCAATGTGTTAACAGTCAGGATCTTCCTTCATTTTGATTAACTGCGCAGCCTATTTAGTTTGGTGCGCTTTTTCTCAGCTGCAGGGGCGGTCCTGCATGGCACTCCATGTGACCGGGTGTGGCCTCATTCTCTTCCTTGTCCTGACCTTCGGTTGCAGGAGATGAAAGCGGTTTCTCTGTGGGCCTGGGTCATAGGAGGGGGTGAGTGCCCCAGCCATTGGGGTATAAAGGTGCCATTTATTTTTTTCTATAGTCCATATTAAAGAAGCAAGCTATGGAGGACTCTGGTGCGTTAGAGGGTACTCCCTCTTTGCCTAAATTTAATGCCTGTGTTTATTGTGAGGAGCTTACGGTATATTCGCCTGCTCAGCTATGTTCCACATACCTTGATAAAATAATGATATCTAAAAAGAACAAGATGTTTAGTACCCCTGAGCCGTCTCTGTCCCGCAAGGTGCGTTCCCTACAATCATCTCTGATTACACATGCAGCTCCCCAGTGCACTACTAATCCTCCTGCGGGAGGGGCCCTGTGGCCGCCAGATTTTGCTGATCAGTTGCAAACGGCGGTGTCTGTGGCCTTCAGTGCTTTACCTCGCCCTACTAAGCGCAAGCGAAAGGTTAAATATTGCTATCGTTCCCAGGGGTCATCTACTCCGTTGGATGTATCTGAGACTAGATTATCCGCTGAAGCAGAGGATTCCAATACTTCGGACGACTCTTTCTCTGGGTCGGAATCTGTGGCCTCTAAACCTCCGGCTGTGGAGGAACCAGACTTTAGGTTTAGGATGGAGCACTTACGTTTTTTATTAAAAGAGGCATTGGCTACTCTAGAGGTTCCGGAACTGAAGTTACTAGAGGAACCTTCTATTCCTAAGCTTGATAAAGTTTATGAGGACAGGGTGGTGCCCCAGACTTTCCCTGTTCCCGTAAAGATGGTGAATATTATAAAGAATAAATTGGAGAGACTTGGTTCATCTTTCTCCCCTTCTTCTTCATTTAAGAAATTGTTCCCGGTTCCTGACTCTCAGCTAGTGAGGATCTGTCCCTAAGGTGGATGGAGCTATCTCCACACTCGCTAAGCACACCACTATCCCGCTGGAGGATAGTTTGTCGTTTAAGGAACCCATGGATAAGAAATTGGAGACCCTGTTAAAAAAGATGTTTCAACACACAGGGTTCTTATTTCAGCCTGCAGCGGCGGTCGCTGCGGTGGCGGGAGCCGCTACCTATTGGTGTGACTCTCTGTCAGATATGATCGAGGTGGAGACTCCCCTCGATGAGATACAGGAAAGAATTAAGGCCCTGAGGGTAACTAATTTGTTTATCCGCGATGTAAATATGCAGATTATTTGCTTGAATGCCAAGACATCAGGCTTTTCTATTCTGACTCTGAGGGCTCTGTGGTTGAAGTCGTGGTCTGCTGATTTAATGTCCAAATCTATATTACTTTCCCTTCCATTTAAGGGAAAGTTTTTTTTCGGTCCAGGCCTGGACTCTAACATATCCATGGTTACGGGGGGCAAGGGTGCCTTTCTTCCGCATAATAAGAAGAACAAGCCTAAGGGTCCTAATTTTCGTCCCTTTCGTTCGGACAAGTCAGAACGACAGCAGCCTTTGGCGAAGCCCGAGCAGTCCAAGGGATTATGGAAACCATCTCAGTCTTGGAATAAAGCCAAGCAGAACAAGAAGCCCGCCGAGACAAAGTCGGCATGAGGGGGCGGCCCCCGATCCGTCTCTGGATCTCGTAGGGGGCAGACTATGTCTTTTTGCGCAGGCTTGGATGAGAAACGTACAGGTTCTGGAGGTCGTTGCCCAGGTTTACAGGATAGGTTTCAAATCTCACCCTCCCAGGGGCAGATTCCTCTTGTCAAATCTATCGTCAAAACCAGAGAGATGAGATGCCTTTCTAGAGTGCGTGAGGGATCGCTCCTCTTTAGGAGTAATTGCACCAGTGCCTCTAGCAGAAAGAGGTCTAGAGAACTATTCAAACCTTTTCATGGTCCCAAAAAAGGAGGGCACGTTTCGCCCGATTCTAGACCTAAAGTGCTTAAACAATTTTCTGTCGGTCCCATCATTCTATTCTGCTCTTAGTTCAAGAAGGACAGTTCATGACTACGATAGACTTGAAGGACGCTTACCTTTATGTGCCAATACACAAGGATCACTTCAAGTTTCTAAGATTTGCTTTTCTAGACCAGTACTTCCAGTTTGTTGCTCTCCCGTTCAGTCTGGATACTGCTCCAGGAGTCTTTCCGAAGGTTCTGGGAGCTCTGCTCGTGGTGGCGAGATCCAGAGGTTTCGCAGTAGCGGCTTATCTGGACGACATCCTGGTCCAGGCTCTGTCCTCCCGGCTGGCAGAGGACCATTTGAGAGTTCTTCTACTTCTTCTTCAATCTCATGGTTGGAAGATAAACTCAGGAAAGAGTTCTCTGGTTCCCAGTAGTAGAGCACTATAATAGACTCTATGTCCATGAAGATATTCCTGACAGACCAGAGACTATCTCTATCTCTATCTATTGGGTACTTATAGAGCGCGAACTAATCAGCCGTGAGGGTCTCAAGGCGCTAATGAGGGTCTCAAGGCACTAAAACGATGCAAGATTGCCTCCAGCTCTCATGCCTTTCAGACTTCCTCAAGGCCATCTGTGGCCCGGTGTATGGAGGTGATTGGGCTCATGGTATCCAGCATAGATGTCATTCTATTCGCCAGGTTCCATCTCAGACCTCTTCAGTTGTGCATGCTGAGACAATGAAATGGCAATCACTCGGATCTATCCCAACAGATTTCTCTGGACAACCGGTCGAGGGAATCCCTCTCTTGGTGGCTCTGTCCAGATCGGCTGTCCCAGGGGACATCCTTCCTGAGACCATCCTGGGAGATTGTGACTACGGATGCGAGCCTCTCAGGATGGGGAGCTGTTTGGTGTGCCAGGAAGGCACAGGGCAGGTGCAATCGGGAGGAGTCACTTCTTCTGATCAACATCCTGGAGCTTCGAGGGATCTTCAACGCTCTGAGGGCTTGGCTCCTCCTGGGTTTGTCCCAGTTCATCAGATTCCATTCGGACAACATTACCTTGGTGGCGTACATCAACCATCAGGGGGGAACGAGAAGCTCCCTAGCCATGAGGGAAGTATCTCGGATTCTGGAATGGGCGGAGACCCACAACTGTTCGCTGTCAGCAATCCACAACTAGGAAGCGGATTTTCTCAGCAGACAATCCTTTCATCCGGGGGAGTGGTCTCTTCATCCCGAAGTGTTTGCAGAGATTTGCAACAGATGGGGGCCCCCTGGAGATAGATCTCATTGTGTCCAGACTCAACTTTAAGCTACCCAGATACGGGTCGCGGTTCAGGGATCCCCAGGCAGAACTGATAGATGCCTTAGCAGTGCCTTGGGGGTTCAACCTAGTCTACATATTTCCTCGGTTACCATTTCTACCTTGAGTAGTGGCCCGCATCAAACAGGAGCAAGCATCAACTATTCTGATTGCTCCGTCGTGGCCGCTGAGGATGTGGTTTGCGGATCTGGTGGGGATGTCATCGTCTCCTCCATGGAGGTTGCCCTGTCGCAGAGATCTGCTGATACAGAGCCCCTTTCTGCATCAGAAGCTAGATTCTCTGAGGCTGACTGCGTGGAGATTGAATGCTTAGTCCTAGCTAATAGAGGGTTTTCTGAGAGTGTGATTAATACTCTCATTCAAGCCAGGAAGCCGGTTACCCGACGAATCTATCATAAGGTGTTGAGGACCTACTTTGTGTGAGGCTCGTGGGTATAACTGGCATAAGATCAGGGTTTCCAGGATCCTTTCCTTCCTCCAGGACGGTTTGGAGAAGGGACTTGCCGCCAATTCCTTGCAGGGACAGATTTCGTCTTTATCTGTGTTGTTACACAAGAAGGTCGCTGAGCTTCCTGACATACAGTCTTTTGTTCAGGCGCTATCCAGGACCAGACCTGTTTTTAGACATTCTGCTCCTTCTTGGAGTTTGAATTTGGTTCTTAAGGTTTTGCAGAGGGCTCCGTTTGAGCCTATGCCATCTCTTGACATTAAATTACTGTCTTGGAAGGTTCTTTTTCTACTGGCTATTGCTTTGGCACGCTGAGTTTCTGAGTTGGCGGCCTTGCAATGTGAGCCTTCTTACCTGTTTTTTCATGCCGATAAGGCTGTCCTTCGCACTGGGTTGGGATTTCTCCCTAAGGTTGTGTCTGATCGCAACATCAATCAGGAGATTGTAGTTCCTTCCTTGTGTCCTTACCCTTTTTCTTCAAAGGAACGGTTACTTCATAATTTGGATGTGGTTCGAGCTTTGAAGTTCTATCTTCAGGCTACAAAGGATTTCAGACAGACTTTAGTTTTGTTTGTTGTCTATTCGGGGAAGCGCAAAGGGCAAAAGACTTCTTCCACTTCCCTATCTTTTTGGCTGAGGAGCATGATTCGTTTGGCTTATGAGACAGTGGGACATAGGCCTCCTCAGAGGATTACAGCTCACTCCACTAGAGCTGTGGCTTCTTCTTGGGCCTTTAAGAATGAGGCCTCCATGGAGCAGATTTGTAAGGCGGCTACCTGGTTCTCCTTACATACTTTTTCAAAGTTTTACAAATTTGACGTGTTTGCTTCGGCGGAAGCAGCTTTTGGGAGAAAGGTATTGCAGGCTGTGGTGCCCTCAGAATATGGTCCGCCTCTCTATTACCCTCCCGTTTTTATTTCATTCAGTGTCCTCTAGAGCTTGGGTATTTGTTTCCCACAAGTAATGAATGAAGCCGTGGACTCTCCTAATATTAAGATGGAAAACATAAATTATGCTTGCCTGATAATTTCATTCCCATCTGTATAAGGAGAGTCCATGGCTCCCCCCCGGTTCTCCGTTGGGCGGACCAAAATTTTATTTTTCTTCTGGCACCATTTATACCCTGATATTTCTCCTACTGTTCGTTGTTCCCTCAGCAGAAGGACTGGGGGATGCGGGGAGTGGGGGAGTTATTTAAGCCTTTGGCTGGGGTGTCTTTGCCTCCTCCTGGTGGCCAGGTTCTGTATTTCCCACAAGTAAGGAATGAAGCCGTGGACTCTCCTCATAAAGAAGGAAAGGAAATGATCTGGTAAGCATAATTTATGTTTTTGCTCAAGAGTAAGACTTAGCTCATCACTTTTAATGCAAGTATAATAAGCTTTAATAGTTCTGGCTGCATTAGGATGCTCTATTTAAAATGTGTAACTATGCACTTGTAATACCAGATCAGGCAGTAGAACCAGAAGACTTCTTACAGTTTTCCAGCAGAGACCAGTTCAGGTCAAACTATAAAATATTGACTTTATATTGTCTATCCCCTTCTCTGATACCCTTTAGCCTTTTTAATCACTTGCCTTCCTTTGTCAATGACTGTTCCCTCCATGTATTTTCTCACATGCTGTTGGTTCTTCAGCTAGAAAACTGAATTACAGGGCTATGGGGAGAGAGTATTTTGTCTAGGAAGGGGGTAAAGTCAGTAGGCTTAGGAATGGGCATAATGTGGGGCAGTGTAAAAAGTGAAACTGGTGGAGGCCAGCAACTCAAATCTTTTTTAATAAATATAATACTTTAATGTTATGGTTCCAAAAGAGAACCATAGTAGGCTTGCTTGCTTCCCTCACCCCCTTCCCTTTAACATCTTCATTCTTGGCTGTGCAGCCAATGCAGTACCAAAAAATAAAAGAAAGCTCCTCACCCAACAGATGATTGTTTGCTACAATGTGGTTTATACAGTGCCCTCATGTTTTAGGAATACATCACTCTTTACAAAACCAGTTACCACTCAAGATGGGCTTTTCGTTCACTCTGTGCCTCCCACATCCTTCCCCTGCACTCTGTCAGTGGCTGAAGGTGGTTATCACACTCAGTGTTGCTGTCACTATACTGACTTCTATAACCATCTTACATCTCCGAAAGCTGGTGTGGTGAGTGGCATTATACTATTACACACTTCCCCGCCCACCTAGTGATGTCACTCCCTGCTTGATTACAGAAATGCCAGACTTAAAGAAGGTAGTACTTTAAAGCAGTGGCACCATGTGGATGGTGATAGAGAGCTGATAGGCACGCCCCCCGCCCAGACCCACTGATAATATTATTAGAACTTTTGATGCACAATGTGTGCTGCTTAGCTCAATTTTTTAAAGTTGACTTATACAAAAAGTAGATAACACAACCTTCATAAGAACATAAACCACATTTTACTAAACAAAATCACTGAAATAATATTCTGCTTGAGGGCCCAGCGATCAAAAGCTCTCTTCTCTGGCGAGATTAATTAGGAAGGCTTATCAGTAAGGCAAAGTCCATCAAAGAATTTTATAAATGCAAATTTAAAGGGACATGAGAACCAGATTTTTTCTTTCATGATTCAGACAGAGCATCCTTTTTTAACAACTTTTTAATTTACTTCTCTTATCAACTTTTATTTGTGCTCATGGTATCTTTTGTTGAAAAGCAGAGACGTAAGCTCAGGAGTGTGCATGTGTTAGGAGCACTATATGGCAGCAGTAGATGGAAGCACGATTTCTTGCCATGTAGTGCACCAGACACATACCTAGGTATCTCTAGACTTAAAATTAATGCTGTGTCTAAATCACACTTAGGACCCGGCACATTTTTGGTTCAGTACCTGGGTAGCACTTGCTGATTGGTGTCTAAAAATGTGCTGCCTTCTAAGCTTACTTTCTTGCTTTTTCAAATAAAGATACCAGGAGAATTAAGACAAATTGATAATAGGAGAAAATTAGAAAGTTGCTTAAAATTGCTGCTCTATCTGAATCATTAAAGTTTAATTTTGACCAGACTATCCCTTTAATGTATCACTTGAAAACAGTGGTTAACAATGAGCTTATAATATGAGAGCTAATTTAACTTTAGCTTGTGCAAGTGAACTCGCAATATATATATTATTTCTTTTATTTATTTGTCTAACCTCCGTCTTGTAATATAGGTTCCAGCAGTAAAAATATGTTTATATCTTGTTAAAAAGTGTACGTTAAAGCCATTTAAATTGGTTTTTAAATGGAGTGAACACAACTTGGTTAAAGATATTCTGTAAAGTGTTTAATAATGGACTGAATTCTTAAAAAAAGCTTCAGTGGTTAGCAGTGGATTGCATCCCTCTTTCAGGACTTAATTACTTCAATAAAGGGACAGTAAAATTATAATAAAACTTCCATGATTCAGATAGAGAATACAATTTTAAACAACTTTCCATTTTACTTCTATGATCTAATTTGCCTTATACTCTTTGTATCCTTTGTTGAAAAGCATAAATAGGTAGGCTCAGGAGCAGCAATGCACTGCTCGGATCTAGTTACTGATTGCAAATATATGCCACTTACCATTGGCTCACCCCATCTGTTCAACTAACTCCCAGTAGTGCATTGCTGCTCCTTAAACAAAGAGTACAAAGAGAATGAAGCAAATTTGATAATAGAAGTAAATTGTAAAGTTGTTAAAAAATGATATGTTCTATCTGAAATAAATTTTTTGGGTTTCATGTCCTTTTAAGACACAGATATATAAATGTGTAAGTGTTAAAGATAAGTAAGGCTTGTCAATCATATTTGGATTTTTATGAAATGCTATTTTTGACTTTAGTAGATAGTTTGTTGGAGTGGTGTTGGCTAAGGAAGAGGAAGCAGTAGAATCAGAAAGTGAATAACCATAGCTTATTAACAACACTGGCAGATTGTCTTGCATTTTAATTATTTTGGCTATAAATACTGATTGCTACTGTGTTTCTGGGATGATTTCATCATATCAAATAGACACTTCACTTCATATATATATATAAGAATAATATGAATAAAACAAAGGATTTAAATGACTTTATAGCAATTTATTGTATTTCCTCATAGCACTATAGTCTTTCCTATGTAGGATTGCCAGATGTCCAGTATTTCAGCAGCTGTCCAGTAAAATCTTTACAAAAATATTCAACACTTTAATTTCCAGTTTTCTAAATGTTATCTGCCTCTTATAACTCTATGCATTTCAAATATGTAAGTAAAGGGCAACAAAATGCTGTCCTTTATGTTACTGACCCTCTTTGTTACTGCTGTTTTTGTGCTACTTTTAGTGATTGGGGTAAAATCTATGTTCTGTGGTTTTTACTGGCACCCTTGGTTGGTATTAAAAAACTATGTGTGTGCTACTGACAGTCAAGGTTATGGGAGGGGTCAAATCAAATACAAATTGGGTGGTCCCTACTGTAAAGCTTTGGGGAGGGGTATTGTGTGACCCACCTACCACTTTTGCTCATTCACAGGTCTACAGGTGGTCCAGTATTTTTGTGGAGGGCAACTGGCAACTCTATTCCTATGTGAATATATTTGTACTTTGTCCTGCCTGATTTATTAGATATTGTAATAACTATTAAACCCTAGTAAAAAAATAAATTACCTTTGAGATCAAATAAAAAAGTATACAGGGAATCCAATAAGTAATACTATAAGTATGTATAAATAGAGGTTAGCGAGATATCAGTCTATGTAGAGAAAACAGTGAGATTATTTCTTATAGATTTCAGTTGAAATATGAAGCAGAAAAATCACAGGCCAAGAAAAATCATATACTAGATGCAACATAAGCAAAGTTCTACATATACTAGTCAGATACAGTGTTGCTGGTCCTGCAGCACCTTTAGCCGCAGAACATGATTACCACCGGGAAGACTATGCAGTTTCCAAGGTCTCTAGAACATCTGAGTTCTCACTTCAAAAAGAAAATACATTTCTCCAACATTGGTGTGTCCGGTCCACGGCTTCATCCTTACTTGTGGGAATATTCTCTTCCCTAATAGGAAATGGCAAAGAGAGCACAGCAAAAGCTGTCCATATAGCCCCCCCTCTGGCTCCGCCCCCCAGTCATTCTCTTTGCCTGCTCTGAACAAGTAGCATCTCCACGGGGATGGTAAAGAGTATGTGGTGTTAGTTGTAGTTTTTATTTCTTCTATCAAGAGTTTGTTATTTTAAAATAGTGCCGGTTTGTACTATTTACTCTACAACAGAAAGTGATGAAGAGTTCTGTTAAAAGAGGAGTATGATTTTAGTAACAGTAACTAAAATCCATTGCTGTTCCCATGCAGGACTGTTGAAACGAGAGAACTTCAGTTGGGGTGAACAGTTTGCAGACTTTTCTGCTCCAGGTATGACTAGTCTCTTTTCTAACAAGACATAGTAATGCTAGAAGACTGTCATTTTCCCTTATGGGATCGGTAAGCCATTTTCTTAGACTCATAACAGAATGAAGGCTTATAAATGGGCTCTATACTGGTTGACACTATTGTGGGCTAAATCGATTGATTTATATAATATTTATATGACTTTTGGAGTGTTTTGTGACTTTGAAACACTTTTGGGAACGTTTTTATTACGCCTGGCAGTTGTTTAGACACCTAATCTAGTCAGGAAGGCCCCTTCACTCTGGTATGCAGAGGGAGGAGGCCTCATTTGCGCGCCTCAGTTGCGCAGTTACTTTTGGAAGCAGTGCATGCAGCTTCATGTGAGAGGTTCCTGTGACCATAAAAACAATTTCAAGAAGGCTTATTTCTGTGGTGAATAACCCCCAAGGAAGGTAAAAGCCGCAGCAAAGTCTGTGGCAGGGACTGTAGTGGGTTTAAACTGGTAAATTGAACAATTAGCTCCGGTTTGCTCATTTAAGGGGTTAGAGACTTGAAATTTGGTGTGCAATACTTTCAAAGCATTAAGGCAATAGGGTGCAAATTTTGTAATGATCGGATATTTCCTTCATAGTTTTTCAAACATTCAGAAATAAAGTGTGCTGTTTATTATTTAAAGAGACAGTAACGGTTTTGTTTAAAAACGGTTTTATTGCATTAATAGCCTGCCAAAGTCTGTCTAACATGTCTATACCTTCAGATAGCATATGTTCTGTGTGTATGGAGGCCAAGGTGGTTCCCCCTTTAAATATATGTTCAAATTGTGCCATGGCGTCCAAACAAAGTAAGGACAGTACTGTCACATTTAATAAGGTTGCCCAAGATGATTCTTCAAATGAAGGTAGTGGGGATAGTTCATCATCCTCTCCTTCTGTGTCAACACCAGTTTTGCCCGCGCAGGCGACATCTAGTACATCTAGCGCGCCAATGCTTGTTACTATGCAGCAATTAACTGCAGTAATGGATAATTCTATAGCAAATCTTTTATCCAAACTGCCAGCATTTCCCAGAAAGCGTGATTGCTCAGTTTTAAATACAGAGGATGAGTAAGTGGGCGCTGACGATAATTTATCTGTTATACCCTCACACCAGTCTGACTTGGCAGTGAGGGAGGGTCTGTCTGAGGGAGAAATTTCTGATTCAGGAAAAGTTTCTCAGCAGGCAGAACCTGATATTGTGGCATTTAAATTTAAGTTAGAACATCTCCGCGCCCTGCTTAAGGAGGTGCTAACTACTCTTGATGATTGTGACTCTTTGGTGATTCCAGAGAAATTGTGCAAAATGGACAAATTCCTAGAGGTCCCTGTGCACGCTGATGCCTTTCCGATACCCAAGAGGTTGGCGGACATAGTGACTAAGGAGTGGGAGAAGCCAGGTATAGTCCCACCTCCTATATTTAAGAAAATGTTCCCCATTGTCGACCCCAGAAGGGACGCATGGCAAACAGTCCCTAAGGTTGAGGGGGCAGTTTCTACGTTGGCCAAGCGCACAACTATTCCCATTGAGGACAGTTGTGCTTTCAAAGATCCTATAGATAAAAAACTGGAAGGATTGCTTAAAAAGATATTTGTTCAGCAAGGTTTCCTTCTCCAACCAATTTCGTGTATTATTCCTGTCACCACGGCGGCGTCTTTTTGGTTCGAGGAACTAGAAAATTCGCTCCAAAAGGAGACTGTATATGAGGAAGTCATGGACAGAATTCACGCACTAAAGTTGGCTAATTCCTTTATTTTAGATGCCGCTTTTCAATTGGCTAAATTAGCGGCGAAAAATTCAGGTTTTGCAATAGTGGCGTGCAGAGCGCTTTGGCTAAAATCTTGGTCGGCGGATGTGTCGTCCAAGACAAAACTGCTTAATATTCCTTTCAAAGGTAAGACCCTTTTTGGGCCAGAATTGAAGGAGATTATTTCAGACATCACTGGGGGAAAGGGCCATGCCCTCCCACAGGATAGGCCTTTCAAGGCTAAGAACAAATCTAATTTTCGTTCCTTTCGCAATTTCAGGAACGGACCGTCTCCTAACTCTGCAGCCTCTAGACAAGAGGGTAACGCTTCCCAGCCCAAACCAGCATGGAAACCAATGCAAGGCTGGAACAAGGGTAAACAGGCCAAGAAGCCTGCTGCTGCTACCAAGACAGCATGAAGGGGTAGCCCCCGATCCGGGACCGGATCTAGTAGGGGCAGACTTTCTCTCTTTGCTCAGGCTTGGGCAAGAGATGTTCCAGATCCCTGGGCGCTAGAAATAGTCTCTCTGGGGTATCTTCTAGAGTTCAAGGAACTTCCTCCAAGGGGAAGGTTCCACATGTCTCGCTTATCTTCAGACCAGATAAAGAGACAGGCATTCTTACATTGCGTAGGAGACCTATTAAAGATGGGAGTGATACACCCAGTTCCAATAGCGGAACAAGGTCTGGGGTTTTACTCAAACCTGTTTGTAGTTCCCAAAAAAGAGTGAACTTTCAGGCCAATTCTGGATTTAAAAATTCTAAACAAATTCCTCAGAGTTCCATCATTTAAAATGGAAACCATTCGAACGATTTTACCAACAATCCAGGAGGGTCAATACATGACTACTGTGGACTTAAAGGATGCGTACCTACATATTCCTATCCACAAAGATCATCATCAGTTCCTAGGGTTCGCCTTTCTGGACAAACATTACCAGTTTGTGGCTCTTCTGTTCGGTTTAGCCACTGCTCCCAGATTTTTCACAAAGGTGCTAGGGTCCCTACTAGCGGTCCTAAGACCGAAGGGCATTGCGGTGGCACCTTACTTAGACGACATCCTAATCCAAGCGTCGTTCCTTTCCAGATCAAGGGCTCATACAGACATTGTATTAGCCTTTCTCAGGTCTCACGGGTGGAAGGTGAACGTAGAAAAGAGTTCCCTGTCCCCGTCCACAAGGGTTCCCTTTCTGGGAACAATAATAGATTCTGTAGAAATGAAGATTTTTCTGACAGAGGTCAGAAAATTAAAACTTCTAAACGCTTGTCAAGTTCTTCAATCTATTCCTCAGCCTTCCATAGCTCAGTGCATGGAGGTAATAGGACTAATGGTTGCAGCAATGGACGTGGTTCCTTTTGCTCGAATTCATCTAAGACCATTGCAACTGTGCATGCTCAAACAGTGGAATGGGGATTATGCAGACTTGTCTCCCCAGATTCAAGTAGACCAGGTAACCAGAGACTCACTCCGCTGGTGGTTGACTCAGGATCACCTGTCTCAGGGAATGAGTTTCCGCAGACCAGAGTGGGTCATCGTCACGACCAACGCCAGTCTCTTAGGCTGGGGCGCGGTCTGGGACTCCCTGAAAGCTCAGGGTCTATGGTCTCGGGAAGAGTCCCTTCTCCCGATAAACATTTTGGAACTGAGAGCAATATTCAATGCGCTCCTGGCCTGGCCTCACCTAGCGAAGGCCAGATTCATAAGATTTCAGTCGGACAACATGACGACTGTAGCGTACATCAATCATCAGGGGGGAACAAAGAGTTCCTTGGCGATGACAGAGGTATCCAAGATCATCAAATGGGCGGAGGATCACTCCTGCCACCTATCTGCAATCCACATCCCAGGAGTAGACAACTGGGAGGCGGATTATTTGAGTCGTCAGACTTTCCATCCGGGGAGTGGGAACTCCATCCGGAGGTCTTTGCCCAGTTAACTCAACTTTGGGGCAATCCTGATATGGATCTGATGGCGTCTCGTCAGAACTTCAAAGTTCCTCGATACGGGTCCAGATCCAGGGATCCCAGGGCGACACTAGTGGATGCATTAGTGGCGCCCTGGTCGTTCAACCTAGCTTATGTGTTTCCACCGTTCCCTCTCCTTCCCAGGCTGGTAGCCAGGATCAAACAGGAGAAGGCCTCGGTGATCCTAATAGCCCCTGCGTGGCCACGCAGGACTTGGTATGCAGACCTGGTGAATATGTCATCGGCTCCACCATGGAAGCTACCTTTGAGACAGGATCTTCTAGTACAAGGTCCATTCGAACATCCAAATCTAGTCTCTCTGCAGCTGACTGCTTGGAAATTGAACGCTTGATTCTATCTAAGCGTGGGTTTTCAGATTCAGTCATAGATACTCTGGTTCAAGCCAGAAAGCCTGTGACTAGGAAAATTTACCATAAGATATGGCACAAATATATCAGTTGGTGCGAATCCAAGGGTTTTTCTTGGAGTAAAATCAAAATTCCTAGGATTCTTTCCTTTCTCCAAGAGAGTTTGGAGAAAGGTCTGTCAGCTAGTTCTCTAAAGGGACAGATATCTGCTCTGTCTGTCTTGTTGCACAAACGTCTGGCAGCTGTGCCAGATGTACAAGCGTTTGTACAGGCGTTAGTCAGAATCAAGCCTGTTTATAGACCTATGACTCCTCCTTGGAGCCTAAACTTAGTTCTTTCAGTTCTTCAAGGGGTTCCGTTTGAACCTTTGCATTCCATAGATATTAAGTTATTATCTTGGAAAGTTATGTTTTTAGTTGCTATTTCTTCTGCTAGAAGAGTTTCTGAATTATCTGCTTTGCAGTGTACTTCTCCCTATCTGGTATTTCATGCAGATAAGGTAGTTTTACGTACCAAACCTGGTTTTCTTCCAAAAGTAGTTTCCAACAGGAATATTAACCAGGAAATATTTGTTCCTTCTCTATGTCCGAATCCAGTTTCAAAGAAGGAACGTTTGTTACACAACCTAGATGTGGTCCGTGCTTTAAAATTCTATTTAGAAGCAACAAAGGATTTCAGACAAACATCATCTTTGTTTGTCATCTATTCTGGTAAGAGGAGAGGGCAGAAAGCCACTGCTACCTCTCTTTCTTTTTGGCTGAAAAGCATCATCCGATTGGCTTATGAGACTGCCGGACGGCAGCCTCCTGAACGAATTACAGCTCACTCTACTAGAGCTGTGGCTTCCACATGAGCCTTCAAGAACGAGGCTTCTGTTGATCAGATCTGTAAGGCAGCGACTTGGTCTTCTCTGCATACTTTTGCCAAATTTTACAAATTCGATACTTATGCTTCTTCGGAGGCTGTTTTTGGGAGAAAGGTTTTGCAAGCCGTGGTGCCTTCCGTTTAGGTAACTTGACTTGTTCCCTCCCTTCATCCGTGTCCTAAAGCTTTGGTATTGGTTCCCACAAGTAAGGATGAAGCCGTGGACCGGACACACCAATGTAGGAGAAAACAGAATTTATGTTTACCTGATAAATTTCTTTCTCCTACGGTGTGACCGGTCCACGGCCCGCCCTGGCTTTTAGTCAGGTTTAATTTTTTTTGTTTCTGTACACTACAGTCACCACGGCACCCTATGTTTTCTCCTTTTTCGCCTACCCGTCGGTCGAATGACTGGGGGGCGGAGCAAGAGGGGGAGCTATATGGACAGCTTTTGCTGTGCTCTCTTTGCCATTTCCTGTTAGGGAAGAGAATATTCCCACAAGTAAGGATGAAGCCGTGGACCGGACACACCGTAGGAGAAAGAAATTTATCAGGTAAACATAAATTCTGTTTTTACTCGATAACCCTTCTCCTTTGTATTGATATGCTCAGTAATAGAAAAGGAGGCCTGCGTCTATATAGATAGTGTATTTAGCACATTAGGGGGAGGATTTGGAAGTAGCATGCATGTTGGGACGGCTGTATGTAGTGGTTTTTGACAGCATTTGCTAATGTGGTAGACTTTACTTGTAGCAGGGACTTCATTTCACTGCAAATTGTTAACCAAGTAAGCTAGTAAAAAAAATAATCAGTGTGGACACTTATGAAAAGATTCAAGAAGTTGCTGAACAGATGGGATGGTGGTGACAGTGGCAGAACTTTCAGGGTAGCAAAGGTTGCTGGTACGATTGGGCCCTGGATGCCCGCTGAAGGGAAGTTGTTGTTCACTGTGTTGCTCAGTAGAAGACTGTTTTTCTGTATGATAATGCGTGTGTGTGTGTGTTTGCGTGTCTGAGTGTTTTTGTATGTTTCTCATTGTTCCTGTGTGTGTTTCTATGTGAGAATGTTTTTGTGTCTGTGTTCCTGTGTGTGTGTATAATGATTTTTCTGTGTGAGAATGTGTGTGTACGTGTTTAATAGTTTTTCTGTGTGAGAATGTGTGTGTGAGAGAGAGAGAGTGTATGTGTAAGAGTATTTCTGTGTGATAATGTGTCTGAGTGTTTGTGTGTGTGTGAGTGTTTCTGTGTGAGAGTTTTTTTTATGTGTGTGTGCTTGAGTGTTTTGTGTGTTTCTGAGTGTTCCTGTGTGTGTATTAATAGTGTTTCTATATGTGTTTGTGTGTGAGAGAAAGAGACAGAGTGTTTGTATGTACAAGAGTGTTTGCATGCGTGAGAGAGTGTTTGTGTGTCTATCTGTGTCTGAGTAGGGTTGCCACCTCGGCCATGTTTTCCTGGACACTTATGAGTTACACATGTTGCAGGGTGTGCAGGGAGGAACATGAATAGTGAGGTCCAGAGTCACTATTTTTATGCTGTCCAGCACCACAATGCTTGTTTTGCTCTGCACACCCTGCATCATATGTAACTCATAAGTGTCCAGGAAAACATGGCCGAGGTGGCAACCCTATGTCTGAGTGGTTTTGTTTGTATGTATGTGTCTGAGTGTTTATGTGTGTGTGCGTCTGAGTGTTTCAGTGTGACAATGTTTCTGTGTGTATGTATGTATGTGGGTGTATCTATGTATGTGTGTGTGTGTGTGTATTTAAGAGTGTTTGTGTATGTATTAAGGGGGCCTTCAGGAAATTTTGCACTGGAGCCCTGGGGTTTCTAGTTACACCTCTGGATGGTGAGGCTATAGCCACTAACCCTGCTGTTTCTGTTCAGGATAAAGACAAGATAATAACTAAAAAAAACGTACATTAAGGGCTCACCAGTGCAAAAAATTACATAACTGTTCTGATTGTTATGGCGATTCTAACTATTCTACTAAATTTATAAAAGCCAATATAAATGGAGTGTAACTTATTTATAAAATATTTTACCAGGAAAGATACATTGAGATTTCTCTCCTTTTCAAGTATGTCCTTGAGAGGAATTAATACGTGATGATGAACATATGCATTTATTTCAATATCTCCCTGGGTCCCTCAAGAAGTATTAAGGGGACAGTAAAAACCTTTTAATTACAAGATGTTTCTGTTATGTTATTATAGAATACCATATCAGACATGTCTTAACATGTTTAAAACAAATTAACATTCTTTTTACAGCAATTATTTTTTTCAAAGCCAAACTCCACCCATTTGCCTTATTTGGAGGAGTCAAACCAGGCTTTAGTCCACAGACAACAAGGTTAGTCTCAATCATAAAGTTAGTTTAAAATGTATTGTTTTTCAGATGTTACCTGATAAGACAATTAGATACAGCTATGTAGCAGAGTTAGCCTTGGAAATCAGCAGGGTGCATAGCTAAGTGACATGAAAAGAGGGCAAAATAAACAATGAAAATATATCTCAAAGTTTTTTCATTACACATAAGTAAATATTTTGTATAAAAATCTCAAGTTATTTACTGTCCCTTTAATGTATACAGGTCTATAAAACAATTATGGAAGCCATTATCGAGAATTAAAATTGTTTACTGTATTAGAATTAAAAAAATATTTGCATAGATATTTCAGCTGATGTTGTTGACCTATTACTAAAAGATTTATGGATGAACTAAAATAATTTGCAATTTATCTTTCTTTTAACCCCTTAATGACCGGACCATTTTTCAATTTTCTTACCCTTAATGACAATGGCTATTTTTACATTTCTGCAATGTTTGTGTTTAGCTGTAATTTCCCTCTTACTCATTTACTGTACCCACACATATTATATACCGTTTTTCTCGCCATTAAATGGACTTTCTAAAGATACCATTATTTTCATCATATCTTATAATTTACTATAAAAATAAATATAAAATATGAGGAAAAAATGGAAAAAAACACACTTTTTCTAACTTTGACCCCCAAAATCTGTTACACATCTACAACCACCAAAAAACACCCATGCTAAATAGTTTCTAAATTTTGTCCCGAGTTTTTTTTGTAAGTTATAGGGCCATAAATACAAGTAGCACTTTGCTATTTCCAAACCATTTTTTTTCAAAATTAGCGCTAGTTACATTGGAACACTGATATCTTTCAGGAATCCCTGAATATCCCTTGACATGTATATATTTATATTTAGAAGACATCCCAAAGTATTGATCTAGGCCAATTTTGGTATATTTCATGCCACCATTTCACCACCAAATGCGATCAAATAAAAGAAATTGTTGATTTTTTCACAATTTTTTTCACAAACTTTAGGTTTCTCTCTGAATTTATTTCCAAACAACTTATGCAATTATGGCATAAATGGTTGTAAATACTTCTCTGGGATTCCCTTTGTTCAGAAATAGCAGACATATATGGCTTTGGCGTTGCTTTTTGGTAATTAGAAGGCCGCTAAATGCCGCTGCACACCACACATGTATTATGCCCAGCAGTGAAGGGGTTAATTAGGGAGCTTGTAGGGAGCTTTTAGGTTTAATTTTAGCTTCAGTTTAGTGTAGTAGACAACCCCAAGTATTGATCTAGGCCCATTTTGGTATATTTCATGCCACCATTTCACCGCCAAATACGATCAAATAAAAAAAACTGTTAAATTTTTCACAATTTTAGGTTTCTCACTGAAATTATTTACAAGCAGCTTGTGCAATTATGGCACAAATGGTTGTAAATGCTTCTCTAGGATCCCCTTTCTTCAGAAATAGCAGACATATATGGCTTTGGCTTTGCTTTTTGGTAATAATAAGGCCGTTAAATGCTGCTGCGCACCACACTTGTAATATGCCCAGCAGTTAAGGGGTTAATTAGGTAGCTTGTAGGGTTAATTTTTAGCTTTAGTGTAGAGATCAGCCTCCCACCTGACACATCCCACCCCCTGATCCCCCCATGACCCCCCTCAAACAGCTCTCTTCCCTCCCCCACCTCACAATTGACATCGCCATCTTAAGTACTGGCAGAAAGTCTGCCAGTACTGAAATAAAAAGCATTTAGAATTTTTTTTAATTTTTTTTTATACAGTGTGCAGTGATGGATCCCCCTTACCCCACAACCTCCCTGATCCCCCCCCCATACATTTCCCTAACCATCCCCATCTACCTATTTGCCGCCATCTTGGGTACTGGCAGCTGTCTGCCAGTACCCAATTTTCCCCCAAAAATTGTTTTATTTTACTTTTTTATATTAAAAATGTGCTTTCTGTAGTGTAGCAGCCCCCCCCCTGAACAATCTACATACCTCCCCCTCCCAGATCCCTTACTAAACAACTGAGACACCACTTAATCGGCATCAGTTTTTTTTTAGTTAACTGCATATTTTGCGTGCTCGCGCACGCACGCGCACACGCCGCCCCCCCCCCGGAACGCCCCCCCCGGCCGCAACCGCACACAAGGCAATATCCGATCTAGCTGTTTGTAGATCACCTTCTTAAGAGCTGACTACAACAGTGCAACTCTTGGCAGGGCCCTCTACCCTATAATTCTTTTGTTGTACTCCCCCTTTTGTTTATAGCGCTGCGGAATCTGTTGGCGCTCTACAAATAACCGATAATAATAGAATGATTAGAAAGTAATAAACATCACAACAAGCTCCAGGAAGCTGCTCCCACCCACCAACGTAATGGAATGATTTGCAATCAATAGCCAATGCAGAGAGGGCCACAGAGTGGCCCTTTCTGCATCGGTGGTTAAAATAGGGGATTGCAGTGATGCCTCAATATTGAGGCATCACTACAATCCCTTGGAAGCAGCTGGAAGCGATCATGATCGCTGC
Source organism: Bombina bombina (assembly GCF_027579735.1). Taxonomy (NCBI): domain Eukaryota; kingdom Metazoa; phylum Chordata; class Amphibia; order Anura; family Bombinatoridae; genus Bombina; species Bombina bombina. The sequence continues at coordinate 680,580,210 of NC_069500.1, read as the reverse complement.
CAGCACTTCAAACAACAGAGGACGTGTCAGGTACGTCAATTGTCGTTAAGGGGAGATTTTTCTATGACGTACCTGTTAAGTCCTCTGTCATTAAGGGGTTAAAGGTTCATTTAAGTGATTTATCTGTATGTGTATATATACGTGCAATAAAACACAATTAGAGAATGTTATTATTGCACGTTTGCTTGCAGAGAACTATGTGGTTAAGCACCACAAAGGGCTTCAATACATACTTAAAGTTTTCACTTCAGTAACAGACTGGTGAGCTAATCAGAGACAACTTATGTGCGTAACCGCTAATTACGTCCAGTGTTGAGCTCTGGAGTGAAAAAGCATTGTCATTTCTTTAACTGTGAATTTAATTGTGTTTTCCCCTTTCCATGGGTTAAACACATAGATACATTTAAGCAATAGTGCAATAATAAAAGGCTTAGATAATCTGGCTATTGCTCCTTTATGCCCCTTTAATTACTGGTATTTACTGTGCATTTATGAAAAAAATGACCTTAGTATCCCTTTAAAAGGAAGAAGCTTTGGTGGGTTGTATTATTGCTTTCTTATGCCCCTTTAAGCAAGCACTGTATTGCAAATGATCTATATACAAAATAAACTATTATTTTGTTAGCAACAATTGCACTGGTGTTTAGTCCAGGGACATACCATTTGAAAAGCCTCTTCAGTATGTGTAAGGGATTGGAAACATTTCATGATTCCATGCACAAATAATTAATGAAATAGGGCTAGATTACTAGTGGGCACGCAAGCTATATCGGGTTTTTGTGGCCGTTTGCGCGCAAATTCATTTCGCGATTTACACAAGAATGACTACTGCGACTTCAGAGCTCTGGTTAACTGTTACACAAGTCAAAAGAGTGTCACAAAACACATCAAAAATACATTTAAAAGTACAGTTACACTTATAATAACTCTAGCTAATCAAAATTAATTTAAAAAAAATTGAGCAAAAAAGTTATAAGGGCTCAAAGATATAAGATGTCAGGTGTTAGAAAAAAACTGGGCCAAATGTGTTTTTATATATGGATCCATAGAAAGACATGTATAAATATATGAATGTATATATATACTGTATATATTGGTACAAGGGAAAACAGTGCCTAAAAAATTCATTGTCTAAAACAAAAAACATAAAATGATAAATAAATATTAAAAGAATGATAGAAAGATATTAAAAGAATATAATATATATAAAATACATGAATCAACAAGTGGAATATACTGCAAAATGGTGCAAGTCCACTCAAATATTTTCTTATAATGAGATTCTCCTTACCAGAATTTACCTCAATCTAATGAGGTAAGTAGCCGCACTGCAAGGGGTAATAGGGTACTGGTACAGGTGTGTCCGGTATATGGCAAGGGATGTCTTTATGATCTCATCCACCTTTTGGAGTATGTAGTATTGGAATAATTCACATCCAGTTGTTTCCTCCCAGGATATTCAAATATGCCACCCACCTTTTGGAGTATGTAGCTTTAAACTTCAGTTAACCTCCGAGCTATGGTAGCAGCTAGATTTTACATTTGTTGGTGAGTTTGCACTACCCTCTGATGTATTTGTTTTTTAACGGCTGCTAAATATTCTCCCCCCAATCAGCGCAACTTTTGGTGCTGCTTGTTTACAGATCAGTTTTCTGACCTGTTACATTCTACTTGCGTGTGTATATATATATATATACATAGTCACGTTGATTGCAGTAGCCATGTTAGTCCAGAGATTTAGATATCAAAATAACAAGAGTATTGCATTGAGCAATGATACTTTTTTTATTGGACTAACTATACATTTATAAGTTGACAAGCTTTCGGAAGAGTTCCTTCCTTTATCAAGTCTGAAGCAATACTGACCAATTCAATGGAATTTACAGATTATATCTTAAAACACAGAATAGCTAAGGAGACAGAAAGTGCAGGGAGAGGAGGAGGTGTCGTAAAAATCATGAGGGGGGCTTAGGTAACAGGCAGACAGTGTCCAGTGTAGGAGAACAGACAGGGGAAATATATAGCTATACATAGAGCATATACTGACATAAAGTTATATATCAACATTGAATCAATATCTATAAAGATGTGAAATTGTATATACAGGGGGAGTGCAAAAGTTAAAAAAAAAAAAAAAAGACAAAAGTGTGGACATAGGCTTACCTGTGTACCTATGTATAAAGAATGTGGAATATACAATGTAATTGACTAAATGAAAGTATATTACAAAAAATTTTGATAATGTGTTAAAAATCCAGAGTCCACATTTAGTCCAGAATTAAACAGGTTGAAGTGCATTATCATTTTCATTTCAAAGGTTTTTCTTTCCATGGTGTTTTTGAAGTTGCCTCTGAGAATTTTGATTTTGAGGTTTTGGATGGAGTGGTCAGGTTGGGTGAAATGGTGACCAACAGGGGTGCAGTATTTTGTTTCACAGTGGTTTTTGATTGAGTGTCTGTACGCACCACAGTACGCAAACCTCTTCATGGCTGACTTAGAACAGAGATTCCTAGCCACTCACCCTCACAAACCCTTCAAATACTTTCGCTACATCGATGATATTTTCATCATATGGACAGAAGGAGAAAAAAACCTTGAACATTTTCATAAATCATTTAATCTATTTCATGCATCAATCAAGCTTAAAATGAACTTTTCTAGAGACTGTGTCAGCTTCCTGGATACAACAATATCCATCACAAATGGCAAACTGCACTCATCTGTATACAGGAAACCAACAGATAGATGCAGCTACCTCCACAGCTCCAGCTCCCACCCCAATCACATAAAAAAATCCATAATCTACAGTCAGGCTACAAGATAACACAGAATTTGCTCAGATACCAAGGACCGTGACAAACACCTCATCACACTGTCCCAATCATTCAGAGAAAAAGGTTACAAAACAAGGATTATAAATAAAAAAATTAACTCTGCCCTCAATACTCCACGTGAACACTTACTACAATACAGGGAGAAGAAAAACATATCACGTATCCCACTAGTAGTCAAATACAACCCTGCTGTGGAAGGGATACGAAAAATCATAAAAGACTTACAGCCACTACTCTTAGAGGATCCCACACTCAAAAAAATCTTTCCAAAACCCCCAATCCTGGCATACAGACAACCACCTAACCTAAAACAGAAATTGGTACATAGGAAGCTACCCCTTGAGAAAAAGAACACTCAGAATGGAACCAAGTGCTGCTATAAAGCACTCTGCAAACTGTGTCAACACGTTTGTGAAAGCAGCACAGCAAACCACAATAATAAATCTTATAACATTAAAGGGGCATATTCATGTATATCTGCAAATGTGGTATACATGATACATTGCACTGCATGTGAAATGGGATGCTATATTGGAGAAACAAGCCAAAAACTGCACCTTCGAATGAACTTACACAGACACTCAATCAAAAACCACTGTGAAACAAAATACTGCACCCCTGTTGGTCACCATTTCACCCAACCTGACCACTCCATCCAAAACCTCAAAATCAAAATTCTCAGAGGCAACTTCAAAAACACCATGGAAAGAAAAACCTTTGAAATGAAAATGATAATGCACTTCAACCTGTTTAATTCTGGACTAAATGTGGACTCTGGATTTTTAACACATTATCAAAATTTTTTGTAATATACTTTCATTTAGTCAATTACATTGTATATTCCACATTCTTTATACATAGGTACACAGGTAAGCCTATGTCCAC